>NC_043700.1:182138275-182139499 GCF_006229205.1 Suricata suricatta | reverse complement strand
CACACCCACACACTATCAGCATAGAACCCCGGCACCAAGCCCCAATCAATCTCACAACTAACTAAGCTCAAGACCTGAGCTGAAATCAAGAGTCAGACTGCTTAACCGACTGAGCCACCCAGGCACCCCTGTTCTTTAAATCTTAGTTAAAACTTCACTTCCTCAAAGAAGGGTTTCCTTACTAGTGCTCCCACCAGCAGTGACTAAGTTTCTTTGTATTATGCTTTACAGAAACATGCTGGATTTCTCTGATGCCATTAGCACACTGTGTTATACAGTACACATTTTATACATTATAACTGTATATCAATTCATATCATTATTTGCTCGCTGCATACCTCCCTGTCTTGGTTGTAAGTTTCCTACAAGAAAGACCCGTGTCTATTTTTATGCACCACTGTATGCTCAACACCTGAGCTCCACTCAACATAAATACCGTACTGAATGAGGAAATGAATAAGATTTTGATGGATCTGATCATGAACACGTTATAGTTCCTATTATTATAAAGTGAAATCCAAGCTCCTTGGCCAAGCTTTCAAGGACCTCCAAGACCACTCTCTCTTATAGCTGAGAAGACAGACATTTAGGAAAGAAAAGTGTGATAGTTAATTCCATGGGTTAACTTGACCAGGCCACGGAATGCCAGGTTATCTGGTGAAACATTATTCCTGGGTGTGTCTGTGAGGTGTTTCCAGGAAAGACTGGCAGTTCAGTTGGAAAACTGAGTAAAGCAGAAGTGTGAGTGGGTATCGTCCTATTAATTGAGAGCCTGAATAGAACAAAGGCAGAGGATGGTTGAATAAACTGCCTGACTGATTGAACTGGAATATCGATCTTCTCCTGCCCTTGGTCCTCCTGGTTCTCAGGGTCCAAACTGGAATCTAGGTCACTGGCCCCTGGCTCGCCATCTCCAAACCACACCCCCAGCTTTCCAGCTTCTCCAGCTGGCAGATGACAGATCACAGGACTTCTCAGCCTCCGTAATTATATGAGCCAATCCCCTATAATAATAAATGTCTTCCTAGGTAGAGATACAGAGGCTGAGACACACAGAGAGATGATAGAGATAGAGATAGACAGAGAGAGAGAGAGACAGAGAGAGATGAGAGACATCCTGTTACTTCTGTTTCTCTGCAGACCTCCGAATAATACTGAGTGGACAGAGAAGGAAGAGTGTCCCGCTAAGAAACAAGAAGCAAATTTAACACGTCTGTGAAGCCC
>NC_043700.1:182136951-182138175 GCF_006229205.1 Suricata suricatta | reverse complement strand
CACACCCACACACTATCAGCATAGAACCCCGGCACCAAGCCCCAATCAATCTCACAACTAACTAAGCTCAAGACCTGAGCTGAAATCAAGAGTCAGACTGCTTAACCGACTGAGCCACCCAGGCACCCCTGTTCTTTAAATCTTAGTTAAAACTTCACTTCCTCAAAGAAGGGTTTCCTTACTAGTGCTCCCACCAGCAATGACTAAGTTTCTTTGTATTATGCTTTACAGAAACATGCTGGATTTCTCTGATGCCATTAGCACACTGTGTTATACAGTACACATTTTATACATTATAACTGTATATCAATTCATATCATTATTTGCTCGCTGCATACCTCCCTGTCTTGGTTGTAAGTTTCCTACAAGAAAGACCCGTGTCTATTTTTATGCACCACTGTATGCTCAACACCTGGGCCCCACTCAACATAAATACCATACTGAATGAGGAAATGAATAAGATTTTGATGGATCTGATCATGAACACGTTATAGTTCCTATTATTATAAAGTGAAATCCAAGCTCCTTGGCCAAGCTTTCAAGGACCTCCAAGACCACTCTCTCTTATAGCTGAGAAGACAGACATTTAGGAAAGAAAAGTGTGATAGTTAATTCCATGGGTTAACTTGACCAGGCCACGGAATGCCAGGTTATCTGGTGAAACATTATTCCTGGGTGTGTCTGTGAGGTGTTTCCAGGAAAGACTGGCAGTTCAGTTGGAAACCTGAGTAAAGCAGAAGTGTGAGTGGGTATAGTCCTATTAATTGAGAGCCTGAATAGAACAAAGGCAGAGGATGGTTGAATAAACTGCCTGACTGATTGAACTGGAATATCGATCTTCTCCTGCCCTTGGTCCTCCTGGTTCTCAGGGTCCAAACTGGAATCTAGGTCACTGGCCCCTGGCTCGCCATCTCCAAACCACACCCCCAGCTTTCCAGCTTCTCCAGCTGGCAGATGACAGATCACAGGACTTCTCAGCCTCCGTAATCATATGAGCCAATCCCTTATAATAATAAATGTCTTCCTAGATAGAGATACAGAGGCTGAGACACACAGAGAGATGATAGAGATAGAGATAGACAGAGAGAGAGAGAGACAGAGAGAGATGAGAGACATCCTGTTACTTCTGTTTCTCTGCAGACCTCCGAATAATACTGAGTGGACAGAGAAGGAAGAGTGTCCCGCTAAGAAACAAGAAGCAAATTTAACACGTCTGTGAAGCCC
>NC_043700.1:182100405-182136851 GCF_006229205.1 Suricata suricatta | reverse complement strand
ATGCTGCAGCATTCCTTTCATCTGGAGCCATCATTTTAATGCTCCATGGCTTTATCTCCCTGGGTTTGGATGCTCAAGTAGCTCAGTTCCTTTAAAGATCATCAAATATGCAGATTGCCAAAAAGTTAGGAGTGCCCTAGGTTAAAAACTATGAATATTTGGGTCACAATTTACGACATACCATAAGCAACTTAGAGTGTGCACATGTGTGTGTGCATGTGTGCATATGTATGCATGCATGTTTGATGCATGCTCATGTGCATGTGTATTTCCGCATGTATGTGTGTGCTACACTATTGCAGTTTCTGCTGGATAACTTCTATCCTCACTGTTCTCAACAGCCCGGTCTTGCCCATCAGGACCCTTGTCACCTACACCCCTGAGCCATAAGTAGACATTTAACCAGCCGCCTTCCCCACTAGGCTATGAGCATCCTGAGGGCAGGGTTTGCTTGTTGTCCTCCATCAGTGAGCACATAATAAAAAAACTCAATCAGTTATTGAGGGATAAATAAGCCAATGCAATCCCATCATAGACACTACAGGGTGCCACAGTAAATGCTACTTCTTTAACGGTTTTAAAATCAAAGCCGTCATAAAAGTAAAAGCATTCTCTCTTTTCTGTTTTTCCCCTGCCTCCATTAAAAAAGAATCACAGGAAGTAGAGAATTAGGACTGGAAACTGTTCCCCACCCGTTCTCTCCCCAACCCCCACTCTTCTGTTATACCCAGAGTATCTGATATCCCTTCAAGAAGGTCTCTGGAGACCTGGTAATACTACATATATGGTTAGGCTCCTTGGAAATACAATGGACTGAATTAAGGCAGAGATTTCAGTTTCTAACTATAAATGTCTTGACATATTTTCCTTGCAGACAAATGCCTGGAAATACAATAAACTATATTTTAATGTTTATTTGTCTCAAATACAGTATTTTTTTTCAACAGACAAATGTGAAGTTTTGAGTCCAGAAAAAAACAGGTTTAAATCACCACCCAGCAAGCAGTTTTTAAAATAGTACACACAAGTGATCGTTTCAAAGCAGTCTAATGCACTCAGCCAACAGGCATTAACAGTCTTTGCAGAATGACCTAACACCTTAAGCTTATTTTCTAGTCTTGGTTCAGATGAATTTTAACCTTTCTTAAAAAAAAAATTGACAGTACAGGGCACCCACTGCATTTGCATTTTGTGGTTCTTTTATCATGACCGGAAAAAACAATCCCTGGACCTTCTTTCCTGTGCAGTTTTTAAGACAATGGAGCTCACAGTATTTGGAGATGAAGTGGTCCTCCAGCTCCAGCCAGTTGTGGAAAAGCAAGATGCCGTGACTCAGCAAGTTCCCCTCAGCAGTGAGGGTGGGAGAGAAAGAACAGGAGGCCTGACAGAGAGTCAATAACGCATTATTTACCTTGATTTTATTTTTAATGTAGAAGATTAAAAACAGAGTAAATAGTCCACCTAATGGGAGTCAGAGACTCTGGGGCCAACTAAAGAACCTTGCCATTCACATCTCGTCTATGCCAGAGCTGTCGGAAGAAGAAGCAGGCTCAGGAAAGGGAGAGATTTATCCAAGGCCATAGGCTCAAGTTTGGGGAGGAAAGTAGCTATGAGAAGGGTTCAGGAAACCCACTCCTAAACTGAAAAAAAATCCACAGGCTCCATGACATCACATCAAATGTCACGGAGGGAAGGGAAGAGTCACTACCCAACACCACCCAGTCTCGGCAGTTTACCTCCGTGGTTTTCCGTGTGCCTGATGTTCATGGACTGTTGTTTCAGCCTGCCACCTTGGAGCCTGAGTCTCTGAGACTTACGGTACATGTTCTGAGATGGGAGGATTTCAGCTCTCTCTGTCTTCTCTCTCCCCACTCTGCCTTTTCACTCACTAACTGCCACATCACTAGGGGTCCTTGTGCTAGGTTGGCTAACCATGGAAGGAGGTTTTCCCAGAAGGCATAGTGCATCACTTCTGGTTTCCCAAATCTGTCAGAGGCAGAAGGAAAAGTCAGGGTGGGAGAGCTGGGGACCCATCTTCTAAAACGACTATGAAAAGTTTCATGAACCACATCATGGGCCTCACTGGTGGACAAATAAAGTAGCCCTGGGCAAGTTACATAACCCTGGCTCACGTTAATTTTGCATCTTTAGGAAAAAATGCCATGAAAATCCATCCGTTGCTTCAGACACACTAGGCTAAAAATAGCTCCGTCAGCCAGTAACTGTGTGTAATTTTTCCTTTGTGCATCTCCCCATTCACCGATTCCTTTCCCTCAGCAGACAAATATGCTCCAAGACAGACTGCTTGTCCCCCCCCTCCACAAAGTGACCGGAGGGATCTTGCCCAAAAGCAGATCAAATTGTGACACACACACACACACACACACACACACACACACACACACCACACACCACACACATAACCCAGGTGAAAAACTACCTTTATTGGTTTCCTATGCCCAATACAGTAGAAGCCAATGCTGGTTTAATCCCTACCATTTATCAGGTGCTGGTCTAAGGGTATAGAGGCCTCATCTCATTAAATTCTCCAAAACAATCCTGAGGTGAGAACTACTGTTGTATCATTTTCCCAATGAGGAAACCAAGACACAGAGAAACAAAACAATCACATCAGGGCCCAGCTTGCACTTACCATGTGAAATCCAATGAATAGTCTCTAAAGGATAAAGACCAAACGTCCTGGCTCAGCACACCAAAGCCTTCACAAGCAGAATCCCACTTCCTTTCCATGCTTATCTCCTACCACCCTCACCAACCCCACCTGACACATATATAAATACAGACTGACCTGGCTCCCCAGACCCCGAGCCCCAGCCATGCCCATATCCTCACCCTTCCTCAACATCTTTAAATGTCCCGTTCCTTCTAACAAAAACCTTCTTCCCACCATCCTTCTGAAATTGCCAAATCCTCACTGAGCCCTCAAGACCCTCCTTTCAACAAATTCTTACTGTGCCCTCACTAAACTCCTTCCTTCTCCATCTCTAGACCAGTAATATCACGTAAGGTAAGTGTTCAATATCCACTACACAAATAAGTCATAATAATAATAATAGTTACACACAGAGAGGAGAAATGCCATGCTAACCACTTTGTAAGAATGATCTCACTCAGTCCTCATAAAAACCCAAAGACATAGTTTCTATCAGCATTCCTACATTACCCAGAAGGGCAACTGAGACACAGAAAGGTAAATTAATTCACTCTAGGTCATATGAATAGTAAGAAAAATAAGTCTGCATGACTCCAGAAGTTAATCATTTAATGCCAGTGCTGTGTTGGGTATGATATGCACACCACGACATAGTAATAGAAGCATATGTGTATGAAGCTTATCTATAAAATGCATATTACCCATATTAAAATAGTGATAACTCAGAATCTAGTTACAAAATGGCTGCCTCCATGAAATGTGTCTTTAAAAAAAGACCACTATTGGCCACAGAGAATGTAAATTGTCATGAAAGATACAAACATGAATAAGATAGTACCTGACCCCAAGGATCTCTTTGATCCAGTGAAGAAAATAAGATAACATTGCACACAACTCATGATACAGCCCACTTTTTGAGATATCACTTTTCTCCTTGAATCGCATGTATGTCCTTCAAACGCTGTCATAAATTAACTTGCTATACCCCAGTCTACTGGTTCTAGATCAACACTAACTCTTAACATCAATTCAAGCTCCTTCTTCCCAGTATAAATTGTGCAAAATCTGTTGATTTATGGACCTTACACAAGGTTGCATGCCAGGCACCTCTTGACTCAGAAATAATACAAGAGAAAGAAAAACGGAGGGGAGGGGGCAAGAATCTGCCCTCAAACAGGAGAGAAAATCATTCTTAAAAGGAGACAGAGAGCCCTTAGTGAAGATTTCTGACTAGTATTACATGCTAATGGTAATCATAATAGTTACCACAGTTAAATCCTTAGTACCAGCATCCTCTCTCACTGAGGGACAAGACAGACTGTTAAGAATTCTAATTCTTTACATTAAAATCATGGCACAAAGGAGCTAGATAATTTTTTTTAATACTTAGATGCTGTTTTATGTTTTAAAACACAAGCATAAGTGTAAATTCAGGGAATTCAAAATATATTTTAAAAGTTTTAAGAGTGTGGTGAAACACTCCTAATTTTAGTGTAGAAAGCTGGATTCAAAAAGGTACCCAATGAGTTCCTAAGCATGAAAAGGTTGATGTACATGCCTGTGTGGATTACACTTATATACTAATGTTAACAATAATTTTGCTTGTATATTAGGCAAAATGTGTATATATACCTCTTTGCACATTGTTGTACTTTATAAATACTTTATACTAATAATGTGGCATGTTTTTAAAACTAGAAAAATTAAAATGTTTTAAAACATACACAATTTAATTTTAAATAAATAGGCAGAGACAACAATCACAAATTCTAAATTTTTTTTAACATTTATTTATTTTTGAGAGACAGAGCATGAACAGACGAGGGGCAAAGAGAGAAAGAGGCACAGAATCGCACAATCGGAAGCAGGTTCCAGGCTCTGAGCTGTCAGCACAGAGCCTGATGTGGGACACAAACCAGAAAACCGGGAGATCATGACCTGAGCCAAAGACTTAACAGACTGAGCCCCCCAGGTGCCCTAAAAATCCTATAGTGATGTAAGCTAGTGATGTGTGTTTCAAGATCACCAGCACGATGTTGAAGATTGATATTATTTTAAGGCAATCAGAAAACGGGAAAAGGTGAAAGGGATTTGAAACATACAAGTTTTTGCATGGAGCATCTGGGGGGCTCAGTCGGTTAAGCGTCTGACTCTTGATTTCAGTTCAGGTGATGATCTCCAGGTTCGTGAGATGGTGCCCCACATTGGACTCCACACTGATAGTGTGGAGCCTACTTTGGATACTCTCTCTCTCTCAAAATAAATACATAAACTTTTTAAAAAAAAAAAGCTTTTATAGGACTGGTAGTAGTTGGTAAGATGGTGTTTAATGTGGGCAGTTCCTGGTTATTCTCAGGCAACTAGTGTTTGGATTTACAAAACCTGAGACAATTTTACAGCACTTCGGAGCCCAGGTGAGTCTTGCCTGTGCGCGGTTTCTGCACTTCCAAAGTCAGGAGCTATAGGGCTGGATGATCTTCCATGTCTATTCCAGCTCTGAAATTCTAGGATTCAGCTATTTTGAGGGTTGTAGTCTCCACCAAATGTTCTCCATCAGAACCTTTCAAAGGCAGGAGATATGCACCAACTGCTTCATTTCAGTTTCAGGCAAGAGATTTTAACCAACTGCAGGGTGATCATGGCTAAAATTATAAGGCAGAAGAAGACGTGCGTGTGTGTGTGCACGCGCGCGCGCGCGCCCGCACTGCCAAAGGGTCAGCCTTGTTTATTAGCTTAGCTTTTGCTTGTCTACCCAATTTTCAGTCTCAAGATAAAATCTTCATGAATCCTAAGAAATGACTCTATCAGGAAGTAAAATTTAACAAACACTACCCTCCTATATATATATATATGCAAATAACTTAATGTTTGAGCTATGCAAGATACTTGACTAGGAAATTGATAACAAAATATTAATGTGGAGCTCTATATAAAAACCGCAGGTGACTTGGCCAAGGAGGTGAAAGGAAGAGGAGATGAAACGTAGGAAGGTATGCGTAATTTAAAGAATTCAGTAATGAAAAATCAAGGAAGCTCTACCCTAATACTAGTGGGACATATCAGTATCAGCATATTGGAAGGCCCAGATGCATCTGGAAGGAAAACGGAAGGAGGCAGCTTTCCTCCCCATCAACCTGATCCCTCAGGCCAGAACGATACCACATGGTGCCATTCAGCACATCGCCACTTCCACTCGTGTGCGTTTTCACTGTGTTAAGGAGCAAGCCACAAGGTGTCACAGTGGATGATCAATTGGCAGGGCTGTTATCAGTCCTGACACGCAGGTGGCGCTTCCGGCTTCCAGCCAGTGCTGATGCAGCTGCCTTGGAGAAGTCTGTGCGAAGCTGCGTGTTGAGAAGTGCGCCTCCTTGAATGAGATGGCCAGGCAGAGCCAGCAGGTTTGTGCTCCCCATTTAGGTGGCCCTATAAAGGCTCTGCTGGAACAAGGGACCCTCTCAATATTCTGTTGTCTCCACTTTGCTCCAGTTCTTAGCCGGAGCAAACCCTGAACACAGCTTTTTCGCAACAGAATAGAGTGCATGTGTCTCACACCTTGGTCAATTCTTACTCCTAAACTACAGGTATGTCTCAGAGATAGTTACAGCCTGGATTTTGGGGGCGATTGCGGTTACAAGAATGTATATGATTATTATGTCAGCACTACTGTATAACAGTGAAAAGGCCTGGTCATGTCAGCGTATATTGTGTGAATACCAAATCCACGAGTCTTAGAACATCATTGCAAATTTTGTTCATTAAACTGAAATATGCTAGTACAAGCCATGCAAAAAATTTTTAAAGATAGTTTCAGGAACTCAAGCAGTGTTACATTACTTACACTACTTAATTTGTTGATAGGATAGAGAATAAGGGCAACAGCTTATTATCATTATCTTGGTTCACATTTTTGAGCACTTGCTAAACATAGAAATCCTCCTTTACATGTAGGAGATGCATTCCAAGACCCCTCAATGGATGCCTGAAACTGTGGATAGTACCAAACCCCTTCTATACCATGCTTTCCCCTATTGTGCAGACCTATGATAAAGTGTAATTCCTAAATAAGGTCCAGTAAGAGATTAACAACAATAACTAACAGTACAATAGAACAGTTATAACAGTATGCTGGAATACGGTATGTGAACGTGATCTCTCTGTCTCAAAATACCGCAGTATACAGTGGTCACCCTTCTTCTGGTGATGACGCCAGATGACAAAATGGCTATGTGATGAGGCAAAGGGAGGTGAAAGACACAGGCATTGTGATCGTGTTAGCCTACTACTGACCTTCTGACAATATATCAGGAGGATCATCCACTCCTGGATCTCAGTTGATCACAGATAAATGAAACCCAGGAAAGCAAAACTGTACACAAGGGTGGATGGCTGTGCTAGGCATGTTACGTGCCTTAGCCGTTCACCTCCCAACCTAACACTCAGGCTAAGAAAGCTTAGAAAAGCTCCGAAAAGTTAAGAAATCTCCCCAAGATCACACAGCACACAAGAGGCAAAGCCCGGTTTGGATCAGATCTGACTTGTTATAAGTCATAGTTGAGTTCAGATCTTTTCATTCCATGCACGTCCCTCTTATCACCCCAAAGAAAAAGTCACTGATGGAAACACTGGGCAAGGTTTCCAACTAGAAGGTGCACAGGTACCCAAACACAGTTTGATCGGGACAAGAATCTCTGTCTGTCTGTCTCTTGTACACACACGTGCGCACATGTTCTCTCTCTCTCTCTCTCTCACACACACACACACACACACACACACATACACACACACACACTAGTCAGCAAAGTTATTATAAACCACAACATCATATACTAATATAATTTCCCTTATTTTCTGTTGTGCAAATCACTTAAAACAAGCTAATTAATGGCCCTGAAAGCCCTTTCCCAAAATGCAAAGTGCTCCAGGAAATGTGAGGTATGGTCATGATTCATATCATAATTCATGGCTGTGGGCTTCTAGGCAGATCCAAAGAGAGAGAAGTGGTAGATATATCAGATAAGGAAAACCACTAGGAGAAGTATAAATATTTTTAATCAGGAGTCAGGAGACTCCCAACAGATTCACACCACCCAGAAGGCAAGATTCTCAGGTCAATGTTTTCTTCACAGAAAAAGTTCCCTCTTCAGTTTTCTTTTTTCTGCAGGTCTGGCTGAGCATTCTATTAGTGAGCATTCATCAGGCTATTAGGCTTACAGATTCTTTTCCAGCTGTAACTGTTGGTAAGATTCAAGGTAAATTCCAGTGTTGACCTGGATGATGCTGCTACAACTTAATTTCCTTTATTCAACTGATACATTTTGCATACCAACGATGTGCTATGGGCCATGGGGGGAGGGGGGAGGGGGTGTGACAACTCTGAACAAGACAAATGAGGCCCTTGCCCTCACACAGCTCATATTCTATAGGAGATGAGCAGATGCTTAAGAAATAAACTAGAAGTAAGAAAATATCAGCTTGCTATCACTTCTATGAAGAAAATGATCAGGACGTGCAATAGAAAGTGAGTGGGGTTAAGGGACGGAATTTTAACTGAGGTGATCCAGGAGATCTTCTCTGTGAAAGGGACATTTAAGCTGGTCAGTAGAGGACCCACTAAGTGCTGGACGCTTACCCTTCGTGGTCACTGCTTTCTTTGAGATATTGAATTGATTACCTACAAATAAAGTCAACCTCAGGCCAACTTCTAATTCAATTTGAGCTGCTAATACTTATATGGATTCTTATAGAGAAATCTGTACAGTCATTTTCCCACCAAGGGCAAGTATGTTGAGCTATGCATGAGCTCGAAGAGTTAATGGATCCAAAGATGCTCCTTGTGGCTGGAGTCCACTGGACATGTAGAAGATGAGCCTGGGCCTCAGGATCAACTGATTCTTGCAGCTAGAGCAAGGAGTTGGAGCTGACACTAGGTGTGAGGGAAAGCTGAGAGAGATGTGATCAGATTTATGCTTCACTGCAGGGGCGCCTGGGTGGCTCAGTTGGTTAAACGTGCAACTTCAGCTCAGGTCACAGTCTCGCAGTTCATGAGTTCGAGCCCTGCGTCCAGGTCTGTGCCAACAGCTCAGAGCCTGGAGCCTGCCTCGGAATCTGCATCTCCCTCTTCTCTCTGCCCCTCCCCTACACATGGTCTGTCTCCCTCTTTCTCAGAATAAATAAACATCTAAAAAATTTTTTTCAAATGTATCACTGTGGCTGTTTGCTGGGAACAGATTTCAAGATGGAGAAAGGCAACAGGGAGCAGAGTTAGGTGGCCATCCTAACCCTGAAAAGAGAGGATGGGGTTGTGATGTCACCAGGACAAAGTACTCCCCTCTTCTTCCGGGGGTCTGTCAAATCTCTAACACTAAGCCTTCTGTTTTCAGTCAGAAGCCTAAAACTTTAAATTAGGTTAGTGAAAAGTGGTGGTAAAGTGAGGGCAAGTCAGGGCTTCCAAAAGGAAGTGGGGAGTCTTTCCCAAGTGCTTTGGGAGAGAGCACTGAATGGAGGAGTTAGGTGCAGTCCCCAGGGATGCAAGAGCACGAACTCCATCTCCGTATCTCTGGGCTTCACTTTTCTTTTGTCTGTTCAAGGAGAATGAGAATGCATACATCTCACGCTTGGGGTGGATAAATGTGGAAACCCATCTTAAGTGCAGGCATTTACTATAAAGACAACAGCCTCTCTGGGGGCTGAAGGAAGGCTGCAAGGGTAGGTAGGGAACATCACCTCCCACAAAGAAATGCAGAGACACAGGGTGTGGAGACTATCTCGGACAAGAGGGTCAGGGTCAAACTAGGTGGGTGGGAAGCCCCTGTGCGCCTTTATTTTCTCTCAAATTCCTTTTGCTTATTTTTTTAATGTTTACTTTTGAGAGACAGAGACAGAGTGTGAGCAGGGGGAGGGGCAGAGAGCAAGGGAGACACAGAATCTGAGCAGGCTCCAGGCTCTGAGCTGTCAGCAGAGAGCTGGGTGCAGGGTTCGAACTCACAAACTGCAAGATCAGGACTTGAGCCCAAGTCGGACACTTAACGGACTAAGCCACCCAGATGCCCTTCTAAGATTCCTAACCGATGACCTGCAAAGGAAGCTAACACCGTGACAAATTCTGATTCTAATTTAGTCTCCTAATACTTAATTGTTTAAGACAATTAAAACACCATCTTCGACAGAGCATGTCTGAGAAGGGTCCAGGGCTGGATGGAAACCTAACTACTTTTAAGTAAAAGAATTAAAGTTTGTGATGATTTTACATCGTAGGCCACAAAGATTCTAGCAACTTTTCAGAGAAGACCACATAAATGAATATTGCAAACACTCATTCTTCAACAGGGAGTGTCATTTTGGTTCTTTTTTTTCAATCCAGGGTATATTTTCCACCTTAGCACCATCCTTTAAAATTTCACATGGTCCCTTTTGAAATTAGTCAGGAATTTGAGAGATAATTGGGCAAATAAAGATGGGTAAATGAGGTCAACTTTCCAGGCACTGCCAAAATCAACCTGTCCTAGGGAGAAAAAAATGAATGTATTCACCTAATAAATGCCTACAGGTGAAACCGGAGTCCAGCTAGCATTTCTTATCTCCCGAGAGGTGAGCAGAGAAGTTAACACCAAACCCTCTAAAACTAAACTGCCATCTGTGTGACCTTGGACAACTTACTTAACCCTTTGTTTCCTCAGTAAAAACGCAGTTAGTAGTACCTACCTCATGAGGTGATTATAAGGATTACATGCGTTCACCCACGGAAAGCACTTAGCACCATGTTCAATGCATAGTGAGCATCCCAGAGATGTTGGCTACTATCATCCTGACCGCCTTTCAGAAGGGCCGATACTTTTCAGTGCCTGGACACACCCACAATACACTTTCTATTAATCTATCATAGCACCTCATTGTAAGACTTGGTTTGTATGTCTTCCTTTATTTCCAAATTGTAAGCTTCAGGGGGACAGAAAATGTTTTAATCATCTTTGTATTTCCAGATATTGTCATTGCCTAAAATACAGCAATTCTTGAAAAAACAACCGAATTTTGTTTTAAATATTGATAGTTGCCTATGTCCAGATGCATGCTCTTACAATGTAAGTTTCTTTTAAAATCTAGGCTTAAACTATTGAAAGGAAAGAAGGAAGGAAGAAAGGAAGGAAGGGAAAGGAGAGAAAATGAAAGGCAGGAAAGAAGAGATAAAGGGAAAGGAGGGAAAGAAAGAAAGAAAAAAAAGAAGGAAAGTAAGAGAAAAAGAAGGAAGGAAGAGAAAGAAAGAAAGAAAGAAAGAAAGAAAGAAAGAAAGAAAGAAAGAAAGAAAGAAAGGAAGGAAGGAAGGAAGGAAGGAAGGAAGGAAGAAAGAAAGAAAGAAAGAAAGAAAGAAAGAAAGAAAGAAAGGAAGGAAGAAAGAAAGAAAGAAAGAAAAACAATATCTTTGTCAGATAATGACAAAGGTATATGTACCCTACATCAGATGAACATTTTTTAAAGCTCTGTTTTCTGACACTTTAAAAAAGAGATTATTTTCCCAGATCAATTATATTTTTGAAAACCACCAACCAAATCCAAATAAGTTGATGAATCTTGTTCTTGATGATGGATAAAGTTTGTTTGTTTTCAAGGTTGTTTGTTTTATGTTTTGTTTGCTTGTTCAGAAAGGAGGTGTTCTGTGTTCCTCGTGAAAAATGAGTTAATGTGGACAAATGTAATAAAAGGAGATTTATAGCCCTGTTCTCCATACAATTTAAATTAATTTCTTTCTGAAACCCAAACAAAAAGCTGGATGCATAAAAAATGCATACTGTTTTAAATCCTATATCATCATTTACACACCAAAAAGGGAGAGATTTAAATGTGCATTGATTTTAGGCTGATAAGAATCTGTGTTGAATGGGAGTTGAGAGGTTTTTTCCTTCTTCTTGGCCTCCTGACTAATAGTTAGTTTGCAGCAATTTTTAATTAAAAACAGTTCCCATCGTCAGAGCATGGGGGGGAAATAAAAAGACGTCGGGAAAATAAAATCGGTATGGGTCCTGCAGTTTGTTTTCTGAGGCCATGTAGATTCTGACAAATAAGAACTTGGAAGTTCTCCTTTTTAAAAACTGCACTTTTGGTTTCATTTAACATTTTCAAAACCGCTTTCCTTACCACTACCAATCCCCCCTCCCCCTACTCCTCACCATCCCCCTTCGAAAAAACTTGGAAAGTTCTGTGTTTAACACTGAAATCATTCATATGATGCAAAGTGATGGAGCATGTTTCTTTCTAAATTTCTAGGGGAAAAAAATCCAAGTTATCACAAAGCATTATTGCTCATGTTTTTCTACCTATCCAAAATACCTCATCTCGTTTTAACTAGCCTCCGTCTGAACATCAAGGATTCTAAGCTACCCCATGAATAAACATGACGTTCCAACGGGAAACCCTGTGACTGAAGTATATGAAAATGTAACTGAAAGAGAAGAATGAGACCCCCACCCCCCCCCCAGGGAATTTGAGAGAAGAGCAAGGAGGGTACAAGCAATAGATTTAAATTTCAAGGTCTTCAAATATTTCTCACGTTCATATTAAATCCTGTAAAACCAAAAACTGTAATTCTAATAAAAACCTTGTGTGTGTGGCTTCCAATTGTAATCACGGTTTTCTCTTCTGGAGTGGGATGTGTAATGTTGATAAAAGAAAGGGAGGAAAAAACCCTTGAAACAGAACAAATACATAATGAAACCCACACTTTCCTGGAGTTTGCGGTATTTTATTAAAATGAGCGCATTGCCAACAGGAAAAAAATATATATATATACTTAAAAACAGCTTTATTGCAATGGGGACGAGTGTGGTCGTTTGAATGAGGAGAACAAAGTACAGAAAAGTTACCAACGGTAAGGAAGATTTTTATAACTTGATAAACTTTCCGAAATTCTAGAGGAATCCAACATTAGTGAACTCCTTTCTCAAAAAATGAAAGACACTATCATGAGTCTCATAATTTTACCTATATTTTCATTTCACAGACCTCAGGAAGTGGGGGGGGGAAATGCTGTTTTTGTGATTACTGAAGCTTTTTACAGAACAAATTCAGATATCTGTACACCGTGTTTCCATGGCCTGTCTGACCACACTCTGTTTGCAATGCTAAACTAACTGTGTGATTGTGCACTTGTGTTCCTCCCAGATACATGTGGGACAGCAAGACCATACATGAGTTTGGGAACACAACGGAAAATGTCACCCCCTTCCTACTGCCTGGGAATTACTAGTGACAAACAGTGTGGCAAAGCTCAAAGAGTTTCTCTTAATTTCATTGAAAAAGTAGGGGGGGGGGGGAACGGGGAAGACACCCACGCATTTCTTTATGAAATTCCACTGAGATTCTGATGTTGCAAATAAATTTTATTTCCCAGAACAGCCAATAGCATTTAAGACATGTTTTTCTTGTCTTTGTTTGCTTTGTAGTACATTTATATTCCTTTGAAAAGGTCCTATAATCTCTCAGATACGTGCTTTCTTATGCCATGAAGATTATGGATCTAAATTGCCTCATGGTAAAATAAATGTGGAGGACGGAGGAAAGAGCACTTTTAGGGCAATGGCAAGCAGATGCCCAAAGCAGCTTCAGGGCGTATCAGGCATCAGAATTAACGCCAATGACATGCTTCTCCGCCTCTCTCTCCTCTTCCATTCTACTGACACAGTAACAGAAGTTTACTGAGTAGCTACTTTGTCCCAGGAACTTCAAGCTCCAAGTGCTACTTTAAACAAGGTTGGCAGTGTCTTTGCTTTAGGTGTTTTCTCCACTATCACCCCATTCTTTCAGTGCCATTTGTGACTTTGAACTGAATACCATGAACCAAGAAATAATGTCTATATTCTTCATGCTGGCTCACAACACTCTCTCATACAAGAGAAAATCAAACCCAGGATGTCTGCAGAATCTGAATTTTTAAGTTATAGGGGTGTCACAAGGGAATTTTCTGATGTGGAACCATGATATCCATGCCAAATAGTTAGCAAGTGATGGAAACAAGTTAAGAACAGTATAAGTCCCAATCCAGCATCCTTGAAACTGTAACTTCCAGTTTTGATGGACTTCGATTTGATTTAATTGGAAGAAATGCACCAATCACTTGAGAGAATGCTGGGGAAGGGGTTGGGTGTCAGCCACCCAAGGAGAATAGGTAAACCCCTTGGTTCTTGACCACTTTCTTTCCTTTCCATAAAAAAGGTGGTTTCTAGGAAATTTCCACAAACATGATTACAATTTATTCATTCAACATAGATTTACTACAATTTCTTTGTAGCCAAGACTATATCAAAAAAGGAATAGGGACTTTAAAGTATTACCCAGATTGTGTGGGGGTGTGGGTGTGGGTGTGTGTGTGGAATGAGAAGTCAGTGAAATAATACCATGTAACACAGGAGCAGGAACCAGAAGACAGGAGAAAGAAGTGAATCTCTCTTGTCCAAAATGATTGAATGCATTGGTTAAGTTCCAAAAGTCACTCAATGATCCATTTGATTTTGTGTGTGAATAATCTGATAACTCTTGCTGGGAATTATTGTTATTTTATGTCAACCATCTCTAGAGCTCAGAACAACTTTATCAGCAATAATCACTATTGGTAAAGGCACAATGTAACTTTCTCACAAAGTTTTTTTTCCTAAATATTTTCTTTTCCAATTACAAACTATAATCAAAACGTAGTATTTAATGTTAATATTTAAATATCTTAGGAGAAACTATTTTATTCTCTCTTTTTTTATACGAAATGAAAACAAATTTATGGCCATGGGTTCACGACATCATTTACTGCTTGGCAAAGAGAAAAGAAGTGCCTGGACAATTATCTGGATAATTGTAAAAGGATCTAATTAGGGGGTAAATGTTCGGGGTTGGCTCTAGAACATACCAGAAAACAGTTCACAGTCCTTTTTTTGTCACAGTCAGAGAGGTTTTAAAAAATCTTTAAGATTTGTCAGAGCAAGCTTTTCTCTCTAGTTTCTTGAGCTCTGAAGCTGTTTTTTTCTACTCAGAGGAAAATCTTTAAAAGTAATACCCCATAATCCAAAAGGTAGGAGTTCCTGAGTCCAGCTCTCACAAAAGATAATGTGACATTGTTAAGAAACATACTACCAATGGGAGACTTCTCAAAGGTTTTCTCTCAAATGGGAAACAAATGTGGGACCTTTCTGCAACTGAAGATTTTCGTGAGGGTCAGGGCAGGGAAGTACCCCAGATAGTCTAGCTCAGACCTGGCCAAGTGAGAATTTAGGAAGGAGCACAGGAGAACCTGTATATCAGAGAAATCTGCCTGTTCTTCTGACCAAGCGGGATGGGAGAAAAACCTCATTCCACAACTTCTCAAAAACTTTCTAAAACCTAAGCTGGATGCAGGTTTTTGTTAAATCCTGTTGCTGTTCAAGAATTGAGCCTTAATGGCCCCTGTTCTCTTGTTTTCAACCAAGTGTATTTTTAAGACCTTTTTTAACCTCAAATTTGTATTGCAATTAATGTGTGGCTGAACTACAAGACATTTTCTATCCCCCTAATTCTGATAAGCAGGCTGTGACAACCAGTAGTTCATGCAAGAATTTAAGAGTCCAACACATAGTTCCAAAAACCTGGATGAACTATACAAACCGTCACACACACCCCACAACACACACGAAAATCATTCCCTGCCAACAGGTCGCCACCCTACGCAAAACAGAGTTTACACTTCTGTAAAAGCTACTGGTTTCTGGGGAGAGAAACAGCATCATCAATTATATTTAACTTCTATGATGCATTAACATATAAAGAAAATAGGAGTGCTAAAGACAACCCAGTGTTTTTAAAAAAAACATCAGTCCTGGTCCAGGAGTTAGCCAATCAGAAAGCAGGTCACATCTTGTTAGCTGTATTAAATGCATTTAACGTCATGAATTCTCCATGGCTCTGTTGACAATTTAAGCAAGTGTGCTTTATTTTATCCTACAACATTAATTGAGCCCCCTTTCAGAGCTGAGACTCAGTCTTCAATCTACAATTCCACCAAGCCTATTTCCTTAAAGCTCTTTGCCATCAGCCCTCTGGGTATTTTGTACTCCGGCAGAGAAGGCGGAATTTCCAGCGATTTCTACTTCCCAAAGTGACTTTGGTGCACCTATCACAAACTCCTTCTCAGAACACTTCAACACAAAGCACCAATTTACAGGCAAATGTACAACCCAGCACCAAGACCTGCCAGGCTAGCACAGAGAAAAAGTCAACTGGCATTAAATATTTAAATTGCAGGAGGCAGTCTGGAGTTTTGCATTTACAAAGTTCTGAAAGTCCTGTTCTCTCTGCTCCCAGAGCTGCTGGCCGGGGAGGCAGAGACTCGCTCCCCCTCTCAGGCACAAGATTACAAATATGCAAAACTCAAGCTGACTTGAATGCTGAGCCGGCTCCTGGGGAAGGTAGAGCTCCTTAGGAGACACTCCGAGCCCCGATAAGAGAAAGTCGAGAACCCCCTTGCCCCAAGCCACTGGTTTCTGAATTTAACAAGGAAATACACAATGTGTCCCTCCAGAGCTAGTTCTGAAAAGTGTGTGGGCTCCCCCTTCTTCCCCCTCCACCTCGATTTTGAGGACTTTGAAAAGCAAATGCAGGTCAAAGCAGACTTCCTCTGGGATTTGTTAAAAATTTATTTTGCCAGATGCAAATGATCACAAAATCCCTCGGAATTATATCTCACGAAACACTCACGGGACCGACTCAGAACCTGCAAACCCCAGAGTTCTGGAAGAACAGCATTTCTGGAGACCCGGCAGGCAAATCGAGTGCTGGGTTGTCTATTTCAAGATTCCGGCAGAAACTGTCCCCAGCTCCAAGAGTTGCTGTGCCTGAAAACCCAGCGTTCAAACTAGTGGATTCATCCTGGCGCTCATTTCCACATCCGCGGTAGTATCTAGTGGGACACTTCCCACAGAATTCAGCCAGCAGCCCAGGAAAAGCCCATGCACAGTTAAAAAAAAAAATACACAAACATACACCCAAGGTTGGAGTACTTACCTCTGTGCGAGACTGCAGTCTCTTGTTCATCTCATAGATTCGGTACTCTGGCTGTACCATGTATGGTGTATGTCTCCTATAAAATGGGCCGAAAGGAGAAGAATAGAAGGGGTCATGTGGTGTGCTGGACATCTTGCCTGCTTGTCGAAAATCAAGCTAAACAGAGTATCAGTATCGTCCATGCAGAGCACATGGGCTGTGTTCCTCACAGTACAAAGTAGACGCACGCACACGCTCACACACACACACACACACACACACACACACACACACAGAGGCAGGCAGGCAGGCAGGCTGAACACACTGGCTGGGAACTGCAGGAGAGGAGAGAGAGAGAGCGAGAGGAGGGAGGGAGGGAGGGAGGGAGGGAAGGAGGGAGGGAGGGAGGGAGGGAGCACGGGAGAGGAGGGAGAGGGAGAGAGCAGGAGCTTCAGAGAGGAAGGGAGGTTGGTAGGGAGGAAGGGAGGAAGGGAGGGAGGGAGAGAGAGAGAGGGAGGGAGGGAGAGAATGAGAGAGAGAGAGAGGCTGGATAGCTTTAGGCACCACTGCTTGTTTTTAAAGAAGCAGTTTGTGGAGAGGTCATTTCCTGTCCACACTGTAGACTAGTTCAAAAATACAATTCTCCTCACAGTCTGACAGAAATCTAAGGTTTGGTTTTAATTTTTTTCCTCCAGCCAGGACCCTTCACAACTTGATTGCTAAGCTTGTTAGCATATAGGTGGTTTAACCGCTGCCTGAGCCACTCACCCCTGACAGTCGCACTGTTGTAACATACCAGAGATGTGATTACCACAAAACACTGAAACACCGCACTGTGGTCCCCTGTATCAGAGCTGGAGATTCACTCGAAAGCCCAGGATTTCCCTCTGCACTAATCTCCCTATATAGTTTTGGGTTTTACTTGCGGTGGTTTCAAGGGCTTCTTTGCATTTCCACCCCTCCTCACCCCCACCCTCCCCAATCAACCTCATCCCAGCCCCTCCCAGCCCCTCCCTCTTCTCCCAAGGCTACTTTTGAGCAGGTTTAAAGGGGCCTGGGTTCAGGTTACAGAAGCTTTTTCAGGTAAAACAATCATTTTGAATGTGAATGCCTAAGATACACCCATGGAGCAATGGGGTTTTTTCCCCCCCCCAAGAAGGAAAAAAAAAAACCTCCTAAAGTCAACCTCCAAATAAGATAGGAAAAGAAACCAGGAGGAAACTCCCACCAAAATGACCATGGAAAATTCAGTTGAGTAGGAAATTGCAGATAATTGAATGGCTCATCCCCAAATAACATGTCCAACTCTGATGGAGGCAAAGTCTTTATTTTCCAAGATTGGTCAAGAACATAAATCTTTTTGCAACCGAGTTACATGATAATGGAAGAAAACAGGCACCGCTCAAGGGAGGGGAAAAGATCTCTACAGAGAACTAAATGATCTATATGACAAATTGGTTCCAAATTCTGCTGGAACCAATGATAACCAGACATATACCCCTTAAACAAAGCCCAGATGCAGAAAATGTAAATGTATTGAGCAAAATAAGACCTAGCTAGGTCTGTGGTATTAAGAAAAGAAAGCAGAGACCACCAAAAAGGTGATGCATGTAAGACCCTGAATGTAAATGAATGCAAATGAGACATTTCTTCTTTTTAATAAGCAGATTAATTAACTTTCTGCCCCAATCATGGCTTGGGGTATCTTCAAGTCACTAGCCAACAGGGGATAAGGTATTGCTAATTCTGTAATTTACACTCTTAAGAATACTCAGGAGTATAAATACCCCCAAATTGCTGTCTTGATCCTCCCTTTTCCATGATTGGAGGAGATGTTTGCAGGGTCTGCCCCAAACTTGTAGTGCAACTCAACTCAGTCGTGTCCCTTGCCAGGATGAGATTAGGGGACGCATTACACTAAGGCTGCTTGGAACTTGCTGAGAAGACCCTAGGGCAGGCCAGCACGCTCGGTTTCAGGTTTCATTACAAATCCAAAAGCTGGACTAAATTTGCTGCAAGGTTTGTCAAAACACACAACCTCCTAAAGACAAGATTTCAAACAAATTTGGCTTGATTTATGTTTTGGAATGATGGCCACTGCAAATTCTAACGGTTCCTTGTGTTTAGATTCCCAAACTAAAGATGTTCCAAGAGTTTAGTGCCTGCCTGAGTTTGTGTTTACGTGGCTATTTCGGAAAAAGAAGCAAAGTAACACCTAGCAGACATGTGCAGCCCAATATTGACCCCCAAAAAAGGAAAAGCTCAAAAATCCATTTAGGGAAATTCTTTCTAATATAAGGTAAAATTTTACTCTTGTTAATTCTTGCAGACCATTTCAAGTTATAATTAGAAATCCTGCTTCCTGTGAATACCTAAGACTAAATTCAGAAAGATCTAAAACATTATAATGCTTCGGCCACCTAGCCTCTCATCTCTGCTGCCTTAAGAGTCTCCACACTGTCTCCCTGCTCCGATTGACAATTGTTTTCTAACTTGGGATTTGTCCTTGTTATTATCAGAATGTTGGCTGCAGAAAAGAAAAGCTGATCTCGCCCTATGTTTTCCCTTCACCATTTCCCTGCCACCAGTAGGAACATGCCCATATTCCCAGGCAAGGCACACAGGGCACCTTAAGACCTGCACTCACTCCCTCTGTCTCCCTGTCCATCTTTGTCACACACACACACACACACACACACACACACACACACACACACCCCTTTTATTTGTTGGTCTGTTATACTTGCTCTTCCTAAACCTTACAACCTTGTTTGGCGCATGCACACATTTGTACTTGTATTCCTTGTTTACCCGTAAACTCTAATTCAGCTTCTGCCCAATTAAATTATTTCCTCCCTCCGAATCTTTTCTCATTAATCCTTCATGAATTCGTGTATTCCACCAATACTCCATTTGAGGAAGCAGGGGGCACGGACCATAGCACTGGCGAAAGCACTTTTCAATTCTGGTTCCACCACTTCCCTTCCCTGTGAGCTTCAGCGGGTGACTCTGTGACTCCATCTCTCTGTACCTTCTGTCACACTGTTTTTAAGCAGGAAGCAATGAGAGTAACAACCCATAAGATTGTTGCAAAGCATTAGATGAGATAACAGGCTGCAATTAGAACCCACGCATAGAGGGGAACCTGGGTGGCTCTGTGGGTTAAGCGCGGGACTCCTGATTTTGACTCGGGTCATGTTCTTACAGTTCATAGGATGGAGCCTCGCATTGGGCTCTGCATTGATGATGTGGAGCCTGCTTGGGAATTCTGGGTCTCCCTCTTTCTCTGCTTCTCCCCCACTTGCTCATTCTCTCTCTCTCTCAAAAATAAATAAATAAACTTAAAAGAATTTTTTAAAAGAACCCACACATATAAATTCTCAAAAAAATATTATTGTTAGGGACCTAATACATACTTAGGTGCTAGGGAACACGGGGAGGCCAATGTAGATAGCAGACATGCTCTGTGTCCTCCAGCCCCTTGCAGTTCACTGAGGATGAGAAAGGAGACAGCATAGGAGAACTAAAAAGCCTTTGGGAACATAATTTCAAACTGTAGTGTGTGCTGTGAAGGAAATACAGCAGTCCACCTTATCCGAAGGGTGTATGTGCAAGACCCCCCAAGGACGCCTGAAACCACCATTAGCACCGAACGCTGTATGTACTTGTTTTTTCCTACACATATATATCTTTGATAAAGTTTAATTCCTAAATTTGGCACCGTAAGAGATTACAACAATAACTAATAATGAAATAGAACAATTCTAACAATATACTGTAATACAAGTCGTGTGACAACAGTGTCCCTCTGTCAAACTATCTTACTGTACTGTACTCCCCCTCTTTGTGATGGTGGGAGATGATAACATGCCTGAGATCACAGGTGAAGGGAGGTGAGTGACGCAGGCATAGGACGCAGCACCAGCCTACTGCTGACGCTCATCAGAAGGAGAAGCTTCTGTTTCCTGTTCACAGCTGACCACTGGTAATTGAACGTTTGGGAAGCAAAACTGTGGAGAAGGGTGAAGGGAGCTGCTGCAAACACAAGGAAGAGACAGAGAACAATGCTCCCATCTTGGTCAACGCTGTATCTTCTGTTTTCTTCCGGTGGAGAATTTACATGTAAACGTGCTCATTGCTATCACCTGTTAAGTCCCACCTATTTGGGAAATGTTATGCTGAGTGGCTCACACAAATATTCTTTATTGATCTTACGAGAAACCCATGCGATTGGTTTGACTTCTCTCTTCTCTGCCTGTTTTACAGATATGGAAACTGAGGCTTCAAAATGCTATGAAACTACTTCAAAGTCATACAGCTAATAAGTATAGGGACAAGATTCTTATGTATTTTGTTGCTTGAAGTCCAGGTCCATCTTCATCTTTAGGGCATCTCTGTTCTTCGACCTTAGTGGCCAGTGTGACGCTGAGCCCATGGTGGGTGCTCATGCCACACACACCTAACGGAGAAGAAGACAAGAGGATGAAGTGTCTCCACTTCCTTGGACTTTATTGTTTGTCCTGATTAATTTCAGGTACCCATTGTCCCTCACCCCCACTTCTACCCATTCTTCCTGAAGCCTGACCACATTACTTCCACCTTTCTTGCTGCCCCAAATCTTCCAGCACGTACTCCCAAAACCGTGTGTCGCTGTGTAGCCTTTGCACAGTCAGGTCACCTGGCTGGTTCTGCCACTTCCCTGTTTCTGGAGGGACCAGCTGTAACTCATGTCATTCTAGGAGCCCAGGGCTGAGCATGATAAAGAAGAGGAATGATGTGCTCATGTTCAGGCTGCAAATCAACTCCTTTGAGAAACCATAGGGAAATCCAATAAGCAATATTTGCATACTGTAAAAAAATGAATGAACCTCACCTTTGTCGTGACAGTCTTATATCACCTCCAAAGAGTGAGCCATGAGTTTACATATAATTTTGCATGGTGTATATTAAATAAACTCCAGAAGTCTTCACACAGATATTCCAGGTGACTCAAAAGCTGGCCTGACCTTCGAGCTCAGGACCTCCTCTTTCTATATTCACATTAGATTTAGCCCACAGAGTGTTTATTTTTCTTTTAATTTGAAATATTTGCCAACAGTTTACAAAAACAAAGAATTTCATAGGAAATCCGGATCTTCATCTTCTCTTGAAAACTCATAAAGTCTGGCAACCCTTGGCCCCATCCCATGTCGGAGGCATGCAGTGGGACCTGATAGCCACCACTTCTCCCTCCATCACTGGTGGCCTTCTCCAGCCCCTGTCCCTAATTTCCACTTATCTGCCTGATCCCTCTAGGGATTAAAGTCCTTCTCCTTTTTAAAGTCTACCCAACTGCACCTTCTCCAATTTCCTTTGCTAGCTTATTTCAGAAAGCCAGTTTTCTTACCACTCTCTGTTCCCCCTCTTGGCCCTTCCTTAGCTATTTCTGTGCCCTGTCTTCTCCTTTCTGCCCTTTCATTCCATAAGCATTCAGCTAACACACTTGTGCAAGATACAGCTAAGATGTGGCGGGGGGATAAAGAAAACAAAGAAGTTTATGGCATAGCCTCTCTTTTCAGGTCACTTAGTACACAAGCATGTGCTTGTTTCATCCATGACAAGTCGATATTGAGTCCTGACACTGTACAAAGTACTGCACCATGTGTTGACCGTACAGCTTACTTGAAGAACTAATCCTCTCCTCCAGGGTCTTTATAACAGAAAAGCAGTTTGATAGTCTTGTGGAGGATGAACTTTGGAGCCTCAGTGACTTGGCTTGAATCTTGAATCCTGCATCTAGCTGTGTGACATTGGGCACTTAACTAACCTCTCTGTGCCTCCGATTGCTATTCTGTAAAAAGAGTCTTAGGGCCTCTGGGTGGTTCAGTGGGTTGAGCATCTGACTTCAGTTTGGGTCATGATCTCATGGTTCCTCAGTTCAAACTCCACAATGGCCTCACTGCTGTTAGTGTAGCCCCTGCTCAAGATCTTCTGGGAGCACCTGAAATCAGCAGTAGAGACAGGACAGGAAAAAACTAAGGCATAATATGGTAGGCATCTGCAAATCAGTGAATGGAATGCTAATTTACAAAGAGCCTCCAAAAAAAACGAGAGATTCATTCAAATTAGTTAATTCAAGGAAGGCTTCACAGAGGAGTTGGCATTTGTATTTAACCTCAACAGATTTGTCAGAGAGAAAGGCCATGCAAGCAGAGAAGACAGCATGGAAACGAACATGTTTGACACCAAGCAAAGTCAAGAAATATTGTGAAAGTAGAGACAGTAAAAAGCTATTGAAGCCTTTTCTAGAAGGCTTAAGGGCCAGTGGAAGGAATGTGCAGTGTATTACATGGGCCCCAGGGAATCTGAAAATGGCAAGAAAAGTGCTTCTTTTTTATGTCTTTTAATTTTTTAATGTTAATTTATTTTTTAAAAAATACTTCATATGTTTATTTATTTTTTTATTTTAAAGTGAGAGAGAAAGACAGAGAATGTGTGGAGGAGGGGCAGAGAGAGAGGGAGACACAGAATCTGGAGCAGCTCCAGGCTTTGAGCTGTCAGCCCAGAGCCCGAAGCGGAGATACAGATCGCAAACTGAGAGATCAAGACCTGAGCCAAAGGCAGATGCCTAACCACCTCAGCCACCTAGGAGCCCCGAAAAGTGCTTTGTTTGAGCAAGTTGCTTTGCAGAAACGAGGGGGATAAATTGGAGTCAGATAGACCCAAGCATGGAACTCTGCCTTGGGAAGTTGATTTCAGTCAAAAGCATCCCTAGCACACCTTTGCTCAGAAACTTCTCTCAGGAATATATGAAACAGAAGACCCAGAACAGAGGCTGAAAAAGATCTCCTGTTGCTCATGGCTCTCACCTAGAATTAAAATGACTGTTGAGTTTGTGGGATTCCTAAAGGCCATCATCTCATCGGTACCAGTTGCCATTGCTCAGGCATTTAAAACTTATAAATGGAGCCATTCCATGGTTAAGGAGGGCCTTGCTGACTATGCCAAAGAGCTTGGTAATCTGTCCCCACCCTGCAGTTCTGAACACATATTGAGTTTCCTTTCTGTGGTGTCCACTGTCATCCTCCAATGTTCTCTTGACTAAACCAAATCTAGTAAGTAATTGTAGTGACTAGAGAAGACCGTAGCCACTGAAAACAACTCATTTCTCAAGTATCAACAGCAAAGTCCAACCCATAGCATGGGTCATCCAACATTCATTTAATCACTCCGGAAATATTCGCTGAAGGCCCACTGTGTGCTGGGCGCTCTGTTCTCTGGCCCTTTCTTACCCTTCTAGCCACATCCATACTTCTGTTTCCTAAGGTGATGCTCCTTCCACTGCATTTCCAGTACACACCACGCTCCTTCCTCGAGATTCTGGAATCATCCTCTCTTCATCTCTGGCTATCTCGTTCTTAGCCTTCAGTCTCAGCTCAAGATGTCACCTCTTTAAGGAGGTCATCCACAACCAAACGATCTAAAAACCCATCCGTGATCCATCACTTCCCATCACAGAATTTTGTTAGATCTCCAACACTGATCACTATTTGTAATCATGTCTGCATTTGCTACTTACTTGTATGTTGCCTGTGTTCACTATGAGACTGTAAATTCCAGGAGTGTGGATGATGTGTTGGTTTTATCCACCCATCCACACTCTGAATTTAACATGCTCCTCAGCACATGTGGGGTGCTCAGTACATTTTTGTAAAATAAGTGGATGAAAACTTATCAAAATAAGTCCCTGGAGAGCTGTCCTAGCAATTTTCATCCCTAATTCCAGACCAGACTGTCCATTTAATAAGGATATATAAAAGCTATTCATTCATTTATTCATTTAGAAAACATGTATTGGGTACTTATTCCAAGTCAGGCACAACACTAGGTACTGGACAAACAAAAATGGGCAAATTTTATACCTTCGGCAACTCCCTTCCCAGGATCCAATTACCTATGAGGACCTTTGTCGTCATGAATTATTCAGTATTCAAAAGATCTCAGAGCTGCTATTGAGATTTCTGTAATCTATTTCCAACCCACGGGAAACCATGTGGCCAACTGCACTCTGGATCACTTCCTTATTGTGTAAACTGGATCTCACCAATGACTGTGTTACTGAAGTTAGCTTTAGTTTCTTGATTTGTAAAATAGCACTAATTTCATAGGGCCACTATGGGAATCAAGGAAGAACACCTAATAACAGTAAGTAATCCCTTATAGAGCTGTTACGAAATGCTAGACATTGTTCTAAGCATTTCATACATATTAACTCATTATATCTTTACAGCAATCCCAGAAGATAAAAACTATTAGTGTTCCTATTTTGTAGATGAGGAAACATAAGCACAGAGAGGCTGAGTAACTTGCCTAAACTTACCCAGCCAATAATTGGTGGGTTGGGAGCTGGATATAGCCAGTCTGACTTCTCTCTGTTGATGCTGTCAGCCACCATAGTCCACAGCCGTGTCCACACCAGGTTGTGAACTACCAGAGAACAAAGAACAGACCTTCTCTAGTATCTGGCCATATAGATCTGCAACATGTTTTCTCAAGAAGAAACAAAAATATAAATGAGAAGATACAACGTATTATTTGAGACTCTTTGTTTACAAGTTAAAGAAAAATTACTCTAAGTGCCATAAGCAAAAAAGAAAAAAAATTGAATTTATTGGCCTATGTCATGGGAAAAGTTAGAAGAATCTGAGTTCAGGTACAATAGGACCCAGGGTCCCAAATTAAGCCCTGAAAGCATTTCTTATTCACAGACAAGTTTTATCCATATGGTGACTGTAGGCAGGGCCGGGCTTTCTAGTCCCCAAATTAGCCAAGCAGAAAGAAGTTTCCTCCATTGGAGTTTCAATAAAAATGCCAGTGTTGAGTCTAAATGCCCACATCTAAACCAATCACTGTGGCCTAGAGAGTTGGCCAGTGCTAGGTCACAGGTTCACCCTTGTAGCCTGAGCCAGAGTTCATCCTTCTAACTCTGGGGGCCTGTCCAAATGGCAGGGTCCTCACTAGAAGGTAAGTGTAGTGGATTAAACTGTGTCCACCCAAAATATATCTTCAAGTCCTGACCCCCAGTACCTGTGAATGTGACCTTATGTGCAAATGAGGTCTTTGTGGATGTAGTCAAGTTAAATTGGATTAGACTGGGCTTACGTCCAGTGGCTGGAGACACAAAGGCACAAAGAGGGAAGACAGCAATGTGAAGAGGGAGGCATAAATGAGTGATGCCTTTATAAGCCAAGGAGCACAAGGACTGCCAGAAACCACCAGAAGCTAAGAGGCGAGGAAGGATTCTTTGCTAGAGCCTTCAGAGGCAGCATGGTCCTGCCCTCCAGAATTCTGAAAAAATGCATGTCTGATGATTTAAGCTGTTTTTGTGGTACACATCCCTGGAACTTTAATAGACAGGAAACAAATCTAGTATGCCAAGCCTCTGATATCCAAGCACAAAGATGCCTGCTTAGCTGAGCTGGAAGGAAGTGCGAGGAGACCCTGTTTGTTGTCTCTCCCTGTAATAATAATAACAATAATAGCATCATTTACTGATTGCCTGCTAGTTGCCATGCAAATGTAGACTGGTGCTTTACATAAAATTACATCTTCAGATCTTATATCTTTGTGATGCCCCCGCTGAGTTAGAGATCTTTCCCTCTATGCATAAAGAAGCTATGATACAAAAAATATGGTCCTACTTCTGAAATTACAGGTAAGATCTCTGAAGGCAGCTTCTGTGTCTCACTAATCTTTACATGGCACCCTCCCCCCAAATCACACACACACGGGCACACATGCATGCACACCTGTATCACAACACCAAGCTGTGTTTGCAGTAAATATAATGGGTGGCAAATACTTCACAAATATGAGGTGCCTGGGTGGCTCGGTCCAACTCTTGATCTCAGCTCAGGCCATGATCTCACGGTTTGTGAGTTTGAGCTTCACGTCTGGCTCTGCACTGATAGCATGGAGCCTGCTTGGGATTCTCTCTCTCTTTCTCTCTCTTCCCCTTTTCTGCTTGTTCTCTCTCAATAAATAAATAAATAAACATTTTTTAAAAAGAAATAAAAAATATTTGACGATGAATAAATAGCAGTCTATATGATAGCTCAGTCTCTTCACTGTTGCACCAATTGTTTTTCTACCATGCTAAAAATTACTGTCTGTGATAGCACATTTCTCTCCTGCTCAATTTTACCCCATCTTATTTTTAGTGCTGCCCACCCCTCAGCCCAACCTGCCAGAACTGGCTTCACTCGTGTGGATTTCAGCCCGGTGCCTCCTGCCTCCCTCTCCGCCCACGGAGCTTCACAGGGATGTGTGTGGATAGGCTGCAGACCTCAGGACTCTGACAGACATCCAGAAAGCGGGAGGAAAGACACCGTGCTACACAAAGCCTCCGAAGCCTGCCGAGGATGAACTTGTATGGCGCAACTTGGACCTGGACAATCATTTGCGAACAAAGGAGCACAGATGCCTGTGCCTGCTCGGAATTGACTTCTGAGTCCCTCTATTATTGAAACTGACATCAGAAGTGTGTGTGTGTTTTTCTTTCATAAAAGCCCTATCCTAATCCAAGATCAAACAATTTATTTTGGAAAATAACTGTACATAATGGTACATTTTCTAGAACTGGCCAGGTTCCCCCCTGTCATTTGCCATCAGCTTTGAAGTATTTAATAGCTAAGGGAACTTGAAGAAATTCCCATGTTCCTGAAAGCTGCACTTAGTGCCTCTACTATTTGCTAGGGACGTATCATTTACCCATTGCTTTATCAGTCCACTTTTTGCTCTTATCTGCTTATTTCCCAAGTGGATTGTCATTACCTAGTTTTCTGCACGTCGTTTTTAAGAACTGTGGAGGATTTCCTTACATGAATCGGCCTTAACTGATCTAACTGTCCCCTAGAGTTGATATTTGCATTATTTCCGATTTTTCTCTAATACAACAATCCTTGAATGAATATTATCGTATCTTTTCCCCCAGCTTTATTGAGGTATAATTGACCAATAAAAATTGTATCTACTTAATGTGTACAATGTGATGATTTGATATATAAACTCACTGTGAAAGGAGTCCCACAAACACACTAATTAACACATCCATCACCTCACATGGTTACCTTTTTTGTGTGTGTGGCGATCCATATCTTTTTGGACATCCGTATTTATCCACAACAAAATTCTAAAAGTAAATGCATTTTAAGGCAAAGGGTACTTACTTTGTAAACTTTTAGTTGTCTGTTGCCAAACTGCCATATAAATGAGTTAGATGGATATAGTTCACCAGCAACTTTGACTTAGTTTTTATGTTAGGAAGCATGATTCATACTCATGAAAGAAGCTTTATGTAATACTTCACAGTATGAAGAAAAATGGGAAACACATCTGGTTTTCTCGGTGCGCACAGTGTAAGAGGACTTAGGAGCTCATCTCTGAGTGAATGTGTAGGTCCCTCAGCTGCGATGCCCCCACTGGGAATTAGTAAAAAATCATCCACTGTGTGGCGTGTAGTTTTGGGATTGACAGATCCCTGGCCCTTTTTTTATTTTTCACAATTATAAAAAACAAAACAAAACAATGAGTCGATAGTCATCATTCAGGTCTGGATGTAAATGTCGCTTTCTTAAGAGGTCTTCCTCAACTCCCTAGCCTACATTTCAACTTTTTCTTGAACTCATTAACTGGACTAAGAGGCCCTCTGAATAGAAACTGGCATCCACATGGTCTTTTATACTTAGCACATCATGACAAGCTAAGTCTGGATGACTCTACTGATATGTAGCAATCAGGTCAAAACATACGTGCCGGGAGATGTCTTATCACTGACAACCTAATTTCAAAATGGATCAATATTTTATATACACAATGTCCTGTATGCTCAGTTCAATTGAATAAACATTTATTGGCATCATGACGTATCAGGTCCTAGGCAAGAGTTAGGGGCTGTGATGGTTAATTTTATGTATCAACTTGATCGGACCATAGGGTGGTCAGACATTTTTCTGTTTGTCTGTGAAGGTGTTTCTGGATGAGATCAACATGTGAATTAGTAGACTGAGTAGATCAGATTGCCCTCCCCAGTGTGGTGAGCCTCATCCAATCAGTTAAAGACCTAACAAGAAAAAACTTGGCCCTTCCACAGTAAGGAAGAACTTTTCCTGCCTTTAAATTGAAGCCAAATTGGCTCTTCCACTGGAGCTAAAACAATGGCTTTCTGGGTCTCCAGCTTGCTGACTGACCCACAGATCTTGGGACTTGTCAGCCCTATAATCACATGAGCCAATTCCTTCTAATAAGTTCCTTATACAGCTAGAGACAGAGACAGAGATAAACATCTTATTGGTTCTGTTTCTCTGGAGAATGGAACTAATACAGATTTTGGAATTAAGAGTGGTTCTCCAGGAACAGTTTTAAGGATAAGATTCCAAATTATGGTTTCTTGAATAGACTCTCTAAGCTGATCAGATTTAATGATGCTAATGACTCTATTTAGGGTAGTAAAGAGAACATTGACAGTGCAAGGCATGATCTTATCTTGCAGCAGAGATACACACAGTATCACCTGTGGGTACTCCTACTAACCCTCTCATAAGAAGCAATGATATGAATGACTGCATATCTGACACTGTTTAACATTTCTGTCAAACTAACAAATATAATAAGATTGGTCATTGCTTCTAATGTCTCTGAAAAAAGTGGGGAAAGAAAGGGATGAGCTCAGCAATTCAAATTCTCAGCTCCAGCACTGAATAAATGACCTGAAAGCTTTTGTGTGTGTTCTGGATTTTGTTTAGCCATAGGGCGGAGAATACTGCAAACCAAACCCAGATGGCATCCTGTGACTGGCTGAGTTACACCTTGGGTGAGGGCCCAGCTTTGTAGCCTGCTCATTGTTAAGGGCAGGACACTGACTGGGAAGGAATGGAATCCTGAAAGTGCAAATGGGAATATGTGGCAGAACTCTGATGAGGCTGAGGACATTGAGCCCCTAAATTCTGGATAAGTCTTCTTTATTACTGAAATAGTTCTCTGCACCCTGGATGTGAGCAGCTTCTCCATCATTCCAGGGGATGAGGAAACAGCAATGGCCTCCCCTGAGGCAGCAGTTGTTATGCAAGACAATACTGATTCTCCTCAGAACCAACCCCCACGACCCCTTTCTCTTTCTGGACCTATAACTAGACTCAAGTCCCAAAAGGCCCATAAAGGAGAGGTACAAAGTGTGATTTAGGGGGACATGCATTAAATTGCAAGAGAACTGTTTCACTTTTACAACTATGGAAACATAGCCATAGATATTATGGGTATGAAATAATGGTGAAAGGAACGTGAATTTGGATCAGTCCAAACTGGGCTCACTGAGAAGAGATTCTGTATTCAATGCTGCAGCTTGAGGAGTTAGGAAAACTCGAACAGTTTGGTTCATTGGCTGATACATGGAGCCAAAGAGAGCCCACAGTGAGGGAGTTGGAAACCCTGGACCTGCTGGTTTCATTGTAGATGGAGGGATTTGAGGACTTACAGAGACTGGGAGTAGATTTGTCATTTAAGACCTACTCACCAACACAGCCGGGGGCGGGGAGGTGTTGACAAAACATCTTTCACAAAGACTGAAGTAAATCTGAGTGGAAAATTGGCAACCTTGTTGAGCTCTGTGATCGCTGCTCTCCACAGGTCTGACCTTACAGTGGGAACTGCAGTCACTTAAATGGAGGAACCTAAATTCAGTGGGAACAGTTGGATCCCAGGGTGGCAAGGGCCACATGGAGGCACTCAATTGCCAAAGGCAAGGTGCATGTGGTTACCATAATGGAAAACAGAGTCAAATCAGCAATCAGGATAGTTTGACTTACAGAGATGTTGAGCACCATGGTATTTCTGGAAGTGAAAAAAATGTGAAGCCTACTAAACTCTTACTTGATCTGTATAAGCAGAAGAATTCTAGGTTAAGTGAAAGTATAACCTGAATCTTAAAAATTGAAAGTCATGGCTCCTGAATCAATTCTCAGACTTGAGCCAGTTTATAGACCCAAAACACCTCAAATGAGGGAAAGATTGGGTCCCTTTGAAGAAGAATCACAGTACACTGCCCAAAATTTACACTGTTAGTCTTCTTCCTGACCTTATCCCATAAGAACCTATGGTCTTCTATCTATAACTATGCAATGGGGAGAAGGAAAATAATCAGGACCTTTTTCAGACCACTGGACACTGGCTTTGGACTGACACTGATTCCAGGAGACCCAAAAAAATCCCTGCACCAGTCAGAGCAGGGGCTTAGAGAGTGCAGGTCATCAATGGAGTTTTATCTCAGATCCCTCTCATAGTGGGTCTCTAAACCATCCTGTAACTATTTCCCCAAGTCTGAATGCATAATTGGAATAGACATACCCAGTAACAGGCAGAATACCTACACTTGTCCTCTGACCTGCGGACTGAGGACTATTATGGTAGGACAGGCCAAGTGGAAACCACTAGAACTGCCTCTCCCTAGAATAATAGTAAAAACAAAAGCAATACTGCATTGGTAGAGGGATTGCAGAGATTAGTGCCACCATCACGGACTTGAGAGAAGCAGGGTGATGATCCCCACCACATCCCCATGCACCATGCATAGTTGGCCTGTGCAGAAGACAGATGGATCTTGGAGAAAGACATTAGATTACTACAAGCCTAGTCAGGTGGTGACTCCAATTGCAGCTGCTGTGTCGGATATAGTGTCACTGCTTGAGCAAATTAACACATTGCCTGGTACTTGGTACACCAAGTATACTCTGTCGATCTGGCAAAAATGCTTCTTTCTCTATACTTGTCAATAAAGGCCATCAGAAACAGTTTGCTTTCAAATGACATGGCCAGCAATGCACCTTCACTGTCCCACCTCAGGTGGACATCAACTCTCCAACCTTGTGCCATAGTTTAGTTCACAGGGAACTTGACCACCTTTCCCTTCTACACAATATCACATTGGTCCATTACATTAATGACATTATGCTGATTGATTGGTTCTAGTGACTAAAAAGTAGCAACTACTCTAAATGGATTGGTAGGACATTTACATGTAAGATGGGAAATAAATTCCATAAAAATTCAGGGGCTTTCTATCTTAGTGAGATTTCTAAGAATTCAGTGGTCTGGGACATGTGGAGATAGATTATTGCATCTGCTACAAAAAGAGGCACAGTGCCTACTGGCGTCTTTGGATTTTACATGCCATGTATTCCTTATCTGCATGTGCCACTCTGGCCCATTTACCAAGTAACTCAAGAAGTTGATAGTTTTGACTAGGTCCCAGAACAAAAGAAGGTTCTAGAACGGGTCCAGGTTGCCACACAAGCTGCTTCGTCACTTCGGACATGTCATCTAGCGAATCTAACAGTGCTTGGAGTGGCAATGGTGGACAGGAATGCAGTCTGGAGCCTTTGGCAGGTTCCAATAGGTGAATCATAGCACAGGCCTTAGGTTGTTTGAGCAAAGTTTTGCCATCTTCTGTGAAGAGCTACTCTCCTTTTGAGAAACAGCTCTTGGACTGCTACAAGACCTTGGTAGAGACTAAATGTTTAACCACAGGCCACCAATTTTCATGTGACCTGAGCTACCTGTCATCAACTGGGGGTTACGTAACACACCATGCTATAAAGTTGGGTATGAGCAGCAGAACTCCATCATCCAGTGAAATCATGAAAGTTGTGTAGCATTCAAGCCCCAGGAGATGGAATATGCAAAGTCATAGAAGAATAAGTCAGTATTATGTAATGAGAGGCCTCAAATTCCTAAAGAATTACTAAAATATCAAGGCGCCTGGGTGGCTCAGTTGGTTAAGCATCAGACTTCAGCGTAGGTCATGCTCTCACTGTCTGTTCTGTGAGTTCAAGCCCTGCATCAGGCTCTGCGGTGACAGCTCAGAGCTTGGAGCCTGCTTCGGATTCTGTGTCTCCTCTCTGCCCTTCCTATGCTCACACTCTATCTTTCTGTCTCTCAAAAATAAATAAGCATAAAAAATTATTTAAAAAAAAAAGACTATCCACATAGTCTGGTAGGAAATAACAGAAGTGGTATGAAAATAACATTATTTTATTTTTTTTTAATTTATTTTTTGAGGGACAGATAGAGACAGTGGGAACAAGGGAGGGTCAGAGGATAGGGAGATACAGAATCTGAAGCAGGCTCCAGGCTCTGAGCTAGCTGTCAGTACAGAGCCCGATGCAGGGCTCTAACTCATGAACTGTGAGATCATGACCTGAGCCGAAGCCGGATGCTTAACCGACTGAGCCACCCAGGTGCCCCTATTTTAAGTTAAATACTATTTTTGGTCTCATTGGTGAAGAAAAAATGTAGGTTGTGTTACTGGTGATAGATGACTCAAGTCAATGACTCAAGCCATAGTCAAATGGTCACTACGGTTGGAACTGGGCACTAAGTATTGAGAGTGAGACAAAATAAATGTCTTCCAGGTGCTTACAAGATGATATGTGTCCCTAAAATGTGCTTCGCAGTGAGAACTGCTGAGTGATCAGGGTAAAAGTTGAGGATGTTGTGAGTTGAGAGTAGTTCATTCTAGTCCCTGGGAACTGGAAAGTCTTCCCTTAGCAGCAAAAAGACTCTAAGGGTCATTTCTTATTGGGATCACCACACCATATTCTTTTATTTATTTCCTCTGAAATGCCAACGCCCTCTCCCTGAAAGAGCTACACAAGGACTAGTCAAGAGTTCCAAAAAGAAATTAAGTGAGAGATCACTTGAAAATGTAAACAATAGGGGCATCTGGGTGGCTCAGTCAGTTAAGCCTTTGACTTCGGCTCAAGTTAGATCTCACGTTTGTGGGTTTGAGCCCCACATCAGGCTCTGTGCTGACAGCTAGCTCAGAGCCTGGAGTCTGCTTCCGGTTCTGTGTCTCCTACTCTCTCTGCCCCTCCCCCTCTCATGCTCTCTTTCTGTATCAAAAATAAATTAAAAATTTAAAAAAAAGAAAATGTAAACAATAAAATAGAAAAATCACATAGATACACCATATATTTTATATATTATATTTAAATAAAACTGAGGGTGCAATCTATTCATTAAATTGTAGTGTAGTTTTCCATTTATAATTACAGTAATAATCATTATAGAAAATTTTAAAAATCAAAAAAAGTTAAAATACAACAAAGAGGAAATTCTATCACCTGGGAAAATAATTATTAATATTTTGGCATACTACTTCCTAGTTTATGTCTACATAGACTATTTTTTAATATGATTGTGGTAAGATTATAAATAAAATTTTGGTTTTTTTACTTTATATATATGTATAACCATTTTCTCATATCATTAATCTTAAAAACATAATTTTAAATAACTGCATGATCAAAATCTGCAAGGAACTCACCAAACTCCACACCTGAAAAACAAATAATCCAGTGAAGAAATGGGCAGAAGACATGAATAGACACTTCTCCAAAGAGGACATCCAGATGGCCTACAGGCACATGAAACGATGCTCAGCCTCCCTCATCATCAGGGAAATACAGATCAAAACCACACTGAGATACCACCTTACCCTGGTCAGAGTGGCTAAAATGAACAAAACAGGAAACTATAGATGCTGGCAAGGATGTGGAGAGACGGGCACCCTCCTACACTGCTGATGGGAATGTAAACTGGTGCAGCCGCTCTGAAAAACAGTGTGGAGGTTCCTCAAAAAACTATCCATAGAACTCCCCTATGGCCCAGCAATAGCACTGCTGGGGATTTACCCAAGAGATACAGAAGTGCTGATGCATAGGAGCACATGTACCCCAATGTTCATAGCAGCAATGTCAACAATAGCCAAAACATGGAAAGAGCCTAAATGTCCATCAACTGATAAATGGATCAAGAAGATGTGGTATATATACACAATGAAGTACTACATGGCAATGAGAAAGAATGAAATCTGGTCATTCGTAGCAATGTTGATGGAACTCAAGGGTGTCATTCTAAGCGAAATAAGTCAGGTGAAGAAGGACAGACACCATATGTTTTCACTCATATGTGGAACAGGAGAAACTTAACAGAGAACCATGGGGGAGGGGAAGAGGGGGAAAATATATAGGGAGAGGGAGGGACGTAAACTATGAGAGACTGTTGAATACTGAGAACAAACTGAGGGCTGAAGGGGAAGGGGGAAAGGGGATGGGAGGTGATGGGCATGGAGGAGGGCACTTGTGGGGAAGAACACTGGGTGTTTTATGGAAACCAACTTGATAATAAACTATAAAAATAAATAAATAAATAACTGCATGATATTTTATTTATGGGTGTACCACGATAGATATAACCATTTTCCTAGTGTTGGATTTTTAGGAAGATTTCCCAGTTTTTGCTCTTTTAAAAAATATTGTGATGAGGGGTGCCTGGGTGGCTCAGTCGGTTAAGTCTCCGGCTTCGGCTCAGGTCAGATCTCATGTTTGTGGGTTCAAGCCCCGTGTCGGGCTCTGTGCAGAAGGCTAGCTCAGAGCCTGGAGCCTGCTTCCAGTTCTGTGTCTCCTTCTCTCTCTGCCCCTCCCCCTCTCATGCTCTGTCTCTCTGTATCAAAAATAAATAAAACATTAAAAAAATTAAAAAAAATATATTGTGATGAATACTCAAGTTTCCAGTACTATTTCTTAATACCTCCTCCTTAATACCTTAGGCCAGGTTTCCTGAGAGGCAGACACAAGACAGGATTAGACATTCAAGAGATCTTTTTTGGGGGGGAAGTGCCTAAGGGAAAACGGGGAAGGAACTGGGCAGTCTGGGAGAGTCTGCGTCAAGATGCGGATCTAACCGCTACAAAAGAGAGGGGAACGAAGGAAGGCTGGGTAAAAGAATCTGAGGCAGACACGTAGTTCCTAGAAAATGCCAGAAGTCTAATGGGGAGTACACTCAAGCCAAAGTTGGCCATCAGAGGGGTCCTGCATTTTCTGGTAGCAGCATCCTGCTGGAGTTCAGCCGTTGGCTGCAGCAGCCCAAGGCACGCGTGGCCTCAGCTGGGCAGCAATGGTGCATTTCCCAGAGCAGCAGCTGGAATGCCGCAATTATGCTCCTGGCATTCAGACCCGGGAGATGCACTTCTGTGACCGCCATGGGACAGATTCCCATGAATGCGATTCTAAGGTCTAAGGCAAGAACCAATTTTAAGGCTTTTGAACAATATTAAAATTTTTTCCTACTCGATAAACAGTCTAACCATTATGAGCACAAAAAACTTTTAATTTAAAAAATCTCTACTCTCCCTCTAATCCTGGGACTGTCTGTTCCTTCCCAAGGACCCCTTTCATGGCTGGGTCCTTGGTAGGTCCTGGGGCAAATCTTTGCAGTAATCTTCTGACCACGCTCTCCACTTCTAGGCACCTCAATTTTTTTGTTTGTTTGTTTTTCAAAAAAATTTTTAATGTTTATTTTTGTTTTTTGTTTTTTAAAAGTAGTTTATTGTCAAATTGGTTTCCATACAACACCCAGTGCTCTTCCCCACAAGTGCCCTCCTCCATCACCTCCACCACTTTCCTCTCCTCCCCTTTCAGCCCTCAGTTAGTTTTCAGTATTCAACAGTCTCTCAAGTTTTGCGTCCCTCTCTCTCCCCAACTCTCTTTCCCTCTTCCCCTCCCCCTTGTCCTCCTTTAGGTTTCTCTTGTTCTCCTGTTAGACCTATGAGTGCAAACATGGTATCTGTCCTTCTCTGCCTGACTTATTTCGCTTAGCATGACACCCTTGAGGTCCATCCACTTTCCTACAAATGGCCAGATTTCATTCTTTCTCATTGCCATGTAATACTCCATTGTATATATATATA
>NC_043700.1:182075742-182100305 GCF_006229205.1 Suricata suricatta | reverse complement strand
AGGTGATGGACATTTAGGCTCTTTCCATGTTTTGGCTATTGTTGACATTGCTGCTATGAACATTGGGGTACAAGTGCTCCTATGCATCAGCACTTCTGTACCCCTTGGGTAAATCCCTAGCAGTGCTATTGCTGGTCATAAGGGAGTTCTCATTTTAGAATTGATTCTATACCCACTGCCAGAATGATTGTTCTAAAGCTCAATGCTGACCTACACATCCCTGTTCAGAAGTCTTTTAAGGGTCAAAAAAATAGAATCTCAGGGCGCCTGGGTGGCTCAGTTGGTTAAGCCTCCGACTTCAGCTCAGGTCATGATCTCACAGTTCATGGGTTCAAGCCCCAAGTAGGGCTCTGTGCTGACAGCTCAGAGCCTGGAGCCTGCTTTCTGATTCTGTGTCTCCCTCTCTCTCTGCCCCTCCCCACTCATGCTCTGATTCTGTCTCAAAAATAAATAAAACATTAAAAAAAAAAAAAAGAAATAGGAACTTAGTATGGAATCTCCACAGTGTAGTATAACCCAAATCCCCCCAAATATTGCTAATTATTCAATGCATTTGTTTCCTAGGAATGTGTACTATGTGAGCATGCGTTTATGTACATAAATATATAAAAATTATATTTATAACAAATTACACATGCACACCCACACATAGTTCTGGAGGCTAGAAATCCAAAAACAAAGGTGTAGACAAAGTTGGCTTCAGAGCAGAGGGGTCTTAAGGAGAATCTATCTCCTGCCTCTTTCCTAGTCTCTGTCACCCCAGGTGTTTGGCTTGCAGGTGTATCTCTCCAATCTTTGTCTTCATGTGCTGTTCGCCCTGTGTCTCCGTCTCCGCAAGGCTGTCCTCTCATAAGGACACCAACCATATTGTGTTAGGGGTCCACCCTATTCCAGTAGAACCTCCTTTTACTTTAACTAATGATATCTACAATAATAACATTTCCAAGGTCACTCTCTGAGGTATTGAGGGTGATGACCTAAACTTATTTTTTTCAGGGAGCAACACAATTCAACCTATAATATTGGGATCTTCTAGAAAATTTCCCCAGCGACCAGTAACAAACATTATCACATAGGTTTTAAGTAAAGCCATATGGATTCCATTTGAAGGGTTGTACTTTATTCTAAGACTATGTCCTTCTTAACTTTTTAGTATTGAGATGTTGTTTTAGTAATTGATAGTGACAGTAAACAATATGGGATTTTTAAAGGAAAAACTGAAAAGCTGACAACTTTTGGAACCGTTTTTGAAATTTTACTTATTCATAAAAAATGGGCTCCAGAATCTTTTGCTTATACATCCCAGTTAGGAAAACCAACTGAATGAGTGACCACAAAACAATGTGTTTTGTTTGTTTTTTGTTTATGTCTGAACACTAATTATTCCCAGCGTAGAAATTTTAAAACATTCGATAAAGATGAAACAAATAACAACTATTAATGATAATTTGGGAGAAATCTTACTAAAGCAATTATAAGTAAATACTTAGTGTTAACAATAGATTTGATCATTCTTTAGTACTTGGTGAATCATTGTTTAACACATGGATATAGTATTTAAAAATGAGATTTTAAGTACAATTTATTATATATTTGATTATCATAGTTGTTAGGACTGAAAAATTACCTTGGAAAAGTTCATTTCATGCAATGTATGTACTGAAGAAGAAGTTTGTGGTAATTGATATTGGACATATAAATTCATGTTGTAAATAGCTTTCTTGATAATATCAAATTTAGAGTTGGGCATATCAGCAGTTTTATCATTTTTAAAATTTTTTAATGTTTATTTATTTTTGAAAGACAGGAAGAGAGCAGAGGAGGATCAGAGAGAAAGGAAGATAGAGAATCTGAAGCAGGCTAGAGGCTCTGAGCTGTCAGCACAGAGCCCGACATGGGGATCAAACTCATGAACCACGAGATCATAACCTGAGTCAAAGTCAGATACTTAACCAACTGAGCCAGGCACCCCAGCAGCTTTATCATTTTTAAACCCTATGTATATGTATCTTGATTTATAGATCCAATGAAAGCAACAATGAAAATCCAATTAAATATTAATTTATATTTTGATAAAATTAGAAAATTACCATTAGGCAAATCCCACAGTAATTATTGTTGTAGGGAGGGGCTAGTGGTGCATCCTAATCTTAGTGAGAAAAGATAGGATGAGAATAGGCTGTATTCATAGCTTCAAACTCTCTCCCCATTATAAGCTTTTTAATTGTTGGAAAAAACCTAACAACTACAGTGGACCTGGCAGATGCATCATAAACAAGTGATCAGAGTCAGGATTACCAATAACAAGACACCTTGACGTCATGTGCACACGGCACAGTACGATATGATGTTCAGAGAGGGGCACGTCACTTCTGTGACGTTCTTACCAGAACTTCATGACCTCAGTCATATCACAAAAACACCAGACAAGTCCAAACTGAGGGACATTCTACAAAGTAGGTGAGTACTAACTTTCAAGGGTGAAAAACAAAGACCGAGGTACTCTTATGGATTGGACAAGACTAAACATGAAATTAAATCAATGTGGAATCCTGAATTGAACCTGAGACGAGAAAAAAGGATGTTAGTAGAAAAATCAAAATTCCAGTTAGGTCTGTGGATTAGCTGAGTACTGTCTCAGCGTCGGCATCCTGGTTTAGATTGTTGTGATATGGTTACGTAAGATACAGGTTACACGAAGCTGGGTAGAGCACATAGGAGAACTCCCTGCGTTATTTTTGCAACTTTCCTGTAAGTCTAAATTTTCTTTTCTAAGTAAAACAAATTAAATATACTAATAGAATTAGTAATATTATCTTCCATGCCCGGTGAATCCTCTTGCCCAATGTTGGACATCTTGCTTTGTGGAGTCCCCAAACCGTACCTTCTGTTCCATGCTGTATTTCCAGTTCCTGTGCTTTTGCTTAAACTATTCTCATCAACAGAAACTCACTCTGCCGTTATTTGAGGGCCTACTGTGTGTACAGGCCAGTAATGTCTGTGGCTGTTGAATCCATTGCTATCTTTATCAACTACCTCTCGTCCTAGGTGGCTAAGCCTCCTTCTAAAATACTCTCTCAGATGTGTGGTGATTCCACATTGATCTGACCAAAAACCCAGAGAGGGAGGACAGGTACTCCATTCTTATGTTCCTTTTATAGTTGAAGAAACACATTCCAAGATTTTAAGCGTGCCTGCTGCAGACTAAAGAAACATTTGCTCCTGCCCTTCTCTTTAGCCATGTCTCAAATTTAGTGTTTACAAAAACATCTTCCTTTGAGGAATCCATTACGTCACCAAGGCTGAGTTGTCTGTCTCAGCATCAAGGCTGATGTCTGCAGAGGAGACTGGGTTGAACGTGTTCTTACCCAAGGACATTCTCTGCAAGTAGGTTGCTGTGATTATTGATTTAAGTGTCAGTTTGGCTAGGCCATGGGATACCCAGATATTTGGTCAAACATTATTCTGGGTGTTTCTGCAAGGGCATTTTTGGATGAGACTATCATTAAATTGGTGGACTCTGAATAAAGCAGATTGTCTTCCATTAGGTGGGTGGGCCTCATCCAATCAGTTGAAGGACTAAAATAAAACAAAAACCTGACCACCCCCAAATCAGAGAAAATTCTCCTCCAACAGACTGCCTTCAGATTTCAACTGCAACATCAACTCTTCTTGCCTGACGTGGCTATAAATATATGTATTAGTCACAGAGACACAGAACCAATGGGATCTATACCTTTATATCAACATCTATGTATCTCCTATTGGTTGATTCTGGAAAACTCTGACTAATACAGTTGTCTTATGGTATTTTTGACATAAGCGGGTTCTCTTGTCACTTCTCTCACTCCCCAAAGTCATTTAGGGAAGAAGCCAAAGGGCAGCATAGTTGAAGTGTTTGCCAGTCTGATTATAATTATCACATACTACTGATTAACTTTGAAGCTTCTACTTGAAAATGTCAAATATATTTTGGGATGTAAGGAAATGGCTGCAGTATAGATGAAAGTTTTTTTAAATACAAACTCCACCTGGCCTACCAGAGGAGTCAAACATTGGCTAGCAATATTTAACTGAAGTATACACGGCTTTGCTTTATTTACGAAGAAAACTTAAAAAATAATAATAATAAAAAGAAAACTTGTGGGATGCCTGGGTGGCTCAGCCAGTTGAACGTCCGACTCTTGATTTTTAGCTCAGGTCAGGATTTTGGTTCAGCTCATGATCTCACGGTTCATGGGATCAAACCAGCATCAGGCTCTACACTCCCTCTCTCTTTCTCTCCCTCTCTCCCTCGGCCCTTCCCCACTCCTGAGCACATGTGCCTGTATCCTCTCTCTCAAATAAAAGAAAAAGATTTGATAGCCAATTGCTCTTCCAGTTCCAGATGGGTGTGGGTTACACCTGTCCCGCAGTCATTGAGTAACTTTAATTTTTCCTTTGGAGTATTTATCATAGCTGTGTATTTCCTAAGCCCAGTTAAAGTTTTGACATCCCTTTTAGTCACCGTGTAAATGGCAACAGTGTTGTCTTAGAATTCCGCCATGTGTCAAGCTGCAGTAGTCAATGTGGTCAGTGACCCAGATCTTAGATCACATTCCCTTGGAGGAATATATTCTTTTGAGTCTAAAATGTTGAACGTTTTTCTCTTTTGTCATTAATTAAGGTCTTCATATCAGCAACTTTGTTTCAACTTTTGCTATGTTAAAATCTAAGATGTAATCCCAATGATTTTGCTGTATGTGAATTTTGATGCGTGAGTTTCAGTAGTTTTAAAAATAAGTTTGAGGGGGCACCTGGGTGGCTCAGTTGGTTGAGTGTCCAACTTTGGCTCAAGTAATGATGTCACGGTTCGTGGGTTCAAGCCCCTTGTCGGGTTCTGTGCTGAAGCCTGGAGCCTGCTTTGGATTCTGTGTCTCCTTCTCTCTCTGCCCCTCCCCCATACATTTTTTCTCTCTCTCTCTCTCTTTCTCTCTCTCTCTCAAAAATAAATAAACATTAAAAAAATTCTTTTTAAATAAGCTTGTTGTCTACTGGAACTTAATTTGATTGCACAGGTTTCCTCTCCGTGCATTTCCTGTAAGAAAATTTAACCCATCCATTTTTGCTATTTATAGGACTCTGCTTAAGGTAATGGTGAAGTTGAACAATTACCCAAGATCCAGGTGATGGAGTTTGGAAGATAGTGGTGGTAGTGGCCTGAGGGTTCCTGCTTTGGAAGCTAGTGATTCAAGGGGAAGGACTCAGGGGGAGGGGGTGGTGGCCCCGCAGGGTGGCATTATCAGTATGTAGTAAACAGGAAGTGACCCCCCACCCCCATATCTGGAATATGATTGTCTATTTAGAATTAAATAAGGAAAACAAACAAACATAATCCAACAGATTAACTGAGTGTATATGAGGAAACTGTCAATATAAAAAGGAACATTGGCCACAGGTGAAAGCCACCCTTTTCCAGTTTGCCACAGGTGTTCTCATTTAGTCCTACAACGATCCTAGGAAGTGGGCACTGTGATTCCAGGGTCACAGGATGTAAAGCTCAGATGGGTTGTCACTTGCCCAAGATCACAGAGTTGGCGGGAGGCCAAGCCACAGTTAGAACTCACTCACCCATTCTCTGGAGCAGCAAGCCGAGCGCCGCCCGCAGACAAGTCACTAAGGCGAGCCCTGGTCGCCCATTCAAGAACGGCCCGTAGGGAACCACCCCCCCCCCCCCCCCCCCCCCCCCCCCCCCCCCCCCCGCCCCACCACCAAGTTCATGTTGACCTGGCAGCTGTCTCTGCCGTGAAAATCAGAGCCGGATAGCATTCAGCATTTTCACCTCTGTTTTACATATGCTGTGTTCGCCGAGGTGTGGCTGGCAAAGTTTGACTTCTGGTTTTGTTTTCTTTTTTTTTTTTAATGTTTTATTTATTTATTTTTTGAGAGAGAGAGAGAGAGACAGGGGAGGGTCAGAGAGACAGAGGGAGACACAGGATGTGAAGACAGGCTCCAGGCTCTGATGCAGGGCTTGAACCCACATACCGCAAGATCATGACCTGAGCCAAAGCTGGACGCTCAACCAACCGGCTGAGCCACCCAGGTGCCCCACTGGTTTTGTTTTCTTGGAGCAAAGATGTACCAGGGCATACCTGCCTGCGGGGGTTTGTTGTGTGTCTTGTTATAATCCGGTACATGGCTGTCCTGGATTGTAGATGACGGTCTCTGCAGAGGTGACCCTAGTTCAGTCTCTCTCATTCCATTGCTTTGGGAATCACTGATAAATCACCAAACTCCCAAACTTGCTGAGCCAGGTCCTTACCTCCTGGAAAAGTCACCGAAGTCCCTGCCACCCTGTGAGGTTTGTATGGCTACCCGGGAACCAGCCAGCTGGTCAGTCCTGAGGAAGCATCTTTCTTTGCTTGCTACTAAAAACAATCTCAGAAATGTATCCATAAAACTCTAGTTAACACCCACCTTTTAAAAAATTAGACAGTTTCTGACCTATTTCCTTATTCACACACACTCTGCTCCCCCTCCTGGGCATTTCCTTCTCTTTAAGCAGGTAGTGCCCTAACTGAAGGTGATCTCCTGGGGGGAAGGGTATGAACTGGAGAGTTTGAGGGGTGACTGCCCCGGCTCCCTCTGCCTCCCTCTAGTGGCAGCTCCCAGCATGGCAGGTACACAGATGTAAATTGTAAACCACACAGCACCACTGAGTGCCCTTGCTCAGAATCTTCCAATGTCTCCCCATCACTTATAATAAAACCTAATTTTTTTTAACCAGGCTCTACAAGGGCAAACACCATCTCGACTCTGCTTACCTTCTCTTTCCTCCTCAGAATACATCTGCCTTCATTCTGATTTCAAATATTCCAAGCTACTGCAACCTTAGGCACTTTGTCCTTGGCTTTCTACTTTCCAGAGTTTCCTTCTCCCAGACTCTTTAAGCCAAGCTTCTGCTCAACACTCAGGTTTCTGCTTGAATACCACCTCTTCAGAGAAGTCTTCCCTGACTACCCCAGCTAAGGAAACCCTGTTTCTTCATCATATTGCCCTATTTTACTACTTCTTCACGGCACTTATCACTACTTTACATTTTCTTGTTTATCTTTGAATTAAATTGCTTCTTTTGCAACTTAAACTGCAGCCCATTCCAGGACACGGCTTGTACTGTTCAGTGCTGCATTCCCAGCCGCTAAAGTCAGTCTGGCAAAGGGCAGGGAGGGGCTCCGTGTGCGTTTATTAATGAATCCATTCTGCCATTCTCCTATCCAACATCCATGACAGAGAGAATTAATCAACGTGCCGCTCTTTCCACTGCATATTATCACATGAGAGGATAATTTCCTAGAGATCCTCAGTTGACCCCATATGCAAAAATAAATTCCAGACAGAGTCAAGAGCTACATGTAAAGAAACATAGGGATGATATTTAAAGGGACTATTCTTATAATGTTGCAATGCTGGGGCAGGGGTAGGAGGGAGGAGATGGTAAAGCTACTCTAGGGGCACCTAGATGGCTCTGTTGGTTAAGCGTCTGACTTCTGTTCAGGCCATGATCTCAAGGTCCCTGAGTTCAGGCCCTGCATCAGGCTCTGTGCTGACAGCTTTGAGCCTGGAGCCTGCTTTGGAGTCTGTGTCTCCCTCTCTCTTTGTCCCTTTTACACCACTCATGCTCTGTCTCTCAAAAACAAATAAACGTCAAAAAATTTTTAAAAAGAAGAAAAAAAGAGAAGATACTCTAAAGTTAAGCATAATCATGGCCAAGAAGTAAGGAGAAAGGCTTGACAATCTGAGGTGAGAACACTGGATGTTTGCCGGCCATGGCACAGTCAACCAAGGTAATAGATGAGGTTGACACTTGGTGGAGATATGTGCAAAGTTAATGACCAATGGTTATTAACCTTAACTATTTTTTTTAATGTGCACAAATGGGGGCGGGGCAGAGAGAGGGAGACACAGAAACCAAAGCAGGCTCCAGGCTCTGAACGGTCAACCCAGAGCCCAACGCGGGGCTCAAACCCATGGACCATGAGATCATGATCTGAGTTGAAGTCAGACACTCAACCGACTGAGCTACCCAGGTGCCCCTATAGTTTTTTAACTATACAAATTAATAAGAAAACAAAAAGACTGAGATAGGAAATGAACATTAGATATCCACAAAGAGGTCACACAATGCAAGTGGGCCAAGAGGGTGTTGAAGGGGAGCAGGATGTACCACACTTTGGCATTTGGATTAATTTGAGCTGAGGGAGTCAAGACCTAGCAGATTCAAGAAAAACTTTACCAGGGTGCCCAGATGGCTCAGTCAGTGAAACGGACTTTGGCTCAGGTCATGATCTCACAGTTTGTGGGGTCAAACCCCACTCAGAGCTGACAGCTCAGAGCCTGGAAACTGCTTTGGATTCTGTGTCTCCCTCTCTCTCTCTCTGTCCCTCCCCTGCTCTCTCTCTCTCAAAAATAAATAAAAACATAAAAAAAAAAAGAAAGAAAATCTTTACCTCTCCCTTAACTGCCAAAAAGAATTTACATAGAAGGCCTGGTCCAGAAAGGGAAATACTAAGCCGGAGATAACTTTTATCTGAAAGGCTTACCTGCTGGACAGGCAAACATCCAACTACCTAACAACCCTCTTCTTATCTTTCTATGAATCACCCTCCTCCCTTCGGAAGCCCCAAGCCTTACCCCATTCCTTAGCTCAGGATGGCGTGTGAGCCTCAACCGCCTGACTGCCTTTGCATCTCATGTTACGACAGAGCTCCCCTATATATGAAATTAAATGGGTGTTTCTCTGTCTTTATCAATTTAATTATTAGACCAGCCAAAGAACCTAGAAGAGTGGAATGAAAATATCTGCCTCCTACAATGTGGAAAGACATTCAACCACACTTACAATCAAGAAAATGAAACTCAAAATAGTTTTTTTCCCCCTATTACATTAATGAAACAGAAAAAATCCAAAGCTGTCATGGATGTGGAAAAATGGCCATTGTTATCATGGGGAAGAGTGTACATGTGACCTGCCCTTTTGGAAGGGTATTTGTCGGTACAAAATTTATGTTGCGTGTATACAACAATTTCACACTTAGGTGTCTATAAATCATTGATATTTCTTTAATATAAGTGAGATTAAGTATTTTTCATGATAATTGTTCACCTCCAGATTTTCTTATTCTGAATGTGCCAGGGTATGACCTCCACTTGCTTCTCTACCAGTAGATCGTTAGCTGAATAAGATTCGGAGACACAGAGCAGCACAAAGAGGGCACTAAAATCTGCTTCATCACACAGGAACTATTGAACTCCTTTATCATTTCACTCTCAGTCGCACCAAAACCATAATATAATCACAATCATTTCTCAGCAGTGGCCCTGGTCCCCAGGAACTTGCATCCTTCATAACTTGCTAAAAGGATGTAGCGATTGCGTTTACATTTTTTTAAATATGTAATTCATCATGCATTCTTTAATTCACTTAGCAAACATTTATTGACCACCTACATCTGCCAGGTCCTGCTTTAGCCATCTGTCCTCAACCCTTTTGCTCTTACTTATAAAATATGTACAAACCCTTAAGAAGCGATGCCCTAGGAAGCAAGCTCAGTCATCAGGGTCCATGAGAAAGACACCCACGTTTGCACATGGACACATCTGAGCCAGAAGAAAAATTCTGTTATTAAAATTTAAAAAGCAGAATCTCAAAAACTTAAAATTCTCCATGTATTATTAAATCAAAAAAGTTAACAAAATGCTATGTGTAGAATATTCCCACTTTTGCTAAAAAAGTATATGTGCGTGTGTGTAAATGTGTATGTAAGTGTGTGACTGAATGAATTTATGCAGGAAAAGTTCTGGAAGGATATATTCAAAACTTATTTTCTTAAATGATAAGATTTCAGGCTTTCATTTCCTTTTTTTTTCTCATTTTTGTTTTCTAAATTTTCTGCTACTGATATATACTGCTCCAATAATCTCAGAATTGCAAAATTCCTTATGTCATAGTTAAAAGTGCACTCTGTAACCAAATGTCCAGTTCTCTATCAATTTTTTCTTGGTCCCTCCCTAAACTTATGAATTAGAAAGTTAGCTTTTAAAAGTTATGTGGCAAGCTCAAGCCTTAGTTTGTCACCCAAAAATAGTGTTAATAACTATTAACTACCTTCATGGGTTTTTGGTTTGGATTCAGTAATATCAAGTAAGAAACACCCGTAGCATAGAGCTTCATGCTTAGTAAGTGCTCTCAATGTTAGCTCATTTGTTCTTCCTTTCTCCTTATACAACAAATGTTAACGTCAATTAAACATTAGGGAGTCTATAAAAGCTGTAACTATACACCTAGGACTTTCCAGGATAAATCCAGCTTCAAATATTTCATCCCATTGCGTGTACTGATTTTGTTTTCAGATTCGTGATTTTCATCAGGCTCGTGTTTCTTTGGCCATCTTATCACAATATCTAATAGCTTTGAGCATTCTCTGTGTGCGACCCAATCTTCTGAAATGAGACCAAATAGTTCTGAGAGGCTGACACTTATCTTCAACCCTCACTCCTAGCCAAAGCTTCTTACATACTTAGGCAAACTTAGTTCATTGGAATGGTAAAAGTGCTTCTTATTGAATACATAGTTTTCAATTATAGTAATATTAAGGATTAAATATTAAAAATAAGGAAAATTCTAATTGCATTTTATAAAGTAAATATAATATTGATACTAAAAGATGGTAACGTTGCACCAAAAAAAGACACATCAAAAAAACATAATGGACTAATTACACTGAAAATCTTCAATAAAATTTAAGCAAACAGCTCACTAAAAATATACACTAAAACCATGTGCCCAGATATGTAAGCAACCTAAGTGTCCATCAATAGATAAATGGATAAAAAAGATATGATATATATACACAACATATAGTGCACTTGACCATAAAAATAGTACTTGACCATAAAAAAACAAGGACACTGGCTATTCACACCAATATGGATGGATCTAATTGTAACATGCTAAGTGAAATAACTAAACAGAGAAAGACAAATACTATATGATTTCACCTATATGTGGAATCTAAAAAACAAAGAAAAGAAAAGAAAAGAAAAGAAAAGAAAAGAAAAGAAAAGAAAAGAAAAGAAAAGAAAAGAAAAGAAAGAAAAGTCATAAATACAGAGAACAAACTTGTGGTTGCCAATATGGAGGGGAATTGGGGGATAAGTAAAATAGAAGGATATTAAGGGACAAACTTCCAGTTATAAAATAAATAAGTCCTGGGAATGGAAAGTACAGCATAAGGAATATAGTCAAGAATATTATAATATCTTAGGTGACAGAGGGTAACTACACTTAGCATGGCAAGCACTGAGTAATGTATATAATTGACAAATCTCTATGTTGTACACCTGAAACTGATATTATATATCAACTATACTTCAATTAAACACACACAAAAAGTGTTCACTTTGTGAGCAATGTAAAAGCGTTTCAATAATAGGAGTTGTATTTACACAATTAATCAAATTAATAGACCGAAAGAGAAAAATTATATGATTATTTCCAGACATGCAAAAAGGGCATCTGCCAAAATCTATTTATGGATTTTATACACTTCTATAAAAATAAAACAATAACATAAGGATTGATGGATATTTCCTTGACATATATAAAAATTACATGTATAACCTTAACACCCAAGCTGCTACAATTAGTAATAAGAAGTGTGATGTCTATCATTTCCATACAAAGATGCTCATGGAATCCATAGCTATGTAACATTTGCAATGATTTCAAACAAAATGTTACATAGCATTGAATTTCACACTTCTTATTCCACTTTTAGTTTAAAAGTGTCTGACTCTGTTGCTAAGGTTGTGTATATAATTTTTATATTTATTAATGTAACAAAATAGAATGTTAACATAATCTATAACTACGATACCATAGTTTTCTATATTTAGAATATATTCACATATTAAAGAAAATTTCTACAAGACCCAAAAGTAGACTTTAAAAAAAGGAAGTCATCTATGTCCCTGGACAAAGATGCCAGTTTTTCCTAAATTAACATAAATATAATGCAATCCCAGTACGAATCACAGCTGGTGTTTTTTTCTCAAGCTAAACACAAGGCTTGCAAAATTCATTTGGCAATAGAAACAAGCAAGAATCACCAGAAAAATCCTGGAAAAAAAGAATTGTGAGAGAGGCTAGCCCTTTCAGAGGCTAAAACCTATTACCAATCTTTTGTAAACCTAAAATGTGATATTGGTGCATAAAAAGGATGGACAAACCAATGAAACTGAAGAGCAAACAAAGAAATGGACACCATTACAAGGGCAAATTTAGTATATGATAAAAGCATCTTCTCAAATCAGTGCAGAATAGTTCAACTTTTTTGATAAGTAACATGAGGATAACTGCGTAGTAATATGAAAAAGATTAAAAGGTATCCATTTCTTATACCGCACACCAGGATACATTCCCAATGTATGAGATTTAAGTGTAAAAAACTTAAAACACAAGTACTAGATAAAAACATGAGTGAATTTCTACTAGAAGTTAGGTTAGAAAATGTTTTCCTATTATTCAAAATTCAAAAGAACCATAAGAAAAAATAAACTGTATATATAAAAAAAGAAACCTTTACCTAGGAAAAGATAGCATAAACAAAAAGGATAAAAGCCAAACTGGCAAAAACATTAGTTCCTTATATAACAATAAGTTATCCCTAACACATATAAAGCTTCAAAAGTCTTTTAAATAAGTATAATTTTATACAAAGCAGACAAGATAATAAACAAATGGTTCATAAAAAAAAACTGTAAGGACTTAATTATATGAATAGTTGTTCAATTTCAATGATAATAAAGGAAATCTGTTTCAGATTGAGATGTCATTTCTTATCTATTAGGTAACAAATTCAAATGTGTTAGTTTGACAAAAATCCAGTTGACAAGACTGTTTTTTAGGCAACTAGACACTTTCATATATTGTTTATGGAAATGAAAAATGGTACATTTTTTATAGAAGGAAATTTGGGAATATCTGACTAAAGTATATGTGCATTTAAGCTTTGACTTAACAATTTCACTGCTGGGAATATATTCCAAAGATACACTGGCAAAATACAGAAAGGAAGGAAGACAAGACTGTTATTTCAAGATTATTAATTGCAACATTAATTATAATAGCAAACACATGGAAATGACCCAAATGTTCATCAATAGGGCACTGGTTAAATAAATTCTGAAATACAATTCAGTAACATGAAGTTTTGTAGAAGAATCAATAGCCTGAACATGTTATACGAAAAAAACAAAGTGAGAAAAAGATGAATAGTATGCTATTTTTAAAAGTTTTTAAAATGTTATTTATTTATTTATTCATTTATTTATTTTGAGAGAGAAAGAGAGAGTAGAGGAGGGGCAGAGAGAGAGACAAAATCCCAAGCAGGCTCTAACTATCAGTGCAGAGTCAGACATGGAGCTTAACCATGAGACCATGACCTGAGCTGAAATCAAGAGTTGGTCACTTAACCAAATGAGCCATCCAGGCACCCCAAGAGTGTGCTATTTTTAAAGTAAAGAATGTATGAGTAGAAGTTCCTACCTGCTCATATTTGTAAAAAGCAAATGATGGAAGTGTAGGGGAGAAAAAATTTTCATCTACCCTTCTAGATTCTTTTGACTGGTCTATTAATTAAATTGACATAAAACAGATTAAGAGAAGAAACACAAAGTTAATGACATACATGCAGGAGCCCCATAAGAATATGAGACCCCCAAGTAATCAGGCAATTGAAGCTTATATACCATTATATACCTCTAAAGAGAGGGTTTTGGGACCTGAGACTTCAAAGGAAAAAAAAAGAACTTAAGGATGTTAGGAAGAGCAGATGTTTGTCAACAAATACTTGTTATGCCATGCAGACAATGGGACACAGAGAGGAATTTGCTCACTTGGGTGTGCCAATCTTACTTCTGCCTTACCATACCTAACCCATATTCTCTGTAGGTATCCCTAGTGATAGTTCTGTCCTAGACCAGCCCTTCTATCTACAGTCTTTTAGGCTGTTAAGGAGGTAAACATCTTCCTAAGTCTTTTGGACCTTGACTAACTTCAGTTCAAAGTAATCCACATGCCAAATGGCACATTTTGGGGAGGGTCATTCTGAATTCCTTCAGAAGATAAACCTTAAAATCAGGGGCACCTGGGTGGCTCAGTCGGCTAAGGCTCCGACTATGGCTCAGGTCAGATCTCACGTTCGTGGGTTCGAGCCCCACGTCAGGCTCTGTGCTGACAACTCAGAGCCTGGAGCCTGCTTCGGGTTCTGCTTCGGGTTCTGTGTCTCCTTCTCTCTCTGCCCCTCCCCCTCTCATGCTCTGTCTCTCTCTGTATCAAAAATAAACAAATGCTTTAAAAAATTTGAAAAAAAAAATCAAAAGGAAATGGGTACCTATGGGGGATTGTAGGTTTGACTCTCAAATCACACAAATGATTTACAGAATTTAAAACAATTTAATTTTAAATTATCAATTACTAATAATAGAAAGTGTATTAGAAAAGAAAAAAGAAACAACAAGCCCAAAATGAGGACACTTGCCCCTATGACAAAAAACCAAGGCTTAATTGCAAGAATGTGACCTTTACCCAGTCAATCTGGAATTTCCTGATTAGCATTAGTGAGGTGAGTCGCATGAAAGACTCCTGCCCTTCCCCCAAAGGAAGGGAGCCTTGCCTGAAACAATTCCTTTCTTTTACTAGTAATTTCCTTGTCCCAACCCATTTCTGCCTATAAAAGTCTTTCATTTTGTACAGCTCCTCAGCCTCTGTCAACTTGCTAGATGGGATGCTGCTCGATTCTTGAATTACTGGACAAAACCATTTAGGTCTTCAGATTTACTCAGTTGAACTTTCATTTTTTTAAATAAAAGTGAGATGGAACAGATGAACTTCATTGAATGTCTAGTTTTGTGTCAAATCCACAAGGCAACAAGAAATTCAAGTGATGGTAAAGCAAAGTAAGTTGACTTTTTATTCCTAGTGGGATATTACCTTAAGGACAAAAAGAACTGGCCCCCACCCCTGAATACATGGAAATGTTTTAAAGTGATCATATTGTTTATGACCATACTATTTTGAGATTGCTGTATTTCCATTGAAAGACAAGGCAGTTGAATAATTAAATCAAATGTAAGCTTTATAGCAGCAAAGAAGGGACCATGAAACAACCCATTTTCTTCAACGTTAACAAATTGTAGGAAAAAGAAAGGGAGAAACAACCTATAGATTAAAATAAACTTAAAACACCTATCAAACAATCACAATAGATAGACTTTACCGAATTCTTATTCACTCAAAAAAACATGTTTGTTTTATTTTTTAAATTTTTTCATGTTTATTAGTTCTGAGAGAGACAGAGAGAGAGAGAGAGAGAGAGAGAGAGAAAGAGCAAACAGGAGAAGGGCAGAGAGAAAGGGAGACACAGAATCTGAGGCATGCTCCAGGCTCTGAGCTGTCAGCACAGAGCCCGATGCAGGGTTCCAACTCTCAGACCTCGAGATCATGACCTGAGCTGAAGTCAGCCACTTACCAGACCCAAGTGCCCCCAAAATATATGTTTTTTAAAAGGTGGCATTTATGAAACAATTGGAAATTTTAATCAGGCTGGACACTTGATATTTTTGTTTACGTAGAGTAATGAAATGTTTTAAAATGTTTTAAAAAGAATTCTTACCTTTTTAACATATGTATTGATGTATTATAAATGAAATGATATGATAATGAGAATTAGGTCATAACAATAACAGAGTAGGAATGAGTGGAAGTACAGATGAAACAAATTGACCATTAGTTGATAATCATTGAAACTGGGTGATAAGTACATGTGGATGCATTATATTATTCATTCTATGTTTGTGTGTATTTGATATTTTCCAAAATAAAATAACAAAAAAATGCCAACTTCATAAAAATACAGATTGCTAACATTTGTTAGATTTATAAATGAAGCATAAATTTACAAGATGAAACTAAAATCCTAAGGAAAAACTAGGTTTTGTAAATCTGTAACTTTAATAAATTGAATACCGATTGTTTAAGGCAAGATATAACTTCTGAATGTGATTTCTATATATAAAAACCAATCTCAGGGGCATGAAAATGCAAACTTAACAACACAAAAGCTTGGAGGAAAACAGCCTGGACTCAAATTCCTTCTCACCTCAAACTAGAGTTATAAAATACAAAGTGCTTAGAACAGTACCTAGCACACAGGTAACAGGAAATTTCAGCAATCATGATTATCATCAGCTTGGGCAGTGGAAAGAGAAAGGACCTTTTTCAAATCTTGACCCTTCCATTTATGAACTAGGGACAAGTTATTTGGTTCCATTTAAGAAATACAGCTGAAAGCGTCTTCTGTGTGCTCACCCTGAGAAACTGGGTCAGTGATGTTGAGGTGTTAACAATCTACAGTCTGAAGTAAATCTGTTTCTTCAGTTCTAAAACTGTTATCCTAATAATCAAAGATCATAATGTTTTACCGACTCGTTTTGCAAATGATGTGAAACTAGTTCCAACGATCTAAATAGAAAAATCCCCAAAATGAAAAACAAAATTCTGTTTGCAGCACCCCGCCAGATGAAAATAGTCCGAAAGAATGGAGCGGTTTTGTGCTTTTGTTCACCATGCCAACTGCTGGTGTTAATCTGCTCTCTGAAAGGACCTACCCACTGCTCTCTGTTGAACGAACTTCTCGTCTTTTCTATTAACCCAGAAAAGATTGCATTAATTCACAAACTGCAATTTGGATTTATAAGTCAGGCCTTCCTCCATTTTGTTAATGTAATTTATCACATTAGGGGTAATTTCAGATCCACAGAAACCCAGCAGCCGTCACCTTTCATTCATGCATTTGTAAGGACACAGGTTTGAATCAAACTGACTCTGACCTTGGAGGCTTCTCAGAATCATTAGACAATAGAAGGGCACACATTGCCCAAGGAAGGAGGGACAACCCTTGTAACACCCAATCAGGAAAGGCCGGTTAACACCTTTAACATATTTAAGGGCTGGCCTAAAGATAGAAGTCATGCCCTATGTGAGGGTCCTGGGCCCACTCTGTAATTGGTCAATACTCTAAATGTTGTGATTGGCTCCCACCAAAAGTAACAATGAATGGTTAAACTTGCTGTCAATCATATTGTATAGTAATGATTGGATCACTACCTGTGTCACAATTTCCTGTAACTCCCCCTTCCCAAGCCCCATAAAAAGCCCTACCCCCCCTTTGTCCGGGGCTCTTCACATGGATCCCCTGTGCTGGTGAAGTCTGTGAGCCCGAGCTTATCAGCCCGTAATAATAAAGCCCTTTGCTTTTGCATGCGTGACTCAGTCTCCCTGGCAGTTTCTGGGTTTTGGGGACGATATTGGAAACTTGGGTATAACACATTCAACGAGGCATTTCTACTGCCTACTATGTGCATGGCTCTCAGCTAGGAATTGAGGTAATTGCTAAGCAGAGACAAAAGAGCTTATGTTTTAGCAAGACAATAAGCAATATATATTACATGACTAAATTACATAGTATGTTAGATGGTGAAATATGCATGGAAAGAATTCATGAGAAGCATGAAACAGGTGTCTAATAACACTTGCTGACTGATTAGATAGATAGATAGGTAGATAGAATTGACTTTCACCAATCTCTGTAAATAGTTGTCTGTGAACAGCTCCTGATACGTCACAATTGTTTCCGCTGACACCCACTTAGTTTACTGGTAAGAGTTTATGTTCTTGGGGAAGAACTCCTTTGGAATTCATAATACTATCATATGGTGTTCTCAGTCTTCCAGCAAAACAACACACCTATTGCTTCAGTAGAGTCCAGCAGAACCCATACTCCCATATCATATTTGGTAAATATTTCCTCACTGAGTGTCTTAAACTCCTGGTAGATTGCAGCTTGAGCTGGTTTTTTATTTGTTTGTTTTTTAATCAAGTACTTTCCTACAGAGCACACACACTTTACAGCCTACTGAAAATTTCAAGCAAACTCTGAATGTACAGCCAGAGCTCTCCACTCAGAGGTACCAGGACTGTTGATATCAGAGGGCTCTGAGAGAAGAATTCAATGCCTCCCTCTGTAGCCCAGTGCTCTTGAATGCTCACTTTGCCATCTGGTCTAGTCTATTGGCCAATGATGGCCAACGCCATGTAGTGTCATGCAGTAAGTGTGATTCTTTCCCCGGGGCTTTTGTGATCTAGGATCTCTTTACTGCCATAGCAGTCACACCTTTGCAATCATGTAGGCCCTATAAAGGGGATTCTGTTCAAAAGTACAGAGGCCTCCTCCCTGAACTCTTACTAGGCTGCCGAGAAGTTTCCTGCTTAGTCTTAACATTTAGCCCATCCCCTCCCTGCCTGTTCATCTGAGTTGGTTTTTCCTTTCTTGTGTTGACTCCCTTGTTTGCGAAAGAGATCAGAATATGACATCCCCCAAACTTCCACTTTGGCATTAGGCTTATTTTAAGTTGAAGGCAATTAAGAAACTGCAGGGGCCCCTGGGTGGCTCAGTCAACTCAGCATCAGCTCAGGTTATGATCTCCTGATTCATGGATTCAAGCCCCTTGACTGGCTATGCACTGACACCTTAGAACCTGGAGCCTGCATCAGATTCTGTCTCTCTCTCTCTCTTTCTCCCCCTCTCCCACTCATACCCTATGTTCTCTTTCAAAAATAAAACATTAAAAAAATTAAAAAGAAGAAACTGCAAACACAGAAGCCCTCTGCCCTATCTCTGCCTAAAAGCTGGGGCACAAAATTACCTTTGTGAAGGAAATTTACATTTGTAAAGGTGTCCTCCTCTTAGGAGACAACTCTTATCATCTGAGAGGACATTAATCTGCATGACAAGCCTTATTAATCACTCTTATTTACCATATTTTCTTAGTCACTGGGCCCATAATTTACCTCTCTAGAAGCCCCAATGACTGCTTTCCTTTACCTATTCACTTTCCCACCCTTGATCACAGTTTGTTCAAATGGTGTATAAGCCCTTGGGTCTAACCACCACTTTGGGGTGTTTAAGTCTTCTCTGTGAAGGCTCCATATGCTTGTAAAATTAACCTTTTCTCCTGTTAATCTCTTTTGTCAGTTTAATTCACAGACCCCAGTGACAGAACAAAAAATAATAGAGGAAAGGCTTTTGGGTTTGGGTTGTTTTTTTTTTTCCTCCATCCTCCCCTGCATTTGCAAACTCTGTTGCATTAAAATCACCTGGGAATTTTTTGAGGGGAAAATGGCACCTAAGTCCCACCCCGATTGAACTGTGTATGGATAAGAGCTGGAAATCAGTATTTTGTAATGGTCTCACATCTCGTCTCCGGACTCCACATGCAGTCAAGAAGAATGAATCAGAAGCCACAGCTTTGCAGTGAGGTGACATTTCACCATCTTCCCTCTGTTCTAGCACTTCCAACCAGTTTTTTTTTTTTCTTTGAATCACTCTCACAGCTTCTAGAACGGGGGAACTGCCACTCATTTATTGATTCTTTTGAGCATACATGTGTCACAGTTGCTCCTCCAATCATTAACAAGCAAAAAGGGACTGAAGAAGTCAGCCACAGCTGGACCTCAGGCAGCAGGGACTGTCCGATGGAGGTTGCCTGGTGTCACTGAGCAGCATAGGAAAAAGAAGATACTTCCCCACTCTCTTTCCTTTGACTTGCAAAACCTATGTTTTCCTCCACAGTCAGTTCATGTATCACTCCTCTTGCAACCTTGCTGCCCCCTCGGAATTTATATCCCCACCCAATCCTCCACGGCCCTTATACTATTATATTGATTGGTACACATGCCAAAGGGGACCAGAATTTGTCACTTCAGAATATCCCTCTTTGACATAAGGATTATTTTAAGCTGCCTGTTTTTAAGAAACTACAGACACAGAAGAAGCTCTGATAACTAAATAGAAGTTACCTTTTGTAAAAGACACATACACTCATAAGGGCGTCTCCCTCACTGTATCGGGAAGAGGGGGTGGCCAGATCTCTAGAAACTCTGATCAATGCAGAATTCAAGGACTTAACTCCTCAAAACGAGCATACATTTGTTTACTGTGCTTCCTAATAACTTCCCAGAAGTGGTGTCCCAACCCCCAACATACTGCTTTGCTTTGGCTGAAGATGATTTTACCGTGACAGCCTGGGCCATTCCAGACACTTACTGCTCTTCCTGGGTACCACCCATGTACACAGGAGGTATATATGTTATGAAACTTGTTTGTCTTTCTTCTCCTAATCTGTCTTTTTATTACAGGGGTGTCTCAGCTAAGACCCTAGAAAGATAGAGGGGAAATTATTTTTCTTCCCCCACAATGCCTCTATCCCCCAAAAGACAGTAAGATCTTTAATGGTGAGTCTAGGACATATGGTATTTACTGTTGCAATTCCCAGGACTAAAAACATTGTAGACCCTTAAAAATAAATTTAAAAATTAAATGCTTTCTGAAAAAAATGATACCATCTATAAAGTATTCTTACATTAAAAATATTGCACATAAACTTAAGTGTTTCCTTTTTATTTTTCTTTTTTTAATGAGAGAGAGAGCGAGAGCGAACGCATGAACAGGGGAAGGGGCAGAGAAAGGGAGACAGAATCTGAAGCAGGCTCCAGGCTCTGAGCTGTCAGCACAGAGCCCAATGTGGAGCTCAAACCCACCAACCACTAGATCCTGATCTGAGCCAAAGTTGGACCTTTAACCAACTGAGCCCCCCAGGCGCTCTTAAACTTGCATGTTTTAGATTAAACTTCTTGTTTAAAAAAAGACGGAGATTGAGGAACAAGTAATATGATACTATCAGGAAATGAACAGACTGTAGATTCTTTGGGCAGTTGATCTAGTTTCTTTATAAGTCAATGGCATGGAAAACAAGGGAGATAGGAGGGAGACTCTTCTAGAAAAAGAAGACTTAAAAATATATCACCACAAAATACAATGTGTAAACCTGTTATAAGACATTTTGAGGTGGTTAGGGAACTCTGAGTAGGGAGAGAGTATTAGGTGACGTTAAGTTATTATTGTTCTCAAAGTATGAAAACAGTATTTTGGTTGTGAGTGAAATGGCCTTATTTAAGGATATAATAATGTGATGTAAAGGATTTTCTTTAAAATTCTCCAGCAAAATAAATAGAAGAATTGATAAAAATACAAATAAGGCATGGTTAGGGTATACTGTACAGTAAATCTATATTTGGGATTTGTCCCCTATTTCTAAACCAAAGCTCCTAAAATTCTTGGACTTTTCTGGGTGATAGATCTTTTATTATTAACAAAAAAAATCCCTTTCACTCCCACCTGAGTTTATGCTAGTGAGGTGATTCATGTGGGTGTCTCAGATAGCTTCAAGACAGAGGCTGGCCACCAGAGGAACCAACCATGTGACTAGGGGGTTAGAACTTCCAGCCCCACTTCCAACCTTTGGGGAGGGAAGAGGGGCTGGAAATGGAGTTCATTTACCAATGGCTAACAATTTAATCAATCGTGTCTGTATCATGAAACCTCATATAAAGATCCTAAAGCAACAAGGTTCAGGGAAGCTTCTGGAAACTTCTGGATTGGTGATAGAGGATAGATAGATAGATGATAGATGATAGATAGATAGATAGATAGATAGATAGATAGATAGATAGATAGATTCTGATAGGCTAGAGGAATGAAATGGAAGCTCTGCCCCCAAATTTTATTCTGTGCATCTCTTCCCTGTGGCCATTACAGAGTTGTGTCTGTTATCATAAAGTATAATCATAAATACAGCTTTTTTTTGGGTTCTGTTTGTCTTTCTAGGGAGTTATCAAAACCGGGAGAGGTAGCCTGAGAACTCCCAAATTTGTAGTTGGCTAAGCAGAAGTGCAGGTAAGCTGGGGACCCCATTTGTACTGGCATCTGAAGTGGGGACAGTCCTGTGGGACTGAGCCCTTGACTCATGTATAGCATCTGTGCTTGCTTAGGTGGTTACTATTAGAATTGAACTGAGTTGTACGTCACTCAGCTGGTGTTGGGGGACTGAATAAACATTTTTGAAACATGACACATAGTAATTATGACAAAATCTTGGTAATTGTTGGATCTGTGAGATGGGCATACGGTAGTTCACTACACCGTGCTTTCTACTGTTGTGTGTTTCAAAACTTTCCTAACAAAAGCATTAAAGACTTCGAGGAACACTTTTTCATATTAGTTTGCCCATTCTAACAGAATATTTGCAAAATATAGACATCCTAAAAAGACGTAGTGTATCTCATAGTGATTTTAATTTGCATTCTTTTTATGATTAATGATGTTGAGTATCTTTATATGTGTTTATTGGCCATTTATATGTCTTCTTTTGTAAAGCATTATTTTAATTAACTTTCCCTAAGGAAATGAAAACATGTGTCCACAAAAGGATGTGTATAAGATGGTTCGTGGTCGCATTAACCATAGTAGAAAAATAAAGTAAAATAAAATAAAGGAAACAACTCAAAAGTCCACCAAGAGGAAGACAGAGAAATAGTGATGTATTATGCAATGGAATATTACTCATCATTCAAAAGAACAAACTACCTGTTACATAGAGCAACATAAGTGAATCCTGAAAACACTGTGTTCAATTTAAGAAGCCAGACACAAAAGAACACATATTGTATGGTTTCGTTAAGAATTCCAAGATCGAGCAAAATGGATCTGTAGGTATAAAAATGAAAACAATGGTTGTCAGTGGAAGATGAATGGAAATGGGTAGGAGGGAATTTTCTGGGGTGACAGAACTGTTCCATTATTTTGAGTGGGCTGTTGGTTGCCCAGGTGCACACATTTGTCAAAACCATCAAATTCTATACTTAAGATCTATATATTTTACACTATTTAATTATACTCCAATTTAAAGAAAGAGAGAGAGAATACACCTAACACAATGGAATGTGTTGGTCACGGTGGTATTTCAGACATTAGCAAGGGAGGTATTTTTTTTAAGTTTATTTATTTTGAGAGACAGAGAGTGTGTGCATGTGCACGTGAGTAAGGGAGGGGCAGAAGAAGACAGGGAGAGAATCCCAAGAAGGTTCTGTGCCGTTGGCACAGAGACCAACCCAAGACTCCACCTCATGAACCGTGGGATCATGACCTGAGCCAAAATCAAGAGTCAGATGTTTAACTGACTGAGCCACCAGGTGCCCCAGCAAGAGAAGTCTTTTAAGGTAGTAGGACACACCTAGCTGGTCTTTCTGCTGGCAGTGAACCTGTGACTCAGGACTCAGGATCGCCCTGGGAAAACCTAAATTCCCCTTTGCTTAGGCATCAGTGCAGGGCAGTCAGCAGCCCCCCAGGTCTGAACTTCTCTTTCTACAGTTGCAATTCAGAATTCTTAGTCTTACCCCATGGAAACAGCACTAGCTTTCTCTCTAGGCCACAAAAATGACCCTGCCACTGACATCCTCCTTGGATGAAGAAGCAGAAATCTGATTAGACCATAAGTGGGCTGTATTTGACTGGAAGGAACATTGTGGATAAGCATACCTTACTTCCCAATTCTAAGCTCTTATCCCATGAAGTTCAGTTCACACAACTTACTTGTCAAATTTCTCTAGGGGTAAGCATGAAAGCTCAGTAATAAGAAGGGATAAAGCGAAAAGGCTAATGGCTTCATACATTTTGAGATGGCTGTGTATTGGGGGGGAGGGTCTCTGAACTAGAAATATACTCTATTAGTACTATTTGTCTAGATCACAGAAAACAATTAGTAAAATACATTCATCCTCCCCTGGGGCCTTAGGGGCTGCCCTAACAAAAGACCACAGACCAGAGGGCTTAAACAACAGACATTAGTTTTCTCACAATTGTGGAGGCTGGAAGTCTCAGATTAAGGTGTCAGCAGGTCTCATTTCTATTCAGGCCTCTCTTCTTGACTTGTAGATGGCCGTCTTCCTCTGACGTCTTCATATGGTCATCCTCTGGATGTGTCTGTGTTCTAATCTCTTATCTTAAAGTCAGCAGTCATATCAGATTAAAGATCACCCATATATCTCATTTTAGCTTAATTACTTCTTTAAAAACACTATTTCCAAATACAGTCACATTTTGAGGAACTGGAGATTAGGAATTCAACATATGAATTGGAGGGACACAAGTTAGCTTATAAATAGCTGTTGTCCTCATTTTGCTCATAAGAAAAGTGAGTCTCAAGACATTAAGGGACTAGGTCAGAGCTTGGTAACAAGTGAGGATGGGTGTGACAGACCACATCCTTTGAGCCTCTGCATTTTAATGTAGCATGGCTAACTTCCAATGGCCAGTATTGGAATCTCATTCTTGGGGGGGCTTTCTTTGAAGCTTGGAAAGTCACTTTGTCTATCTCTCAGCAAGGAGTGACTGAAATCACCAACTCCGGGGAGCCATCCCAACCAATTACTGATGGGAATAGGTGTATCAATCCCTTAACACCTCCCCCGTAGGTAGGAAACCTCTGAGAAGAGCGGTTCCACATTTCCTCAGTGAAATTAAGCTTTTGCTGCCCTTCATTGTAGCTGGCTTGACAGTATGCCCTCT
>NC_043700.1:182057453-182075642 GCF_006229205.1 Suricata suricatta | reverse complement strand
TGAGAAAATGAGACTGGCATGCATATTAGTTTCCTAGAGCTACCATAACACAGCATCACAAGTTTGGTGGCTTAAAACAACAGAAATATATTCTCTTATAGTACTGAAGACTAGGTATCTGAAATCAAACAATTGTCAGAGCCATTCTTTCTTTCTGAAGGCTCTAGGGGAGGATCTTCCTTACCTCTGCCTAGCTTCTGATGGTTGGCTGAAATCTTTGGTGTCCCTTGGCTTGTAGACTCCAATCTCTGCATGTGTGGTTACATGGCATTCTCCCAGTGTGGCTCTTTCTCCATGTACAAATTTCTCTCTTTTTATAAGAACACCAGTCATTGGATTAGGGCCCACCTTAATCCAGTATGACCTCATCTTAGTTGATTGCATCTGCAAAAACCCTATATCCCAAAAAAAGAGGGGGGGTCACATTCACAGGTACTAAGGTTTAGGACCTGAACATCTGTTTCTAAGGAGACAGGATTCAATCTATAAATGAATGGAATCAAATAAATGAATTTAAGAGATATTGCCAGGTAACTGACTCATTGGGGATAGCAAGGGCTGAAAAGGGATCAGAGATATTGTTCAGAAAGCTGAACTGGGTAAATTGTGGGTGAATAGTGATTTCCTGGTGAATAGTAGTACAAGTCATTTAAAAAGGAAACAGGGAGAAGAGCAAATGTCAAGGGATAGATAATAAGATATTTAGTTTTAGACATCCTACTGTAGATATCATTCCTAGCTAACCTCAAAACTCTTTACAGCCAAATGTCTGGGTAGAATTTGAGAACTGGGGAAGACTGGATTTCTTAGATGGTAGAGCATTGGCAGTGAAGATTTAGAAGCGAAATTTGAGATGATCTAGAGGTGAAATGTTTCAGAATTTGGAATCATAAGCTTTGTATTCTGAATACTTAGAAGTTATACATGAAAGAAGCTCATCTTATATATATCTGGGACTACCAACCTTCTAGATTACTGTAACGATGACTCATCTTAATATTTGGGTAACACTTTAGTTTACAGAATATTACTCTATGTAAATCTGTGTATAGATGGATAAATATATCCCCATTTTCCTCACCTCAAAAGATCACCCCCCTAAAAAAATAGAATTCCATAAAAAATTAAAAAAAATTTTTTAAGTAGAATTCTGTGAGAATATATGGACTTAAGTCCTGTCTTTAGCATTGTCTAGTATTATTTTTCCAGAGAAAGGAAGTAATATATCTTTGAAAGCAATCTTGGACTATAAAGTGCTGTATGAAAAGCAGGAAAATGACCACCAAAGAGAACTAAAAAAAATTTTGAGCCTAAAAATAGAATTCCAAATATTGCTTTTCAAATGTTGACCAAATTAAAATCAAGCAAGTAACAGATTTATCTCCAAATATTTAAAGGGGAAGAGGTAGTCTTGCATTTACAATGCCAAAATGTTATAATTACAAACAGAACTTTTGGGAATGATGTAATCCATTTTTCCCCTGGATTAGCTATATTTACTTTAGTGCTTCAAGACATTTACTCTATAAATGTAAATAAATATTGCTTTTTCATTTTTTCATTTTTTGGGGAGTTTAAAACTTTTTATTTAAATATTTTTAAAATGTGCCTTTTAATAATCCAAATCCTTTGAAAAAAAATGACTACAGATTAATCTGCATTTAAATATCACTTTAAAAAAAAAGACGGGGTGGTGGTGAGAAATTTTAGATAAAGTTAAATGGATTTACTAATTGCAGGACTTCTCAGGGCCTCAGATATGCTATAAACCAAATCCCTAACAAGAATGATTATGGTATGGCATGAATGAATATTTGCTAAACTTTTTGAAGACAAGCACATCATGAAATGTGCTTTGGGAAACAATTATTTTAGTGATCAAAATGGATGAACATTTGTCTAATTCTGAGAATCAATAGAATTAGTAGAATCAGTAGAATCAATAAGGAATTCCTCCTTATTCTATGTTTAATGTAAGCCAATTTTTAAAAAATGTGATTTAAATTTCAGCACCTACAATATAAACTGTAGTCAGTCAGTATTTATTGAGAATGCACTGTTCTAGGTACCAGGCTTCTGAAAAAATATAAGTCAGCAAATATGACTGTAAGGAAATGTATCCTTTCTAACACTGAAGTCTTATGCTCACCCGTTCTTCTAAATTCTACATTTAAGAATTGCAACTCTTCTTTCTTCTTATAGAATTGATTTAAACTTTCTTTTCAATGCACTTTAACTGGGCAGAGATCTAAGAGTTTGTCAGATCAATGTCGTGATTGTATAAGAGAAGCATGAGACCAGAGGGGGAAAATAACTGTTCCAAAATTACAGAGCATTTAGAGGTGGAGGTGAGGCCCAACTCAAGACCAATCAATCTTATTTTCATTTCACCAGCCTGACCTTCCTTTTGCTCAATTCTGGACCCTCAATGAGTTACTTAATTCTGTAGGCTATAGAGTCCACATACTTAGAACAATAGTTTGGCTGATTCTTGATCAAATGTAAGGAACTGCTTACATAACCATCCAAGACTCTTATCAAGGGAAATTGGCTGGAATGGAGATAAGCGCAGATTTATTTCCCAATTCTGCCACTAATTTAGCAGTGAGAACTGGGACAAGCTTCTTAAACTCTGGACCTCTGTTTACTCATCTCTTAAATGGGAGCAACACCAATGACAACTACTACAATAATAATGAGGCTTTAAGGTGGGGCTTAATAAATATTGTTAAAACTAAACATTCGTCAGATAATTTAAGGAGTTCACTAGGTTTGGCTTCACCCCCAGGGACACACATGATATAAGGGAACATTGGCCAAATACATGACCTGCAGGCTACTTCTCTCTCCTCAACAGACCCCTTCTCTGGGGCAAGAGAGTATAGTGGTTTAAGAAACTTTAGGAGGGAGCAAAATAGACTGAAAACAAACTACCAATTAGCACCTCGACAGCTGTCCCATTTCATGTGTGTCACACATTGTTTCACTGTATAGCTATATGCAAGTCTCATTTTTAAGCCCTTTGAGAACAGGGAATATGTCTTGTTCCTCTTTGTATCATCCAGGCACATTACACAAAGCAGTTCTTGATCCTGAGCCTCCCCTGTGTTAAGTTCCTATTGCCTACAGGCTAGAAGGAATAAATAGATGGATGAGTGAGTCCGATGGCATTCCCACTCCTGTGGCCCTGCTCCACTTTTCTGTGTCTGCCTGTGGTCTCTTATAAATGAGAGCTCCCTCCTGCCTTTTCTGACCCATCTGCTTCCATTTTCCTTCTTTTTAAAAAAAATTTTAATATTTATTTATTTTGACAGACAGAATGAGTGGGACAGGGACAGACAGAAACAGAGACAGAGAGAGAATGAGGGAGGGAGAGAGGGACACAGAATCCAAAGCAGGCTCAAGGGTCTGAGAGCTAGTTGTCAGTCAGCACAGATTTCTATGTGGGGCTCGAACCCACAAACCGTGAGATCCTGACCTGAGCTGAAGTTGGATGCTTAACTGACTGAGCCATCCAGTCACCCATGTGCTTCCATTTTCTATCTTGTTTTTCTCCCCCAAATCAAACCACCAGCACTGATTCAAGACTTGCTACCAAACAAACCAGCCAATTGACGCTCCTGCAAAGCATTATCTACAGCATCCTAGCGGATCTCAGCTAAATAAAGCCCGCCATGCATTTCACAAAGGAAAGCAAGCTTGTGACTATGTCTCCAGTCCCAGTGAATAGCAGGGCTTTGAGACATGAAGAGGAGAAAGAACTACTTACACACGGCAGACCATTAGGCCAGAAACTAGGAAACGAGAGTGATCCGTTAGTGTGGGATGTGACACACCAGAAGTGCCTGCTGTCAACGAAACATCCATCTTCAGATCAGACTAGCAGCGAATGAAGAAGGCTGTGAACCCCTGCCATGTGAGTTTCATCACTGACACCTGGGTGCTGCTTTCTCTACTTTATAGTTTATGACAAAGTCTCCAATAAAAAGCCTCTGGGACTTACAGACACATGTCTGTAATTTCTCCTGTCATATTCCAGGAAGTGAAGATAAGGCATGGTCACTGTCAGTGAACTGAAGCAGGGCAGTCCTTTAGAGAGAAGCTTCAAAAACAGACATCGGTGTTTACAGGCTGACTGGCAGCACATAGTACAAGTTCCTTCTGCACAGAATCTCGCCTACCTGGTTTCATTCTGCAGCGATCATTCACTGCCACATTTATACACTTGGTCTGTACCATACTATTACACGCTTGTTTTACAGACCCTTGGGTGATCTTCTGCTTGTTCTATCTTCCTAGTTAAGACCCAGAAAGCTCCACATTACTACCAAGCCTTTCCCAAAGCTTCCTGAAGGACTGGCCTGGGCAATCTCTGAGTTGGCTTTTAGATGCAGGATTAGGGACTTTAGAGTCAGGAGAACTTGAACTCAAAGTGCCCATCCAGCACTGGTCATATGCTCCCAGATAACACAGGGAACTTCACCAAGCATCCCTTTCTGAACCTGTAGGGGACAGTGATGATGTCCCGGCGAAATAATTTGTTATATAATGGAATCATTGGGAAAAAAGCCAAATGTCCCACACAACCTGGTTACATAAATTATGGGACATCCATACCTTGGGGGAGTTTCTTTCTCATTTCTGATGTTTCCCTTGGTGTAAAGGGAGGTCCACTAGCATAAAAATCCCTGTCCATTTCCATCCCCTTTCTCACCCTTTCATAGGAAAAGGGGGTGACTTTTCTAACTGGTTAGTTTGGAAGAATAAACTGGGCATTCTTAGCCAGTTCCTGTCTCCTGTCTCTTGGGAATGAGATATCCACAGGGGTCCTTCAGAGGGGCCGGATTTGCCTGTCCAGCACTGCTTGGGGCTCGATAAGAGACTGTGTAATTATAAGGTTCAATATTAGGAAGCTCACCAGTCTCCACAGTTAGCTGTTGTGTCCAATATCAGCCTCATCAGGATGAAGGTGATGTGTAATATCTCAAATAGTTCAGAACTCAGATAGGAAGGATGGTGGCTCTTTTGTGGGTATTTTCAAAGGCCCAACCTAATACCACGGAATATCATGCTATATGTTTAAAATAAATGAATAGACACCTATTTATTGACAGAATGATAGAATGACATTTATTTTATATTGTTAGGAAAAAAGATTATGAAATAGAATATATACTGTGATTCTGGCTTTGTTTCAAATACCTACATTTACTTCTGTTTCTATTGTAACATTTAACAAAAGAAAAAAGTCTGAAATGGCAGCATAAACATTTAGTGGCACTTATCTTGGGACAGTAGATTTATGGGTGGTTTTTAATGTTTTACATTATATGCATTTTGAATCTATGAAAAAAATAGACCCCCACTTTATTGACAAAAATTCCAAAGTTACTTATGCTAAAAAACAAAAGTCAACAATCTAAAAATTGTCAAAATCACAAATGCCTCACAATTACCTTTTTATGAGTTTATTACTTGGTTTGTTAGCTCAAGTCAGAAGTAATTATATATTTGTTTGGGGACCATCTGGTGTCACTGACTTTAAATGGGCAACTTTCCACAGGCTGTAGATCCCTTTGAGTTTCAGAATAGTACGTAGGCAAAGAAGCTACTTCAGATTTGAATAATGCTATATGCTCAGTATGTTTCAAATAAAAAGAAAGGAACCGGGTGATTAATAAGCAGATCACATGAAAACGTAGACTTGTCCAGCTCAAAAGAACCGTAGAGTTGTTCTAATTCACGGGAGAGAAATCATGATGTGTTGTTTACCTCTGGTTTCCCCACAGCAGACATTGGCCGGCAATGATGGCCTCTTTCTTTTTATTTACTTATTTATTTATCTATCTATCTATTTATTTATTTATTTTAAATAGTTTATTGTCAAATTTGTTTCCATACAACACCCAGTGCTCTTCCCCACAAGTGTCCTCCTCCATCACCACCACCTCTTTTTCCCTCTCCCCCTGCAACCCTCAGTTCCTTTTCAACATTCAATAGTCTCTCAAGTTTTGTGTCCCTCTCTTTCCCCAACTCTCTTTCCCCCTTCCCCTCCCCTGGTCCTCCATTAGGTTTCTCCTGTTCTCCTGTTAGACCTATGAGTGCAAACATATGGTATCTGTCCTTCTCTGCCTGACTTATTTCGCTTAGCACGACACCCTTGAGGTCCATTTCTATGCCAGTGGTTGTCCACGTTGCACTGTTCACTCCAAGAAGCCACTAAACATTATCAGCTTTGGTAGGACAAGTGACACCATTGGCCCATCTGTCCTCCATCTGAACCATTTATTTCACAGATCAGGAAACTGAGTATTAAGTGGCTTTCAAAGAGTCACAGAGCTAACAGCAGAACCTGACGCTAATCCTCAACTCACACAATGAGAACACACCTAATGGTCCTTTGCATGAACAAACCACCGTCCTAGGCTTTGCAGAGGAACTGAGTAGAACAGGATAGTCACCTGCCCTCAAGAAGTTTGCAGCCTGCTTGGAGTGACTCTGATCTGTGGCTGAAGAGAATACAATTTTGTCATGCAGGGTAGGGGGAAATGGCAAACAATGAAAAAACAGGGAGAGGAGTTGTGAAAAAAAGTTGGAAATCCAGTACTCATTTCAAACCATTACACTGTGAAAAACTGTATGTTACAAATATGAACCTAGTTTTATAAATTCAACAAATGTTAATTGAATAGATTTATAAACAAATATCAGAAAGAGTATTCAGGACAGCTAGCCAGCTACATATAGAAAGAGATATATTTCAAGTAAATATCTGAAATAAAAACATTCCAATAAGCACATTTATCTATAAAAAAGGAGTAATTATCAAAGCATGACTATTTCCAAACTTCCTCTTTAGTCTATGCTTGTCATTCTTCATTCATTTTGTTGTTCACTAGTTCTCACTAGCCAGTCGGTTAGTGAGTTAAAGGAGAATAACTAAAAATTAAGAAAATTTATCCATTAACTTATATCTTATGTTTTATGAATGAGGAAGACTGTGTTCATTCACTTGTAGTTACTCAGTATTTACTTGAATTACTTACTGGTCTTTATAATATTATCCAGAATATCCTTATTACTATAGAATTTCTAGGAATGTGTCATTTGAAAGTGTTGATGCTTTAGAAATGTTGAAAATATAATATAAGTAAGGTTTGATGGCTAAAGAAAAAGTTTGAGAAAATATTTGTAAAATAGATATACTAGCTCTGCACTGACAGTGAAGAGCTTGCTTGGAATTTTCCTTCTCTCCCTCTCTCTCTGCCCCTCTCCTGCTCACTCTCTCTCTCAAAATAAAGAAATAAACTTAAAATAAATAAATTAATTAATTAATTAAATAGACAAACTAAAAAGAATAAAAAAGTTAATATATAAAGAACTTCTACAAATCAATAAGAAAAAAAGATTCAGTTTCTTAAAAACATGCAAATCCTAAGTGAATAAATAAAAAAGGTCATATTCGTAAAAGGAGTGTCATCTGAGTATTAATCAAGTAAATGGAAATTAAAACAATGAGATATAAACCTTCCCAAATCAGACTTCAAGGATTGAAAATTGCCTAGTATTGGTGAAGGGGCACAGAAACACTATCTCACATATCAGAGGGAGATTTGGTAATATGAATCAAAATTTTTATTTTTATTTGTTTTAGTTTTGTAAAGCATTTAGTTTGAGAGAGAAGGAAAGTATGTGTGTGCATGGGGGGAGGGCAGAGAGAGAGGAGGGGGAGAGAATCCTAAGTAGACACCATGGTGTCGGCACGGAGCTCAACTTGGGGCTTCATCCCACAACCCTGAGCTGAAACCAAGAGCTGGACACTTAACTGATTGAGCCAGTCAGGCATCCCTGAATCAAAAGTTTAAATGTGCATACTCTTTGATCCAGTAATTTCATTTATAAGAAATTATCCAAAGGAGTCAATAAAGATTGTGTGAAAAGCTGCTTAGTAGTAGTGGTGAAAATAATAATGAAACATTGGTAAATTCATTAGCTGTTTTAGTTTCTAAAATACACTTTGAGGTAGATAGTGGTATCATCCCTATTTTACAGTTGAGAAAACTGTTTTTTAGAGAAGTTAAACACCTTTCCTTGGGGACTATGAAAGCAAAATGATGGTACCATTGTTTGTAATAGTCAACACTTGAGAGGCGCCTGGTTGGCTCAGTTGGTAGAGCCTGCAACTCTTTTTTATTTTTTTAAAGTTTATTTATTTATTCTGAGAGAGGGGCGCCTGGGTGGTTCAGTCGGTTAAGCCTCCGACTTCGGCTCAGGTCATGATCTCATGTTCGTGGTTTCGAGCCCCGGGTCGGGCTCTGCGCTGACAGCTCAGAACCTGGAGCCTGTTTCCGATTCTGTGTCTCCCTCTCTCTCTGCCCCTCCCCGCTCATGCTCTGAATTTCTGTCTCAAAAATAAAAACATTTAAAAAAAAAACATACTTTATTCTGAGAGACATAGAGGGTGCACCCATGCAGGGGAGAGGCAGAGAGAGAAAGAAGATCCCTCCAAGCTGTCAGTGCAGAGCCCCAGTGCAGAGCTCCAGCTCACGAACCCTGAGATCATGACCTGAGCTGAAATCAAGAGTCGGGCACTCAGGACTGAGCCACCCAGCAGCCCTGAGCCTGAGACTCTTGATCTCAGGGTGGTGAGTTCAAGCCCCACAGTGGGTGTGGAGCCGACTTTAATAGTAAATACTTGGCTTCATCCTAGCAGATCAGGTGGTTAGTATAATAAATCAGGGTACATATGCACAGTGGGAAGCCTCTGCTGGAAAGAATGAAATGGATCTATGTATATGGACATGAACAGGGTTTTTATTATTACTCCCTGGAGAAAGGAGAATAAAGGTACTGTATATATAATTGTTTAAATACACATAAGACTTTCAATTATGTACATCAAAGTATTCACAGCCATTATCTCTAAGGAGAAAGATAATGAAGTCTATTTTATGAAATGTGTATTATTTTAATTTTAGTAAGAAGCATGTGTTACTATGGGGGTTCTCCTGGACAAAGCACCCTCTTCTTTACCTGAGGCCTGCATCAGTCATAATATATGACAAAACGGTAATGAAATTAGGGCTCTAAGTGACATTATCACTACTAAGGAAGTTCGTATCAGTGGTTCCAGCTGCCCCCAGCCCTCATACTTGGGACACAACTTTAAGGCTAAGATTACTATATGGACAGGGCTGAGACAAAAATGATTCTTTCTCCTTTCATATTTACCAATCAGATTAGGTCACATCTCCTCAGCTAGGATAGAGACGGGGTGGCGGACAGAGTGAGACCAAGGTGGTGTGGGAAGCCAGGTCAGGGGGAGAAGCCTTTGCCCACACCTATGGAGACCTACTTACTTATGATCTGTGCTAGGCTGCATAAGGGTCCCAAGAGATATCTAAACCTTAATCCCTGAAATTTGGGATTATTATCTGGACTCTGGAGATATGATTAAATGAAAGCTTTTGAGCTGGGGAAATTATTCTGGATTTGCCAGCTGGACTCTAAAGGTCATCACAAATGTCCTTATAAGAGGGTGGCAGAGGCAGACTGGACCACAGAAGAGCAAATGACTATGTGACAGTGGAAGGAACAGATAGGTAAAGAGAGATGTGACAAAGCCGTGCAGCTGGCTTTGGAGATGGAGGGAGAGACCAGGAGTCAAAGAATGCAACAGCCGCTGGAAGCCAGGGAAGGGCAAGGGGACAGACCCTCCCCTCAGACCCTTCGGAGAAAAGCCAACATCTTGACTTTGACCCAATGAAACTGATTTCAAACCTCTGACTCCTGGACCTACAAGGCAATAAATGTGTGTTGTTTTAAGCCACGAAGGTTAGCAGCAACAGGAAACCAATACATGATCCTAAAAAATTCAACATCTCTGTTTGATATTTACAAAAAGTATTTAGAGGATTCTGTTAACTAGAATTAGTAGAAACACACATCCTTCCTCTCCCTTACAATTATGCAATGTTCTGTGGAAGAAAAGATGTCATTTGAAGTAGATTGTAAAGTATTCTGGAAACCAATTAAAATAATTTAGACTCAATACAGGAGGTAATTTACTCACTAATAAATCAATGTATTCATTCAAATTAAAAAAAAAAACCCAATTATGCAATGTGCTAAATTCTACTGAAATCAGGGATCTTCTTCTGTCCCAAATACAGTGAGATCTTATTTATCCAGCAGAGTGGATAATGAGAAAGCATATCAGCCAATTGTCCAGGTACTGAGGCTTTTTTTTTTTAAGTGCTGAAAGTTTGGGATACCTGGGCGGTGCAGTCAGTTAAGCATCTGGCTCCTGATCTCTGCTCAGGGCATGATCTCACAGTTCGTGAGTTCAAGTTCTACATCCGGGTCTGTGCTGACAACTCAGCTCAGCGCCTGCTTGGGCTTTTCTATCTCCCTCTCTCTCTGCCCCTCCTCTGCTTGTGTGATCTCTCATTTTCTCTCTCTCTTCTCTCTCTCTCTCTATCTTTCAAAATAAATAAATAGACTTAAAAAAAGAAGAAAAAATTTAAGTGCCAAAAGTTCAATATTTTATCATTCGCCCTAAGTTTTTTCTTAGAGAATCACGTATTCCCAGTTTTCTTCACTACACCACCCTGAACAGATTTGAGCCTTCTTTCTTTTTTTTCTTTTTTTTTTTTTTTTTTTTGGTAACTGAGGGTCACAAGCGACTGTATAAAGTAACATCTATGTACTTAAATATGGCTAATGTATTGAGATGTCATATAGACTGTTAACTTCTATTTCAACCCCCCACCAAACAATTATGGTGCCTGAACTCTCTGCCCAGATTATTATAATCGCTCTTTCTGTCTCTTTCCTTGCTCTCTAAATGAATGGGACCCCTCCATCGGCTGCCTCTGTGCCCACTTTTAGCCTTTCTTAATTGCTGCTTTTGATGTATAACTAATTAGGAAATTGGAAAACTAACTTGTAACAACAGTTTCAGAAATAAATAAATGCCCAGCTTTCTAAGAGGCTATCTGGTGAGTAAAGTACGTACCGCCTCTGCGCGAGTTAAGGACTCTTATGTGTTGGCTCAGCAAAGGCCTTTGGGCAGATTCCCAGCATCTGAAGTATCTTTTCTCTCAGTCAGGTTTTGAGTTCTCTGAACAACAAAAACTTAAAATAGTAACTATTTATTCGGCACCAAAACTGTGCACCTACCTATGCACCACTGTGTAAAATGCTTTACAAATCTCATTTAAGACACATACACATGCACACGCGCGCACGCGCCCGCACACACGCTCGAGATAGCTATTCCAGTCCTCACTTTACGGAGATAGAAATTGAGATCAAGAGATGCAGTGATTTGTCCAGGACCGATAAGGAAATTATTCCCTGATCTAGGAACTAGGCCACCCTGTACTGCCTGTGAAAAATACAACTCCTGGCACTTAGTAGGTGCTCAGCGAAGGGGGCGGACGAGATGAACTGCTTCACCGCACTGCCTCTCTCCAAGAGCGCAGGGCGTATGGACTGTACTCAGCAGAGTGCATGGCACGTAACATCCAACTCGAATGTCTGCGCAATGAAAAGCTTGAATCATGTCTGTCACTGCATGCATCTCCCTCAAACGGTGCAATAAAAGGGCAGCGCATTCACCGTGGATTCCCGGGAACAGAAACCGCTAACAAATGTATCTTGTTAGTTTGCTGTCAGGAGCAAGATTTTTATCAGGAATGTTGTATTTCTGAAGACACCAGAATAATTTCCTCCTAATAAATTTCCATCTTATTCAGAGAAGCTGAGATTCTGCCAGGAGCTCAGAGCCTCCTGGGGGTAGGGCTCGGGCAGCTTTGTACTGCTGGATTAGATGTGCGCGCACGTCTCCAAAAGGCGGGTGTGAACCCAGCTCACGGAGGGGCACGCGGGCATTTAAAACAACAGCAGAGAGGCACGCATCGCATGGGTGTGGGTTCCTAGCACCCATCTGAGAGGACCTAAAATTTGGTCTTCATGGATTTCTTCCTTTCCTGGTAAAGGACGAATTGGGTTTGCGTGTGCCTGTTCATTCTTTCAAAGGGAAAAGGAACCATTTTCCTATATCTGTTTCAGATTTGCTTCACGGAAGTTTGAGACGCTGTTAATGCTGCATGGTTCCTGTTTTTCTGTTTTTCCATTCTGGGGTTTTCTCATACATTACCCATTTGCACTAGCACCCATTCCAAATGGGTCAAGAAAACACACCCAAGAAGGGAATTTCTGGAGGCCCTAATGGATTAATTCCTGGAAAGAGGATAAAATAGATTTGGTGCTGTACATGTGGAGGGCATTTCTTCAAATAGGTAACCTCAGTCTCTCCCTTCTTTCCTCTGTTTATACCCCCTCCCCAATTTTTTAATAAACCAAAGTTGAGTCTTAGATTCCTTTTGCGCTTTTTACTGATGCCAGGCTATATTTAAACCCCGAATTCTTTTCTCTACTCCCCAGGGATCAGCAAGCAGGCTCCTCTCAGCAACAACTACAATGTAGAGAAATGGTGCAGAATTTTTTTTCTTTTAGAAAACACCACTCCAGCTTGCAGCCTAATTCCATCTGTGATTTAGAGGGGCATGGCGCCTTCCCCCCAGGACTTCCCCAGGGAAGACGATGAATGGCCATCCCAGTGTTGCATAAAAATTAGTATCAGGCCACAAATTATTGGACCCTATTAGGGTTTTCTTTTAAGTAAATTGAGGTTATATATCACAGTCTTCCAAGAAGCATGGGTGCTTTGAATCCTCCAGGTTAAAAGAACATTTAAGAGTTCCTGCAATCTGATGGTAAATATGATTAGAAGACCAGGCCGGTTGTTATAAACACAGCATCTCTTTCATGACAGACTCACTTTAAAAAAAAAAAAATAATAGAAAGAAGATGATGGATCTTACCACTGAAGGATTTTCAGCAAAGGAAAGGGATCATATGATTAGCAAATCGTATATCATGTGTCCACTGCCAATTTGCTAACAATCATCAGGTCACCAAGAAATTTAAGAGAATATATGTATGTATGTATGTGCAAAGGTGTGTGTTTATGCATATGTACGGGTGTTTGTGGATACACGTGCATAGGCATGTGTGCATGCTTGGGTGTGTGTGCATGTGCACACATGCATGGGGTCATGTATATGTGACTTGTACAGGTGTGTGTGTGCACAGGCATGTGTGCATGTGTGTGTGTTTGTGTGTGCATGTGCATGGGACTATTCATGTGCATAGGTGTGCGTTTATGCACATGCATGGCTGGGTACGGGTGTGTGTTTATGTGTGCACACACAGAGGTGTGTGCACGTGTGTGTGCCAGGATGTTTCAAGTCACACGAGGGCAGTTAATATTTCCTCCAGCCAGATGTATCTGTGTTAATGTTCCGTGTTTACTTCAGTAATCAAGCTTAAGCTGAACTTTATTGTGTTTTTACATCTTTCAAGTAGCCAGTTGATAGTAAACTCCAGTGCTCATTCACCAATGAGGAAGCCTGTATACTATTGTCTAGCATGTGCCTACGCCTTTCACATTTCATCTAAATTTCATAAAAAGTCTAGCCATATTTAGGCAGAAAGACTTTTCTCAGGGCAGGTGTCTGCCTTATGGATGTCTTCACACCCTGCACAAGAACTCCTTCCAGAATTACTGCTCCGTTCCCCTGCATCCCTGGCGGTGACTGTCTCCATGCTTCTGTTGAGATGGTCATGACGCACATGACCTGCTTAGGGTTCAAGCTTCAGGTATATGTCCCTGTATCTGCTCACCCCAGCAATGATTATTCTAAGGGAAGAGAGAGTGTGAGTCTAACCAGCTCGCTCTCTCCTGGTCTTCACCCCTTCCCACTGGCCTCACAGTTCCAGAAGCCCAGCCCGTCACAGGATGTTCCCCCAATCCTCCTGGATGGTGTCAGGGAAAGACCTGTTGGTTTGGAGTAAAGAGATCTGAGTTCCGACACCAACAGGCAGAGCTAAACTCACTGGGCTCCCACAAGGAGCCACGCACGATGGTTAGCCCTCCAAGTGTGTCAGCTCACTTCATCCATAGGGGGCGCTATGAAATGGGTGTAAGTACTCCCCCCCACTTCAGGTCATGAAGCTGAGGCCCAGAGGAGGTAAATGATTTGCTTGGTGGAGTAGCTGGCATAGAGCCCAGGCAGGGGGACCCAATGTTGCTGGGATTGGCGGCCACCCACCAGCCTCAGGGTCCTTGCTAAAGAAGAGGGTTGACAATTCAGCCTCATTTCTACACTTCCTTCCGACTCTAATATTTCATGATATTCTCTGTCTCTCCATCTTACATGTTCCATTATAAAGAGAAAGCCAATGGGACGCCTGGGTGGCTCAGTCGGTTGGGCCTCCGACTTCGGCTCAGGTCAGATCTCATGTTCGTGGGTTCGAGCCCCGTGTCGGGCTCTGTGCTGATATCTAGCTCAGAGCCTAGAGCCTGCTTCCAATTCTGTGTCTCCCTCTCTCTCTGACCCTCCCCCTCTCATGCGCTGTCTCTCTCTGTATCAAAAATAAATAAAACATTAAAAAATATTTCTAAAAAAAAAAAAGAGGAAGCCAAGGTCTGGTCATCCGCAGCTCCATGCTGAGGTTCTGAATGTGGTTCTCAAGCACAAGAATTTAACACAAATCCTCAACAAAATGTAAGATTTCTTTTTTTTAAAAAGCCCCATCACCAAGTATTAACAATGGGATTACAGATGTTTTCTGCCTGCTGAAAATAGATACCACATTTGTACAATGCTGTTTTTTCTAAGCATCCTCTGTCACAGAATTGTACCTAGTATGTATTCATTTTGCTGAAAAAAGCTGTTAAATGCTCAGAAGAATTAAAATCTAGGAAGTTACATAGCAAGTTGTTGACAGTATCTTTGGGTGGTCAGGAACTTAAAACTCTCTTTCTTGTTATTTTTGGAGCTGATTTTTCCATGAATTGATATGACTTCAGAAAAAAAAGCATAAAGAACAATAAGCTAAAAACAAAACAAAACGGAAAACCCATTCATCCCCCCCAACCCCCGCCCATCTAAGATCACTATGACTCCAAACCAAGGAAGGAAACAGGGTAGGGTGTGGGGAGGCAGGGAAGAGATTTCACTGACACAGAAGCTAAATCGCACAGATTCCCATTGGGCTTACTTGACGTGTGTCACGGTGGGGAAAGTGACTTTCCAAGACTTTCCCTAGGATTTCTCCAGAGGTTTTTTTTTTTTCTCTGAGACAGCTGATGGCCTAAACATGAAACTATAGAGCCCGTACTTTCTTTTAACCGTATACTACAGCTTCATGGTCCCTTCTTTGGAATTCTGAAATCCAAAATACTCCAAAATAGAAAGTTTTCTTCAAAATTCACTTAAGCTGCAAAACCTAATGGGTACTGATGATCTTTATTCCATTTGGTGTGTTTACTGGTATATTTTCCTGCAGTAATAGTAAGGCTGGACTACTGAATGCCTCCCCGTAGCTGCTGCTATGGGTAGCACGTAATATATCCAATGTATATCCACTGAGTTAACCTTTGTAAAACTTCAATAATTCTGAATTCCAAAACAAACAATCTGATCCCAGAATCTTGACTGAGGACTTAATGACCTGTGTCTAGCTCTACATTCAATGCTCTTTACACCTTACAAGGGGGCACAGGTCTACTGTGGGCATGCAACTCCCTCTCTCAATATCCCCACTAAGGTTATGCCATGCACCATATTGGATTTGTCAAAGGAGTGCAGAGTATTATCTTGGGAGAATGGGACTAGGGAGAAAACTCCTGTAAACAAAATAAACATTTTTTAAATTGTTTTCAATGTTTATTATTTTTGAGAGACAGAGAGAGACAGAGCACAAGCAGGAGAAGGGTGGAGAGAGACAGAGACACAGAATCTGAAGCAGGCTCCAGGTTCTGAACTGTTAGCACAGAGCCCGACATGGAGCTTGAACCTATAAACCGCGGGATCATGACCTGAGCCAAAGTCGAATGCTCAACCGACTGAGCCACCCAGGCGTCCCCCAAAATAAAATTTTAAGACAAGTGAAAAATAACTGCCAAATGAACAAACTACTTTTCTCCCTCTCTGCCCAGAATATAACCCTGCATGTACTTATGTTAAGTGATTTTCTTTATTGGTAATATTGCACATGGGTAAGATATGCCTGTAGGATGACATGGGCATATTTTTACAGATGGGGACTCCAACCTTCATAAACATTCCAGGTGATTACATTCACTGCGATACCAGGGAGCTCATCAAGAAACTAAATCACTTTAGGCAACCTAAAACTTAGGTCAATGAGTCTCTTCCATCAAATATTTATCTTTTCATCTTATAACACAGATCATGTGGTAGAATAAAGATGCTTCTGAGCATCAACAGAGATCAGGCTGCTTAAAGAAGGAGGCATCTCATCGTATAGTCAAAATCTTTCATGAAGTTGAGCTACCAAATTCTTGGGTATTTCATCCTTTCAGATCACAAACCATCAAAATAGTTTTTAGTCTCAGGTACAGATCCAGGCTCCTGTTCACCTTGATGAGCTCTCTGTGGATCAGGACAGATTTTCTTTTTTTCCTTCCTTCCTTCCTTCCTTCCTTCCTTCCTTCCTTCCTTCCTTCCTTCTTTCCTTCCTTTCTTTTCTCTCTCTTTCTTGCTTTCTTGCTTGCTTTCTCTTCTTTCCTTCCTTCCTTTTCTCTTTCTTTCTTTCTTTCTCTCTCTCTCTCTCTCTCTCTCTCTCTCTCTCTCTCTCTCTCTTTCTTTTTTTCCAGATTAAGTTATTAAAATCAGCTGAGGAAACTGTTATGGACTGAAAGTTTGTGTTTCCCCCAAATAGCTATGTTTTGTGATGTTATTTGGAGATGGGTCCTCTGAAAGCGAATTAGGTTTAGATGAGGTTCTGAGGGTAGGCCTCTCCCATGATGCGATTCAGACAAAAAGGAGAGACCAGAGCCCTCTCTTTCCAACACGTAAGGATGACAAGTCTGTAAGATGGCAACTTTGGGAAGAGAGCTGTCACCAGGAAGCAAATCACCCGGTACCTTGATCTTGGGCTTGTCAGCCTCCAGAACTGTTAGAAAGGAATGTCTGTTGTTCAAGCCACCCAGCCTGTGGCATTTTGTCTAACAGCCCAAGCTGACTGAGATGGAGACCATAACTTCAGAAAGAGATGCACGCCTTTCACAGCGTAAAATTGGGTGATATGATTTCTTGAGTTAATTGCTTTGTTTTTTTCTTCAGCACCGAATACCAAGCTCCACAGAGATAAAAATAAAACAAAACAACAACAACAACAACAAAACAAATGAAAATTATCTCTTAGCTCCATTGCCAAGCTTCAAGGGTTGTTAGCTTTTTTGACTCTGAATCCATGAGCACCAGATTTTGGCTTAAATGCACCGTCTCAGTATACGTCTTAGATGCAGTAGTGCGGGAGTGAAATTTTGGGGAGGACAGAATTCAAGGGATGAGAGAAGACAACTGAGACATCTTAAGAGAAAGATTATCTAAATAGAGAGATCTAAAGCCAGAGCATTGAGGACAGGACAGACTGGGATGCGTCCTGGCTCTGAGACCAGAATGCTGTGTGTCCCGGAGCTGGTTTCTCACACTCTCTGAGCAGTTTTCTTACATTTGAAAATAAAACATTCAGACTGGCCTGTTGGTTTTAGTATGGAAGAGGATCATGTATGTAACAAGTTGAGCAACGTGCCAGGCATGTTAAGTACGAACCCAACAAATTATGGTTTTATTACTCCTCTGACTGTCCCAGTCTTACCCGTATCCCCACTATATACACCTTGCACCTTGCTCTTTTAAGATTAAAGAAATGCCAGATCGCAGTTTCAGGCTTGCATTTGTGGGTAAGCAGAGTTCTTCTTTCACAATTCGTGTAGAAAGCCTCACAATTAAAAACAAAAATAAAGCTTTCCCCCTTCAGATTTTATTTTAACCAGCCCACGAAATTTTTTATCCATCTTTGCCTTTCAGAAGCCCCGCAGCTGATGGCAGGCAAGTCAGAGAGCAGCCTTTAGATGTCTCAGATTCTTGAATCTTCTGCTGCTGATTAAAATTCTGTCTCACCCATAGCCTGATCCCACAGGCCCCTGACTGCAAAGCCTGCAGAGCAGAGCCTGTCTCCGTTTGATTCATTTATTCATCAAATATTTATTTATTTTTTTAATTTATTTTTTTATACACTTTATTT
>NC_043700.1:181820135-182057353 GCF_006229205.1 Suricata suricatta | reverse complement strand
AACACCACCAACAAGCAAAACAAGTACTACAATGTAAATATATTTAAGAAAATGATAACCCTCTCACACGCATAAATGAAAGACATCAAACATTTATTGAGCATCTTCTATGTGTCAGGTGCTGTGCTAGACTCTGGACCAGCTTGGTGAATAAGACGTTCCTATTCTCAGAGAGCTCACAATCAAGAGGGGAGTCAGACATATATATATTTTTAAATTGCAACACAATGAGGAGATTCAGTGATAAAGGTTTATCGGGAAGCAGAGAAGAGAGAACTTCCAGACCCTCAAGGGGGTATGGGAGGGGCAGTAAGAAAGTCAGCTGCAAGACTGAGCTTACTGACCGCATGGCTCAGACCTGTCAAAAGCTTCTCTTCTGGGGCGCCTGGGTGGCTCAGTCGGTTAAGCCTCTGGCTTCGGCTCAGGTCAGATCTCACGTTCGTGGGTTCGAGCCCCGCGTCAGGCTCTGTGCTGACAGCTAGCGCAGAGCCTGGAGCCTGCTTCTGGTTCTGTGTCTCCTTCTCTCTCTGGCCCTCCCCCTCTCATGCTCTGTCTCTCTCTGTATCAAAAATAAATAAAACATTAAAAAAAATTTAAAAAAAAAAGCTTCTCTTCTCAGTCAAGGAGATTTCCAAGAATGCAACCCTCTTTCTCTCTCTCTCTTTATCATTGTTATTATTTTTTATGATTTTATTACTTTTAAGTAATCTCTACATCCAACATGGGGCTTGAACTTACAACCCCAAGATCAAGAGTCACACGTCCTACTGACTGAGCCAGCCAGCTGCCCCTTATTCTTTATTGTTGCCTTTCTAAAAAAATTTATTTTCGAGAGACAGAGAGAGAAATCGCAAGCAGGGGAGGGGCAAAGAGAGAGGGAGACACAGAATCTGAAGCAGGCTCCAGGCTCTGCTCTCAGCACAGAGCCTGACACAGGGCTTGAATTTGGCTTCTCCTTATAGGAGGAGACAAAGACACAGTCACGTACAGAGGGAAGACTATTTGCAAGACGCGGTGAGAAGAAAGCTACTTACGAGTCAATGAGAGAGACCTCAGAAGGAAGGAACTCTGAGGAAAGGCACTTTGATCTTATACTTCTACCCGCCAAAATTTTGAGAAAATAAGTATCTATTGTTGAAACCACCCAGTCTGGGCGTTTTTATTATGACAGCTCTAGCTAAGTAATGCAATGCTCAAAACATATTTGTTGAATAAATCAAGGAATAATGCTTGTATTTTAATTAAGATATTTCTAGATAGATGATGGATAGGTAGATAGATAGATAGGCAAAGATGAATAGATGCATATGGATATATACCCTTTGTCTGCACAGCTTGGAGTCCTGGCAGGTTGCTAGCTAGTTTTTTTTTTTAATTTTTTTTAACATTTATTTATTTTTGAAAGACAGAGACAGAGGGCTAGTGGGGGAGGGGCAGAAACATGAATCTGAAGCAGGCTCCAGGTTCTAAACTGTCAGCACAGAACCCGATAAAGGGCTTGAACCCACTAATGGTGAGATCCTGACCTGAGCTGAAGTCGAACGCTCAACCGACTGAGCCACCCGGACACCCCAGGCTGCTCTCTTACTAAGTGACACGTAGGAAGTGTCCCATGTGTGAGTTTGTTGATTAACATGAATTCACTTCCAGGGGTCAGATTGAAGGTTTTACTTCTTTCTAAAAGAACCACTGCGGGAAAAGTTTTGTTCTCTTTGGACCCTGTGACTTAGTTACAGGTGACAGAAGAGGAAAGCAGAAGAGGAGGGTCGCTAACGTTCACTAGACTCCTCCTTTGTGCCATCCATCGTGTTCGTGTGCCATCCACAACTGTGTGGATTAACTCTCCCCACAATCTGTGAGGCGGGTGCGGGTATCCGCATTTCACAGATAGTGAAGCTGCAGCTCAGAGAGTGCTAGGACCTTGTCTGGACGTCCTATACCATGTCCACGGTCACATGCCTAAAAACCAATGTTTGTATAGCATTTCTCTCCCCCTGAAACTTTTATGTCTATCTCACTGGCTCTTTGCAGCAATTCCGTGATTCGGAAAACCTAAGTGACTCGCCTAGTATAAACTATGCTTGCTTAATTTATAAAAACTTTTTTTTTGCCTTATAAAAAAAAGAAACCAAGTGCAGAAGCATGCAGCTCATGAGGCCTGTTAGGCATAGATAAAGCGGCCAGAGTCGACGTGTGTTAAATATAAATGAAGTGAATGAAACAAACAGGAGTGTCTCTGGATGGAATGATCTGGTCATCGGTATGATGGTCCCAGCAGGTAGGCTGGTAGTTCTCGTCTCCCGCTGACCCACACACACGCCTGCACCCATTGGCAATATCCACGGTGGTCTCCTTCTGTTTCTGGGTGTGTTCTGCCCAAATACAGACAAAGCCTGTAGCTGTTCAGCAGACTGTAGGCAAACAGACGCTCTCCAGCCACAGTCTCCCCGGGTCTCTCCAATAGAGCAAGGGGTTTCCAGAGCCACGCCCGCCACTCATCCTTGGTTCTGATCCTCCACATCTCACCCTCAGTGAGGAAGACTGGGAAAGCGGTGGGGGATGGGCAGGGGGCAGAGAGAATGTATGAAAATGGACTAACCCAGAATCTGGGGGACATGGCCCTGCTACCCCACGTCACCCTATCCTAAGTGTGCTAACCTGTACCTTCTATTTTTTATTGCATCTTGCTGAGTTTTTTTAATTGATCATATAAAAGGATTCAATTACCTTACTTTGGCCTCTGACCTTCCTGTTCTGTGGCCTGAGAAATAGTCTGCCTGGTATTGTACTTGAGGCCACAATGGCTTCAAGGTGATTTCCTGGGGCAGCTGGGTGGCTTAGTTGGTTAAGTATCAGACTCCTAATTTCAGCTCAGGTCATGATCTCACAGTTTATGAGTTTGAGCCCCACATTGGGTTTCATGCCTATGTGTGGAGTCTGCTAGGGAGTCTCTTTTTCCTCTGTCTGCACCACCCCCTCTCAAAAAATAAATAAACTTAAAAAAAAAGAAAGATGACTTCCTGCACAACACCTACCATGTGTCTATCTTTCTCCAAATTCCTTTTTACTGCAGACTCTTTCCCTGTGGCTACCTACTAGAAAAGTCTATCTATCCGAAAGCGGGACCTCTGCTCACTAAGAATAACTTGGTGGAACTTTGGGTGCCATACTAAGTCTGATTTTGGATCTTCCTTTACATCATAGATAAATAAACTTGAATGAGTTCACAAGTACAGAATGAACTACTTGAAAGTTGTCAGAATGATGTGAGTCCTTGCCCCATCCCTTTGCCTCCTGGGCTCTGCATTTGGATACGCACATTCCCCTGGAAGTCTCAGTTACCGCATCTGAAACCTGGAAATGGTTCTTTGAGCTCTGGCTTTCCTGCCCCAGTGGGGTGGCAGGGGAGCAAATGGAATGACAGGTAACTTGTCTATTGCACTAACCTTGTGCCTGGCACTGTTCTAATTCTTGCAACAGCCTTATGCGGTAGGCACTAAAACTATCCTCACTTTACAGAAGGGAAAACTGAAATACCAGGAGGTCAAATGGCTTGTGCAAGGTCACATGGCAGGGTATGGGCAGGGTGGAGATTTGAACCTGGGCCCACGGCTCTGCAGCACAGCATCAGCACCCTGCAGCCCCCAGCTCTGTGTGGGGTGCGGTGGTGGTGGAGCCAGGGGCATGCTGTGCACCCTACCCCACGTGCCTGTGATAACCTCTCGCTGCCAGGTGGCAGAACAAGAGCCAGCTGCAAGGTGTAACAGAGGACAGAGAGCAGAGCCTTTCTGGAAGAGCAAACAAACGAATGAGCTGGCGAGCGGCAGGCTGGGCATCACGAGATCCAGAAGAGGGTGACTACCTCTGCTGGGATGAGGGGAAGCCTTCGTAGAGAGGTGACATCAGCGTATGGTCTTCCTGTAGAGCCAAGGGAAGGAAGACCGAACTCTATTCCCAGAGGATGGGAGACTCTGCTACTAACAAGCTCCCCGGGAAGGACTAGCTATGACTGTCACTACCGTCAGCTATTAAAAATGTCCTCAAGTACCTCAAATTGGCCCCAAACTCCCCATATTAATTTTCCATCTACCACCTCCCAAGTTCTCACTCCTTGTGTGAATGCAGAGCCTTTTTACAGTTTCCTTCTGCTAATCCATGCCCTCAGGGTCTCATCCCAAGAGGTTAATCAAAGGATCCTCCTAAATGTTTCAGCGTTGCCCAAGACAAATGCTGATGCCAGTTGCTAACAATGCTTTCTCCACCCCGCTCCATAACTTCTCATAACTGCCGTTGTGTGTTTATTTGTTTTTGTTTTTTTTCGGTAACTGCTATTGTGTTTGTATGAACATATCTGCTTGGTTATATCAGGTTTGGGCTTCAGCTTTAAGTCTCAGAAGACAGATAAAACCTCTGAATCTTGGGGCTCTGATACGAATCACTCCCTCCTTTTCTGGAAGTGCAGGGAGAAGCCTGGGCTCTTGCTGAATCTGGAAGCCCAGAGAGCGCTTCTCAGAGGAGCCGAATTGCTGCCTGCCATGCCTGGTGACCTGGGAAAGAAGAAACGTGGGAAGCACCAAGCCAGGGGTCTGGAATGTAAGAATAAGGGCCTCCCTCAGGGAAGATTGCAGCAGAATGTTTGCATTTTAAAAGAGCCTTCCGGGAGAACCTTTCCTCCCACAAAACAAAGGACTGTAAGGGCATCTGCAGGAGACGTCTTTGGTAGAAGAGGTAGGTCAGGACTCTCAGAGCCCCACCCCCACGTCCCTTAGACTCAGCCTCATTCCTTACTACAGAACACCATCCAGACTGGCAAAGACGAGGGAATATATAGATACATATATTGTACCTCACAGCGTGATTATTTCAGACCAGGAGGTCTTTAGTGTTTTAGTCGAACTGTTTCTTCCATATTTAAGGGATCATAGACAGTGTCAGAAAGAACCTTAGAAATTCAAACCAATAATTGTATTTTGCAAAAGGACATAAATCCAGAGAGGTAGAGGGACTTAACCCAGGCCCACTCTGCAAGAAAGGGGCAAGGTCAGGACCATGGTGTCTTGACTTGATACAAGTTTCTCAGGGATTAGGAATCACCAGACCCAGCTTTCTAGAAGGAGTATCCCTCTCCCTTAATGGGGTCATTATAAATACCCCCTCCCTCCAATTATGAATTTCTATTTCCTTTGAGGTCCACACCACCTCCAAAGCAAATTTTCACCTTTGGTTTCAGGAGACACTGAGGCTCAGAGAGTACAAGAGATTCACACCAGGTCTCTGGGAGGGTGCATGAAGGTGCCAGATATTAAATGCAGATGAACTCACCAGGCTGCAGTCATTATATAATCTGAGTCCAGAAACACCCCATTTCTGTATTATCCCAGGTCCAGTCATGCCCTGAGATCTGATAATCCTGAGGTCACCTTCTGGATTCTTTCTTTTAGCTGGGTTCAGTTTTCTCTCTGCAGGCACGTGCATGTCCCCTTATATCTTGTGCCCCCTTACACCCCGCACCCCTTTGCATCTTCCACCCCGGCTGCCATACTGGCCTCTCCCAGCCCAGCCTTGCTGACTGGGCTTATTGCCTTTAAACCCATTCTCCACTTTCCAGAGATGGATTTTTTCAGCCCGTAATGCCCTAATAATGATAATATTTCCATTTAAAGGTGCATGTTTCTAGCTTCTCTTGAGAAAAGAAGTGACTCTTCATGACTTAGGTTTTTTTCTCAGAAAACTTTATTTTCTCAGTAATAACACAAAATAAATGAAACAGTGCTTGACCAGCACATGTCATTTTTAGTATGAGGACAACAGATGCTGGCAGGTCCCTTGTCAGCTGGAGCTGAGACTTGAGTACCACCTGGGGGACGGGGGGGGGGGGGGGGGAGTGTTGCTCCCTGGTCCTCACCCCTTCCTATTCCATCCCTCCTTCCAGCCACCTGTCTGGCAATCTGTGTTTGTGACTCCTGATAGAGTCCCCATCTACTCCCACCCTGTATTCTCCCCACTTCCTGGCTCCCATTTTTAAGCAACACTGAACAGCTTGCATTTCCACCATATGCCTTCTCAGCCTGGATCTGAGCTTTGCTGATTCATAACACATGGAACATGTAATTTGACTGCTGACCTCACTGGATAATAATGCCACATGCAACTCTAGGCAGGGACACTGGAATGTGACCCAGGGCTGAGCATGGGGTAAAGCTCACCAAATGTCTTGGGAAATAAACCAAACTGAGAGGACTACCACAGCTAAGCCATTGACATGGATTTAGAGTCTCTCTGGCTTGTGAAACACCAGCATTTTCAACCATCAGCACCATCCAATTCCAGAAAAGATCTTGGTTTGGAGTTCAATCCACTCAGGTTCAAACCCCAGCCCTGTCATTTATTGGTGACTTTGGGCTAGTTACATAATCTCTGTCAGCCATAGTTCTTTCACCTTTCAGCAACACCTAAGAGCTATTCTGCTCCTAAGTATTCTGAAATTGTATGTCCACACAATAACTTGTGTGCATTTACGGCAGCTTCATTCACAATAGGCAAAAACTGGGGGATGTGGATAAAAAGATCAACAAGGGAGTGGCCAAGCCAATGTCATGTAAGCCATGCAGTGGAATACTACTCATCAATGAAAAAGAGTGTAACATTGATCAGTGCAACAACGTGAATGAATCTCAAAGGCATTTTGCTGAGTGCATGGATGACTTCATGCATATAAATGCAAACCAATCTGTTATGACAAAAAAGCAGTTCAGTGGTGGCCTCAATTTCTGAGCAGAGGGGCAGATGACCTCTAAAGAGGCTTGAGGAATCCTTTGCAGATGATGGGCATGTTCTGAATCAGGACTGTGGTGGTAGTTTCAAGGGCATATGCTTCTGTCAAAACTCATCGGACTGTACACTTAAAATGCATGTCACTTATTGCACAAAAGTTATTTCTCAATAAATGTGAAAAGAAAAAGTGATTAAAATCATAACACCTACAATGCTCAGCAGCGTTTAATGGTCATTGAGATTCCTTGGCTTGTTACTTTTTTGCAGTGGTTCTTATTTGAAACACATGTAAAAGAATTAATATTAAGACCTGTTGAATTAGGAAAAACTATATAATTGTATTTTTCATACTGGTTATTTGACACTTTTCAATGCAATCTTGACAAAGTCATTGCAATGCTAAATTTAGTACAGTAGTGTTTATATATACACACGCATTTAAACTATGCGTGTGTAGACATGCTATAGAAATAGTTAATAAATTCCTTAGTGGATGACAAAACAAAAAGTGTAGGCCAGTGCTGGTCTTGTTTGCTAGTAGTGTGGGACTGGTACCCAGAGCTCCTGGAGAAGAGGACAGGAGGCTTCTGTCACAAGCCTGGGGCTACAGGGACAGGCCTGGACCCCAGAAATGCTCATCACCACCTCCTGTCGCAGTTCCTGTCCCTCACACTTCCGTGTGCCTGAAGGTCTTTCCTCTAGGTGTGCCTGGAAAACAACAGCATCCCTACCCTCTCGGGTTTCAATTTTCCCTCGTGTCTAGTAGACAGGGTTTGCCTAACAAGAGCAAGAAAAGCCTCATCCTAAGTGATAGGTGGGGAACCGGGGGGGGCAGGTGGGAGTATTTTATCTTACCAAATGCCAAATACCCATCTCCCACAGTCTGCTCTTGACCTCTCTCTGCAATTTTATTCAGCTTTTCGATCATTATCTTAATAGGCATCTACCCATCATTTACCAAAGTGCAGTAAGTGGGGTGATCATTTTTCTAAAGATAAAAATGACATCTCTATTGGCTTCCTTTCTCCCCCTTAAAGCTGATGCTTGTCCATTATGTTGACTCTCACTCTTAGTGCCTCTCTAGGATGGCTCAGCGCTCCAGCGTTGTCTGTATAAGTTGGGGAGACAGAGAGTTAAATCATCAACTAGAGAATTTGATCACTACAGACCTGACTCCTAGTAGTTCAGTGCAAATGAAAACAGCAAGTTTCCTTTTGCCTTAATTATCTGTGTGATTACCTTACCCAGAGAGACAGGCTCAGAATCTCAAAAAAGGTTGTTTTTTTTCTCTCTCAATCCTTCAGTGGCATAGTCAGCAACATTTATTATGTGCCAACTGTATGAAGCAAGTGTGCATTAAATATTGAAATTGAAAGGTGCCCAAGAGACTATAGATGCTGCTTATGAACGTTTCAATAACCCAACTACAGAAACAAGATCATTGGAATACCTGATGTGTACCAGGCAGTTCACCAGTTGCGGGGATTCAAAGACATACAGTATGTGGACCTAAGGAATGTATAGTCTAGTATGTAAGAATAACCAAGCCAAAAAAGGGGGAGGTGCAATATTTTTGTGATACTGACTCATACATAAGTGTGACATGAGTCTAGAGAAGGAACAGTTGGAATACAGGAGCTGTCCACCCACACTTAATGGACACTAATTCCATGCCAGGCATTATCTCTCAGACTTCTGTCCTCCAGTCATCACAGATTTTTATAGCTCAAGCGCTACCTCCATGAAGAACTCCCAACCCTCCAGACAAAAAGAATCATCCCTAACTCAGTACTTCCAGCACATATGGTTATTTGGTCCCCATGGAAATGAGTTGTTTGCAAGTCTGTTTCATCCACTAGTTCCTTCTTGAGGTTTAGAAGATTTTTCTTACTCCTGTGTTTATCATCAAGAACATTCATTACCTTGACTTGTGCAGAAGAGTGCTAGTGAGTCCCTGTAAGAAACACGTGTGATCAGAGGTGATGCTGGCGGAGCACCTTGACCCTCTTCCAAGGAGACTCACCAGAGAGCTTTGTCCTGATTAATTTACATTGGCACGTCAGGTTCAAACACTGATTTTGATAATGTAGAAAGAATAATTCTTTCTCTCAAGGGCAGACTCCTACAAATCAAGTTCACATGACTGAGGCATAAAACTCTTACAGAGTCCTCCAAAATGACAGAATACTCTTCTCTCATTTTGTTTTGTTTGTTATTGGTGCTGTTTTTAATCCCAAAGAGATGGAAATTGGGAGGAAACAGGGAACAAAACAAAGTGACAAAAATGTGTTTTATCCACATACATTGTTTACTGCCTGACAAAGGCAATCCCGTGGCAAATTGAGATGTCACTGGCCCAGCTGCCAGCTCTCTGCCCAAGTGTGATTCTTTAATTGTGCAAATGATACCACATCCTAAGCTGACATGTAATCACTTAATGATCTGAGGAAATCAGAGAGGAAATAAGAAAAGGGATATCCATGCATTGTAGCCAAATCTCTCAGGCCAGGTGGGAAATCTTTCTCCATGTGTTTGATCTTGCATGTTGTCCTCCTTTAGAGAAGAAACAGTTCACAGCTCTCTTTTTGTTGTGGACACAGAAGGCCAAGTGTCTTACATTTCTTTAACTAAAACAAGGAAAGCAGACCAGCAGAAATTATAAACAAGGAGATTATTGCACAAAAGATTATTCTGGGGTGATATCTTTTTCCATCTTTGATGTGGTCTACCTGTGGAAAAGAGAATATCAATTTGGTTTTAATGTTTATTTATTTTTAAGAGAGAGATAAAGGGCATGGGTGCACAAGTTGGGGAGGGTCAGAGGCTCAGTGCTGATAGCAGAGAATCTGATCCGGAGGCTCAAACCCACAAATCATAAGATCATGACCTGAGCTCAATTAGGATATTTAACCAACAGAGCCACCCAGGTGCCTCTCAACATTTTTTTTCTTTAACAGTGTCACAATCTGTTAGTCCCACTTGATGCCTATGAAAGGCGTCCCATTGTAAAGTTTTAGGGCCTCAGACCTACATTGGATTTTCCCCCCAACCCCCGCCAAGTCTTCTCTAATAGAGACACTAATGTACTAATTCACTCTGGAAATGATGTTCACTGGACCACAGTGCCCTCTTTGACATGGCCCATACCTTCCTCTGGCTCCAGGCCAACCTGCTCAGGGAGTCCTACAAGGTGCAAGATAAGCACAGATCAGAACAAAATGAGTTTGTCAAAACATTAGAGTGTTAATCCAATGAAGACCATTTTACCATAAGGATCATCTTTTCATCAAGACCCAAAGGCACAAATGTGGGCTTCCAGGGGCTGTTCTGGGAAGAACACTCCAATTTTCTCTGGGACTTCTTCAACATTCATCATGGATCTTCTCATTTGCCTACCCATTCATTCAAGTCAGAGACATGGCTTATGACTTAGACTTCATTCTCTCTCCTTAAAGAGAATGTGGACATCTATATGATAATTTTTTTAGCTGTTAATATTGCATTTGAGCTCTCAGAGGGCAATTTTATTTCCCATCTTTCCAAATTTGTAAGGTATTGCATCATGGATCAGGAACTTGACAAAAATAAGAAATCAGAAAAATTCTTGTTGAGTGTGAAAAGGTGTTATTGGAGCTGGAACCTCAACATGGTGATTGCAATAGGTAGAGCTGGAACGCAAGGCCATTCTTTGAAAATGGAGAAATGTAACAAAATTGGATATAAACTTAAAAGAATTCTGCCATCTTTGGACAGTTGCCTGAAAAAATTATGATACTTCTGGGGCTTTTGTTCATATTGACTTTTTCCTTTTTTATTTTTATTTTTTAATGTTTATTATTTTTGAGAGGGGGGAGTGGCAGAGAGAGAGGGGGACACAGAATATGAAGCAGTCTCCAGGCTCTGAGCTGTCAGCGCAGAGCCCAACACACGGCTCGAATTCACAAGCCTACATCATGACCTGAGCCAAAGTTGGACACTAAACTGACTGAGCCACCCAGGTGCCCTTTTTTGCTTTTTTCCCCATAATTTTTATTTATTTTTAGACAGAGAGAGAGTCAGGAAAAGGCAGAGAGAGAGGGAGAGAGAGAATTTCAAGCAGGCTCCATGCTGTCAGCACAGAACCTGATTCAGAGCTTGATCTCATAAACTGTGAGATCATGACCTGAGCTGAAATTAAGAGTCAAATGCTTAACCAACTGAGCCACTCAGGTATCCCTTGTTTTGACTTTTTAGAAAGTGAGGTTAGGGACTGAAATGCCCTTTTCCAGCTGCCTAATTCCATTTTTCTTGTAATATTTTAATGTCCAAGATGAAATGTTGGGAAGGACACTGGGAGGAGAAGCAATGGTAGAGAGGAAGAAAGAAAGCCTGCATTTGCAACCACAATTCTGGATTCAAATTCTGGCTCTGCCACTTTCCACCTATGTCACTCAGACAAAACGTTTTTCTTGTCTTTTCGAACTTCAGGTTTCTCTTTCAGGAGAATATTACCTCCTTCCCAAGATATTCACTTAGAGAATTGACCAAGAGATCATATATACAAAAACCTAGAATGAGAAATAGCTAATAAAATGTCAATCAGATCAGATTCTGAAAACCTAGCTAAAATTCGACCACCAGAGTAAAAGCTTACCTGACTTCCCAGCCATAAGTGGTCCTCAACTTGCATACTCCCATTACATATGGCATGGACCACCATTACAGTGCTTATCATGTCCTACCATTCTTTCTTGGGTCCCTGTCTCTTACTATATTAGAAATTCCTCAATGGCAGACACCAATCCATGTTCACTCATGAACCTCCAGACCTGAGATGGTCTGTTACACAAAGGAGGTCTTTACAAATACTTACAAAGTGAATGAATGAATGTCATCGAAATCTTCAGACCTAACAAACTCAAAAAGTAAAGGTGTCATTATTTCTGTTATGAAAAATGTCTCCCACGCTGTGAAATCCTTTTACTTTCCAAAGCACCAGCACATATGGCATTTTGGATTTCAATTTCCAAATACATTCACAATTAACCTCACCAAGGCAGGTCTTTATGGGCGCCTGATGATATAAAATTACCCAAGAAGAGTCTTATGCATACAAGAACTGTAATACTTATTAGTTTCTTCATGTCTCCCTTTTACAGAAAGGAAGAGTGAAGCCCCAACTCCTAATTGATGTCAAAAACCACATTTCCTCTCCATGGTTTTTGGTCTTTTATTGCTTTCTGTCATCAATTATAATTTTACAACAGAAATTACTTCATTTTCCACGTGTTCGTGAAGATTTTAAGAGTTGTAAGCTGGCTTCTCTAACATGTGCACAGAAGGAAAAAAGAAACCGAGGAAATCTGGGTAAAGAGAGAAAGTGTAAGAAAAGGATGAAAAATGTCCCTAAGGGGAATTGAAAGCTTAAACAGGCTCTAAATTCTCCAAACTCAAGGCCAGAGCAGATTCAGGGTTTAAAATTAATATATGATTTGTTCACATCCCTTTTCTTTGTTTTAGCTTGGAAAAATATGGCAAAGCAAATTCAATAAATTTTTGCATTAATGTTATTAAATTAAATGTTAATTTAATAAAAGGCTCAGATTTTAAGAGCAGTTTGGTGAGTTTTAGAAATATATATGCCCATGCAAACACTGGCCCAACCAAGATATAGAACATCTTTGTTTCCTCAGAATTTTCTTTCCTGCCCCCTTTTGGATTCCCTCTCACACCCTGTCCCCAGATCAGTGTACTTTAATGTTTGGAGCTCCGTGGATTAGTTCTTGTACCAAAAAAAAGCTCCAGCCTCGTCACAGTGGGACAGGTAAGTGGGGTCATGTGAGTGAATCCTAAGTTAAGGACCCCAAGCAAGTTTTATAATTTGTTTATTTATTTATTAAAAAATCTCTATTGAGCCATGACTGGGTGCTTGGGGTAGACAGTGGTAAAGAAAATGTCACTGTTCTTCCTTCCTTGATTTATTACAGCTAGGAGAAAGGCACTCAACAATAAAAGCAAGCCAGTAAAGATAGGATTTTGAACTGTGATCAATGAAATGAGAGCAACTATATCAGTCCAGGAGTAGTGACAAAGAACAGCACAAAGAAGCCATTTTATAGATTCAGGGAAGGTCTCTCTGAGGAGGTGGCCAGTTAGTAGAGACCTGGGCATGAAAAGAAGCCAGCCATGCCAAGAGGTAGAGAAGACATTTTCAGCAGAGACAACTCTTTGCTGCTGTCCTATCTGAATTGTTCTTCTTCCTTCTACCCAGTCAAACCTGTCCTAAAATACAGTTTATTCTACCTAGTCACAAAGCAGTCCAAGTATTAAAAGAAAATTTACATTTCACATGACATTACTTTTAATTCTTATGAGGACAAGTTTATTGGTTTTCTATTGGTTGTGCAACAAGTCACCCCAATATCTAGTAGTTTAAACAAAAATGATAACTTTATGCTCTCACATGATTCATGTAGTCAGGAATTAGGTGAAGATTTGGCTGAGTGGTTCTGAACCATGGTCTTTCTTGGTGTTGTAGTTAGGCTTGGCTAGATCTGGAAAAGCAGGAATTGGGCAGGGGTTCTCTTTCTTAATGAGGCATCTGGGATTCTCCATGTCATTTCTCTGAAGGAACTACTTTGGCTTCCAAACAGCCTGGCAGAGTCTCAGGGCAGTCGGACTGCTTCCATGGTAGATGAAGGACTAAGTAGTGAATATTCCAGTGAAAAAGTCAGAAGCCGAATTGTCTTTTTTAGAAGTCAGAGTGTCATTTTCACCATCCTGTTCATCAGTCCATCAAAATATTTCAAGAAGAGATATAAGCTCGATGGAGAGTAGCAAGATTCTAGCAGAGCATATGGAATAAGAACATTGTTCCAACTATCTTTGGAATTTACAATCAACCATGTGTGGTCAGGGAAGATAGATAAGGGAGGAGGAGGGGATTTCAAGGAAGGTGGGCATGGAGAATAGCTCCTGAGGACAGGTAAAAGATAAGCACCTGGGCACATTCAGAAATTCATAGAGAGAAAGACAGCCTAACTTTAGATATGCTCAGTCATTTAAAAAAAAAAAAAGAGTGAGAAAGAGAAAATGCTGACTCAATTGAATGGAACAGTAGGAAATATTTTCTTACATCATGTGAAGTTCAAAGATTGATTAAAGATCAAGGGTGGTTGACTCAACAATGGCTTAACAATACCATCTAGGACCCAAGTTCTTTTAAAAACTCATCTCTTTCACCTTCAAAATGTCATATTTCCTACAAGATGTCTCCCTTTATGACCTCAAGGAGGCTGCCACAGATCCAGGCTTACGTATAATATATAATACACATGTATATGCCTATATACAGCCCACTTTTTTTCTTCTCAAGATCTCTTTCCTAAGTGTGAAGATGTGCTGTGTAGACTTTCCATAGTTTCTCATTGATCAGCTCTGAGTCATATGCCTACCTTCAATCAATTACTGATAGAGGGAATGAACGGATTGTTATAATTGATTTACAATGTTCTGAATCATGTGGGACATGCTTGGAAGCAAGAAGAGAGGTCACTGATGGTAAGAAAATGACAGGGTCAATGGACTTGGGGTCTTGATGAAATCAAATAATTGCTAAATTAAGAGGATGGAAGTAAGTATGTTGGAAAGACAGGAGATAGTTAGAGACAGATGTTTGAAGTCAAGGCTGTGACAAAGTATAGTGTGGGACTATGACAGTGGAAGGGTAAGATTACTGAACATCAAAGATCATGGAGTCAAGAAGTTAGAGACCTAGAGAAACATAATCTATGGGAATATTAAAGACATCCAAAATGGGACAGAAAAAATGGCAGAAAAAAATGGTGAAAAAGTTAGCAACTAAATGCTTTGCTATGAAACCTACAGCTTCCATATGCCACATGGTTATACTTACATGGCCTGTACCAGTACAAACTTATTAGAAAAAAATTGATGGAATTAGAACTTCACCAGCCAAATGATCCTCTTGATTCCAGTCTTCTACTTTATGGTAAGAGTAATCTGTCTAAATAATCTATTTCATCACTTTAGACCTATTTAAGTTCTTCTAACACTTCCCAATACCATCAGGATATTATAAAAATTCTTTAATGACTTATGTTGGGAGCCATTTCTGAAATAAGGCAAGGGTCCTTAATGTATGGTCCTTGACACTAAGTCAGGTGACTTCTCCAAACTCTTAATCACACATTCTTATCAGAAAAATATTTTTCAACATGCATTCCTAGTGGGTATCTATTTATACACTACTATGGTAACATATTGTTTTATTATAAGAGATACATTAAAATAAAAATAAAATGAAATAAACTTTGTGAGCAGCTACAGTTTAGAAAGTCAAAAGAAGCTGTTTTTGAAATCCACAGTTATAGAGACCCCAGCACCCATTTCTCAATAACTGATAGAACAGTTAGACAGAAAATCAGCAAAGGTATAGAATAACTAAGTAACACTAGCAAAAACCAAGATCTAATAAACTTTTAGAAAACAAGAGCAGAATACTCATTTTGTTCAAGTACACAAAGAACATATACCAAGATAGACTGACAGCATTCTAAGTGTAAAAGAAATTCAATGAAGTTAAAAGAACTGATATCAAACACAGTGTGTCCTCCAACCACAGTGTAATCAAACTAGAAATCAGTGACAGAAACAAAAGAGAAAAAGCTCCAAACACTTGGAAACTAAACAATAGACTTCTAATAACCTATGGCTCAATCTATGTCTTAATGGAAATTATAAAAATATATCAAACTGAATAAAAATAAAAATACGCCTTATCAAAATTTGTGAGACACAGCTAAAGCTGTGTTGAGAAGGAAATTTTTAATTTTTTTAATGTTTTGTTTTATTTTATTTTTGAGAGAAAGAGACAGAAAGCGAGCAGGGGAGGTGCAGAGAGAGAGGGAGACACAGACTTAAAAAAAGCCATTTGGTTCCGTGTTAGTCTCTGTGGTGACAGAAAAGAAAACCTCAGACCAATATTCCTCATAAATACAAATACAAAATTCTGTTTAAAAAAAATTTTTTTTGCATTTATTTATTTTTGAGAGACAAAGCATGAGCAGGAGAGGGGCAGAGAGGGAAGGGGACACAGAATTCAAAGCAGGCTCCAGGCTCTGAGCTGTCAGCACAGAGACCAAGACGGGTCTCAAACCCACCAACCGTGAGATCATGACCTGAGCTGAAGTCAGACATTTAACTGACTGAGCCACCCAGGAGCTCCTGGACACAAAAATTCTTAATGAAATATTAGCAAATAGAATTCAGCAATATATATAAAAAGAATTTTATACCATAACCAAATGGATTTTTTTAAGTTTCAGTGATATAAACCTGGCTCAATATTTGAAAATCAATCAGTGTGACCTACCATATTACTTGGCTAAAGAAGAAAAATCACATGATTTTATCAATCAATGCAGAAAAACAGTTAATCAAAGTTCGACACCTATTTGTTAGAACACACTCAGAAGAATAAGATAAAGGAGAATTTCCTCAACTTGATAAAGAACATTTTTTTAAACCTGTTAACATCATATTTAAAGGTAAAAGACTAAATGCTTTTCCCTTGGGATCAGGAACAAGTCAAGGATGTCTGTTCTCACTATTCTTATTCTACAAAATGTTAGAAGTTAGCCAGTGCCACAAGAAAAAATAATAAAATAAAAGTCATATAGGTTATAAAGGAAGCAATAAAATGGTTTATATTTGAAAATGACATGATTTTCTACACAGAAATCCCAAGGAATCTATTAAAAATATTTCTAGAATCAGCCAAGTCATGGTATGACAAATAAACATAAAAAAAACCAATTGTATATCTATATGCTGTCAATGAACATTTGAACACAAAAATAAAAAATGCAATGCATTTGTATTAGATAAAATGAGGAATTGCTCAGATGTAAATCTAACAAAGTATGGGCAAGATTTGTATTATGAAAACTATAGTATGATGAAAAAAATCAAAGAAGAATTCCATAAATGAAGAGACCTCCCAGGTTTATGGATTGGAAGTTTCAACATAGTAGAGATGTCAATTCTTCCCAAACCCATTCACAGGTTTAACACAATTGTTATTGAAATCTCAGCAACCTATTTTGTAAATATAGATACAGGCTATTCTACAATATACGTGGAAAAGCAAAGAAACTAAAAAAAGTAAAACAATTTTGAAAAATAAGAATAAAGTAGGAGGAATCAGTTTACTTGGTTGTATGACCTATTAAATATGTACAGTAATCAAGCTGTGTGACAAGAATGAACATGAAGATAAATACATAGATCAATACAACAGAATTAAAAAACCCCAAAATAGAACCATACAAATATGTTTAACTGATTTTTCACCCCACGTCCCTCCAAAAGATGTGAATCAGTAAAGGAAAGAGTCTTTTCAATAAATGGTGCTGGAGCAGTTGGACATGGGTAAGTATGATAACCATTTTCAAACTTTCTTAGATCTTATTCAAAAATTATTTCAAAATTGATTATGGAATAAAATATAATAAAACCTTAGGGGGGAAAATGGAGAAAATCTTTGGCTCTGAGTCTAGAAAAGAGTTCTTTGTACCAAAAGCACAATCCATAAGAGGAAAAATGGATCAACCGGACTTCATCAAAAATAAAAATGATTGCTCTGTGAATGACCCAGTTTAAAAAAATGAAAAGACCAACAATATATGGGAGAAAATATTTGTAAGCCACATGTCTGAACAAGGACTAGCATTTAGAGTATGTAACGAACTCTCAAAACTGAACAGTAAAAGAGCATACAATTCAGTCTTTAAATGGGCAAAATACATGGAGAAACATTCACTAAAGAAGATATACAGATGGCAAATAAGTGCAGGAATAGGGCAATACAAATTAAAACTGTAAGGAGATGTCTCAAGTTAAAACTAAAAAAAAGTAGTGACACATCATGTATGCAGGAGGATGCAGAGAGAGGATTACTGATATGTTCCTGGTGGGAATGTACAACTATACAGTTACTCATGAAAACTGGCAATTGCTCAAAAAGTTAAGCATGCAGCTACTAAATAACTCATCAGCTGATCTCCTAGACCTTTGTCTTAGAAAAATAAAGACTTATATTTACACAAAAACCTGTACACAAATGGTTATAGTCACTTTATTTGTTAATACTCCCGAAACCGGAAACAACCCAGATACCTTCAATTGGTGAATGGTTAAATATAGTGTGGTCCACTCTTATGATGATATGGTAGTCAGAAAAAAAAAGAGCACTAACTATTGATACACACAGAGAATTGCCATAAGCAAAAAATGCCAATTCCAAAAGTTTACAGATTTTATACTTTAATTTATATAAAATTCTTGTAATTATATATACAGTGAATAGATTAATGGTTGCCAAAGGTTAAGGAGAGGAGGTTGGGAGGGAACTTGATATGACTATAGAACTGGGATATGAATCTTTGTGGCAATGGAAATAATTTGTATCTTGACTGTATCAATGTCAAGATCCAAGATATTATACCAGTCTTACCAGAGACTACTACCATTGTGGGAAACCAGTCAAAGGGTACAAGGATCTTTCTGTATTATTTCTCATAACTGCATGCCAATCTACAGTTGTTGAAAATAAAAGTTTAATTTCAAAATTACCAGACTTCAATTTATAGATTTAAAAACAAACAGGATAAATACAAAGAATACCATGCAGACACCCCATAGTCAGCGTTTGAGTGAACACAAGAGATTAAGAATTAAATCTTAAAAGATGCTAGGGGAGTGGGGAGAGACATTAAAAATGCATTTCCACAATATAAATTATAACTGACTTCTCACCAGTAATAAAAGAGTTTGAAGAAAATGAAATGATGTCTTTTAGGTGTTGAAAGAAAAACAAATCTGTCAATACAGAATTCTGTATCTAGCAAAAAGGTTTTTTAAAAAGGAAAGCAGGTTCTGCCTTCTAGTAAAAGTAGCATGATATGTAGCATTCTAAGATCAGCTACATGATCTCTGGCACCTCATGTTACATGTTACAGAACCCCATACTTTTGAGTATTGGCTGAGGGAGACCTATAACTTGCTTCTAATCAGTTAGTTTGGCAAAAGTGTTAGGAGGTCATTCTTGGAATTAGGTGTAGGTGTATGTATGTACACACACACACACACACACACACACACACACATTATCCTAGCATACATGAGAAAATGAGATTCCTCTTGCTTACCTCAAAATGCCATGTTGTGACCTGCCTATGAGGACCTTTTACATGGCAGGAACCTGCCAGTGGCCTCTAGAAAATGGGGACATCAAGGAACAGAATTCTACCAGCAATTATATTAGCGTGGAAGAGGATCCTGAATTCCAAAAAGAACTGTAGACCAGCCCAAACCTCAAATGCAATTTTGTGAGACCCTGAGCAGAGGACAAAGCTAAGCCATACCCAGACTGTGACACATGGAAAGTGTAAGATAATAAATCATGTTGTTTAAACTGCTAAGTTGTGGTAATTTGTAACTAATCACAAAAGCCAGAAAGGTAAGTCTTCTTAAAAAAGAAATAAGTGAGAGAAAAAATTTTCAAGACCCTTTAAGGATATGAACCATCAAAAAGAAAACAAAATAAATCATACTTTAGCAAAATTAAAATAATTGAGTCCTTAGAAGATATCATTAAGAAAACAAGTAAGATACAGATGGGGAAAAATAGTGGTATACACATATCTGATAAGATCTTTCAGAATATATAAGCTCAATAATGAAAAAAAAGTAAGAAGAAAATGCACAGAAAACATGAACAAATACTTCACTTAAAAAAAAGATATAGGGGGCGTCCAGGTGACTCAGTTGTTAAGCATCTGACATGGTTTGTGAGTTTGAGTTCGAGTCCCACATTGGGTGAGTTCATGCCCCTGCTTTGGGTGAGCCCTGCTTCTCTCTCCCTCCATCTCTCTATCTCTCTGCCACTTCTGATATTCTCTCTCTCTGCCCTTCACTCACTTGTGCCCTCTCTCCTCCCCCCTCTCAAAAAAATGAAAATTAAAAAATATAGGAATGACCAACAAGCATATGAAAAAATGCTCAACTGATATTGGGAAATACATAAATGAAAATGAAAATTATAATGAGATATTGCCACAAAATATGACTAAAATTAGACATAACATGAAATATTGGCAAGGGTAAAGAGCCACTAAAATACTCGTACATTCCTGGTATCAATGCAGAAAGCTACTACTACTTATAAAGCTAAAAATTCACCCGTCCATTGATTCAGCCATTCTCTCTTTGGTGTTTATACAAGTAAAATAAAATCAAATATCCACTACAATTTTATAAGAATGTTCACAACAGCCTTATTCACAACTGCTAGAAACTTGAAACAACCCAAATGTCCATCAATTGGGAAATGAATTTTAAAATATGGTTAATTTATACAGTGAAATACTATTTAGCAAAAAAAAAGAACAAATTATTGATAGGAATAACACCAGTGAACTTTATAGACATTATCGTGAGCAAAAAAACCTACAGACACACTCAACACATATCGAATGACCTCATTTATATAAAGTGCAAGAAAGGCAAAGTAATCTCTGGTGACAGAGATTAAAAAATGATTGAATTGTTGGGGATAGGGATTTATTCAAAGAGGGGGTACAAATAAATGTTCAGGTTGGTAAAAATATCCCATATTTTGTTTGAGGTGTTATTATATGATTGTACAAAATTATTCAAAACTAACTGAACTTAAGATCTGTAGAGTTTCTTATTTGTAAATAATATCTCAATAAAAAGAAGGCTAGGGGTGCCTGGGTTGATTAAGCATCTGACTTCGGCTCAGGTCATGATCTCATGGTTCGTGGGTTTGAGCCCTGTATCAGGTTCCGTGCTGACCGCTAACTCAGAGCCTGGAGCCTGTCTTCAGATCCTGTGACTCCTCTCTCTGACCCTCCCCTGCTCATGCTGTCTCTCTCTCAAAAATAAATAAAAACATTTAAAAAATAAAAGAAAAATAAATAAATAAAAAGAAGGCTAAAATAAGATTAAAATTTTAGTGAGCAATATTTTATATCTTTTTCAACATGATGTTTCATACCACTGGTTTGCTAATAGCCTGAGCATAATCTGTTCAAAATCGTTCACAATAACCAATAAAAATTTATTGTTCAAATCGTCTTGACAATTCAGTTTTATCTTTCCTCACCCTAACCTTCGTGTCTAATCTAATTAGGTTGTCATTGTTTTTAGGAGAAGATGAAATACCAACTCTGCCTTCTTGGTCTTCTCTTATGCTTGATTTAACAGTATGATCTCCAATACAAGTTGGTTTTTTTCTGCCAGGAGTGTTTCCAAGTCTCTTTTGTGAAGGTCAGTTTAGTTATAACTAGTTTGATCAGTGTCTTTGATCAAGTCTCCCTAGAGTCTGACAGAGACCCCTGCCTACCTCACTTGGGAACTTACTAAGGACCTCAGTACAATCCGCACATTAAGAATAAGTAATGCTTATTTTATTCTTATCAAGAATAAACATAAATGGGTGATCTACCTATATGCAATGGACCACCTGTGTGCCACTGTCTTATCCTGTTCTAGCTTCTCACTGCCTTGTTTTTCATTACTACTACTGGCCCTTTCTCTGATTCTTTACTTCTGAGTTAGACGCCTCAGGACTTTTGTACAAGGAAACAGGATATGATAATTCATGATAACCTTACGTGTTAACATACTAATTTAGAGAAATTACTTTTAATACTCCTTAAAATCTTCCTTCATTATTTATTCAAAAAGTAGATATCACTAAACATGTTCTGGTACTAGTACAAGCACAAGGATTCAATAATGAAGCAAACAGCCAAATAACCTCATGCTCTTGTGGCCCTGAATTTCTGGTGAGGCAAGAGTATACAGGAGAAGTATATTGGAAAAAAAATAAACCAAGAGAGGATATGAAATATAAGGTAGGTGTGGAATTGACAATAATATCTGGTGGTCAAGAATGGCCTGATTCAATGTGACCTTGAGCCAAGACCAGAAAGAACTAAGCAAATATTTGTCAGAAGATTGTTCTAAGAGAGATCATCTTTGCTGAGCAATGGTGGAAGCAGGGAGAAAAGTGGAGAGGTTCAAGATCATTTTCAGAGTTAGAGTTCTTAGATCTTTCCTGCAGATGGATTGCATCTGAGGGATAGCAGGAGGAAAGAAAGTGTAGAAGGTGACTCCCAGGTTTCTGCTATCAGCTCATCAGTGAAAAGTTTGTGCTGCTTTGGAGAATTGGGGAAGAAGGGGGTGGTGTGGCACACCAAGTCAAAGAGTTCACATTTGACATGATAAATTTGCACTGCTTATAGTGGTCACCATCTGAACTTTGAGGACATGTAGGCTCAGAGAGCATACTTTAATTGCTGCAGTGGATTGCTATGCTACTCCTATGCACTGTGACTGAAACAGCACCCATCCAGAGGGGGAGGCTATTTCTACACCCCTTGAATATAGGCTTAGATGTGTGACTTGCTTTGGCCAAGTTGGGTATTAGCAAATGTGATACAAGCAGAGGCTTGGAAGGTTGTCTTGCTGATATGATGCCCGTCACCATAGGGATAAGCTAGGGCTAGCCCGCTAGAAGAGAGGAGACATAAGGTCAAATGACTCCATCACCCCTGCTGACCTCATTCCAACCACCGGACACATGAGCAAAGTTACCTTCTCCCATTCAGCTCTCTCAGAGACAGCCCAGCCCAGAATGTGAGAACTTCAAAGAATGTTTGAATCACTAAATCATTTCAGCAAAACCTGATGGATACACTCGCCTCAGACCCAGAGATTGTGAAGGGCCAAGTCAGGATTTGTGGCTTCTTTACCTCTCCTAAATTCACTATTTCTCCATTATTCCACAACTAGTTCCTTCTAGTATTAGCTCATCGAATCAGAACCTGAAATATTGGAGGCCATGTCCCAAGTGTTCATTAAAACCCACTCCTTTTGTTAATGTGCAATCTCTCTCTCTTCTCTCTCTCTCTCATTCTCTCTCTCCTTCCTGAGACAATGTTGCTGTAAAAGCAACCAACATAAATCCAATTCAATCTCTGGGGAAATTTATAGCAAAAAAATCTTGCTATGCCAGTGCTTTTTCCATGACAATATGAAGCATATGGGATCTCAGAAGAAGCATCTATCACAATATGTTGCAATGTAGTGCAGAAATTGGCATTTTCTCCAATTCCTCAAAGCATAGCTAAGAGCAAAATAAATGTAAAAGTATGAGGTCCAGGCTACCGCTGACATGCCTGTCCCTTTCAAAGCAGACTACTGGTTTAAGGAAAAGAAACACAAAAAGCAAAAAATAAAACATAACAAAACAAAGACAAGTCTCAGAAGTCGCAGAAGTCTTTGAGCTGAATCCCAAACCCAGAACATATTCAAAATTGTAAATAGTGTCAAGGGATATAGTCAGTGGAGCCCCAACAAGAACAGGGGCTGAAGGACACCGCTCTGGGCCCAGATGGTATGGGAAGGGGACTATTGTAGTGCTCAGCCTACATAGGGACTCAGCCACTCAGTGAGTGGTCCTGAGCTGTAGCACTTCTTACTACATTACTAAATGACTTTGGACAAGTCCCATAATGACCCATTTAAGTCATCACTAAATATGAGCACTTTAACAGAGGACTCTGTTTAGAGCGAGGGGTGAGCAAAAGGCAGTGTCCCAAAGGAAAGGGACACAATAAGTTTGATGTGATGGAGTAAGAGATAAAAGAGGATGCCCTGGGCCACTGAGAACACAGGAACCGGGACATCCTTAGTCAGCCAGACAACATGGTCAGCATGTTGGTGCTTGGGGTTTCAATGCTGAAAGGAAGGAGGACTATGCGGCATGGAGGGGACCGCACTGCAGGTTACGCTGTGTAGCGTAGATTCACATCCAGTGCTATTATCCTTGCTTCACCAGTGAGGAAACAAAAGCACAATATAGTACGTGGCTCACTCCAATCCCATAGCCAGCGAGTGATGGAACTTAGGTCTAAACGCAAGCCTATCTCTGAACCCCACGCTTTTATTATTTTAGTCTTCTTAGAAAATGACTTAAAAGTAATGCTTCTAAATGTATTCTGAAATATTATGGAAAGGCTAACATGGCACCTTCTGACAGAAAAACAAGATAGTTCATTTAAAAACACAATTTTAAGTGATGAAATGGAGTCGTCTCTTCTGGCCCCCCTCGAGTGAGTCTCATACAGCTTTTCTCTCCTCTTCTTCTCCTGGGATCAAGAGTGGACGCCAAGCAGTAGTGCCTGGCAGGGAGTAAAAGCCCCAGGATGGTAAATCCTGATTGTCCGCCTCACTTGTAAACATCTCAGTAACCCAGTGAACATGGCGCCTCACTGCTTCCCCGTGACCTGCAAGATCAATCCAGACGCTTCTGCAACAGGAGAGAAAATGCCCAGAAATGGCTCTGGGGTTGGTTATAATTTTAAAGAGAAGCCTGCTCGCAGCATCTAAATCACTTAATCAAAGTTCTATTCCTAACCTTTTAATTAATATTTGACATGAGATGAAAAGGTTTAGTTCCACTTACATGCGTGTGTTTTACATACCTGAAATTAAATTAAAATCAACAGAAACATTTCTTGAAATGAAAAGACAATAAATCCAAGAGTCTTCCCAGCCAAAAATGCCTTCTTAATTTGGAGCCCCCAGCAAGGAACACACATACAGGACAGCCAATCGGGTAAAAACCATGTGATGATAACTGGAGGCCAGTAAGGATTAAAAGCAGCTCCATTATGTGTGGGGGTCAAGGTGGATGCTGGGAAGATGGGAGGCACTGGGTAGAGTGCTCGCCAAGAGTTTCTGGGAAAGGCAAATATACAAATAGGGTGAGTTTACGGGAACGTCCTAAGAAAAACTTTGCTAGGGAGTTAGAAGAGTTGCAGCTTTGCCACTTACCAGACCCTGTGACTTTAACCTTTAGGTTTAAACTCCCAGAGCCTCAGTTGCTCCCTCCTGACAACATGAGACACGTGTTCTCACTTGCCAGGGGAATTAGAGGCATAAGTAGGATGCTGTTTCCCAAATTCAGCTCTTCAGAAGGATCCTCTGGAGAAGCCTGTCCAAATACAGGTTCTCGGGCTCCTTTCCTGAAGCATCTGGGTCCTGAAAATGTGCTTTCAACAGGCTTTCCAGTGGTGACAAGATCATGGACAGGGGCTGAGGCTTTGTCTCAACTTTTCCTGCCCCCACCCCACCAAACACAGACACAAATGCACACCCACCATGGTCACTGTGCATCCACATAAATATTTTTTACTTATTCTTGTCTGTAACTCTTCCTTTGGACTTATAAACAAGTTGCAAAAATAATAATAATACAGTGAATTGACTTACACTCTTGACTCAGTTTCCCCAAATATTAACATCTTACATAACCATCATACGATGATCAAAATCAGGACTGCAACATCCAACCAATATTATTCACAAACTGACAGATCTTATTCAAATTTTACCAGCTGTCCCGCTAAAGTTCTTTTTCCAGTCCAGGATCTCAACCAGGTAAATTCAAATAAATTAAATATGGTGTGCTTGCTGGGCAAATGCCTCATCCTGACAAGTGCCTGACAGTCCTTCTAAACAGATGCCTCATTCCCATTTCACATGGACGTTCTAGAGCTGCCATAACATTTCACGTGATCCTTATAATCAAGGCATTGGGGTACACATGGAGATAATAATTTTAATGTTCCTGGCATATGTTAGTAGGTTAAGTAGAAGCTCACTCCAAACATAAAATTTCATATTCACATGTAAGGAATCAAGACTGATGAAAAGCAGACAGAAGCTTTTGTAGAGAAGAGCTGGCGACACTCTGACTCTTGCCCTTGCTTTTCCCTTGAGCAATGCTGTCCTCAGCCATAACTACCAGGCACGACCCTGCCTATCAGTCAAGGTCCATTAAATGAGATGATGCATGCAAAGGATTTCGCTCAATGAGCACACAAGGAGGACTCAGTGAATATTGTTCATGTTGTGTGTTACACTTTCCAAAGCCACTCAAAAATTCTTTTGAGCCATGAAGTGTGAGAGTCCCAATTTCCAACCCCCTTCTCATGATTTGCCTCAGATAGCTTTGAATACATCCTAATCTATATTGTAGTGATCTGTGTCCTTTATCTTACTGTTCCTACTAGATTGTAAATTCTGATCCTTTTACCCCATAAGAGTGCTTCCCAGGCTTTATGCAGATCACATTGCCAGGAGCTGGCCTCCCAAATGTGCTGGGGCACCAGGCCAGCAGGCGCTCTGATTTAACTTATCATCAACATTCTAGGCTTTAACCTGTTATAAGCATCTCTGTATGAAGTTGCAATTGTGCTCAATAAAGGTAAGCACCTGTTCTAACCTAGCCTCATGAGAGGCAAGTTCTTCAGGAGGGAAAAAAGAAATGCCCCTAGTCAGGTGGCCTACTTATGGAGAATGAGGACTCTGGGGCAACATCTGTGTTTTGGGTACTGTAAATTGCCTTTAGGAAAAAAGAGACAAAGAAAGTTGAAGGAAGTTGATAATACTTCCTAGCACTTTGGTTCTTCAGATCTTCAAAGCACTTTATAGAAATCAACTAATGAACACTTCGTCACACAGCATGCAGTCTCCCCTGGTAATTGGAAGCCTGGAGACTTCAATCCTACAGCCAGAGACTGAAAAGGGCTGGGCGATTTGCAGTTTACAATTGCATTCATGACTGCACTTTCTAAAAGAAAGACAGTCAAATTTCATGCCTTCCACAAAGCACTAGATGTTTGTTGATTGACTGAATCAAACTGAGGGCAGATCATTAAATGCGGCAATTTTTCTGACTTCCCACTTCCTCAGGGCAAATACAATCAATAGGGCACAGGCCAAGTTTGCTCTAGAAAATTCTTTCCAAGGCTGCATTAGGTCACTACTGTAAAACTTTTGGGTCTGTGAGTCCTTTATAAAAATAAAAGTTAATGTGTCTTGTCCCCAGGAAAATGCTAAGTGCACACACACCACTGTAAAAGTTTTCATGAATTTCCAGAATCCTCTCTGAAACCCAGAGTCAGACTCTGCTTCAGGTGTGGTTTGGAGGCAGCTGGCTTAAAAAGGATCATCTATGTCTGGGTTTGGGAGACACAAGTTATTCTGCCAAGAATGCTTTGGTTTCACTGGCTTGAAAGCAAAATTTAAAAGCGCAGTGGCCCTTTTTGGATAAGGCATCAAGAATATTCTAAAATGTCATATGATTATGTTCCTTTTTAAAAATCATTCAATGAAATAGTGTGCTTTCTGGTTGCAGCCATTTGCAGTGACCTTAGGGACTTGTTTTTCTTCTTCTTAGGCTCATTTAATGACATATTCTTATATATGGGAAAATAGGAAATGTACTGCCTGTCTTCTTAGCAGATGCGTAGTGACTAGGGAAGACTTTTCTAAAAACTTCTTGGCAGCTCTGACAGCAACATTAAATAAATCCTCCACAAATACCCCCGACAGAGCTCAGCAAATCATGTTAGGGAGCCCTGACACCTCAACACCTAATTCTCAGCCTTATTGAAAATCAGGAAGGAAAACAGTTTGTAGACCTCCGGATGGAAGGAGAGGCCCACTTTCTAGGAAAGTTAGCATTTTGAGGAGGAGGCTGGGAGAGGGGGGAAAAGATCAAAAGGAAGTTTGAAGCCTCTGGAGTGTGGCCTTCCAAAACCAATTGCTTGCATTTCAATGACCAGCCTGGAAGTGCAGAAATCTAAGATTTCTTCTGAAAAGACTATGGTATTGACAACAGCCCAAACCTCAAAGAAGCCTCAGAAGGGTCTGTTTACAGGAACACAATATCACTGACACCTGCACCAGAGATGAGGCCTCACTTCCTGGTGATGTTTTTGGGCGGAAAGGAAGGAATTGTCACATTTGAGTAGGAGAATGGATTCCAAGAATTCAAGCCACGGATAAAAGGGTTTGGTTTTCCACACTTCTCACCAATTGATAGGCAAATTTGCACTTCCACCTGACAGACAGGTCCTTAAGGGACCGAGAGCTCCAGCTATTTCAGGTGTAACAGAAACAGGAGTTTGAGTCCATGGTCCTTAGCTAAAGAGCTCAGATAAGAAATAACAAGCCAGGAGGGCTTGTCCCTTCCAGAATTTCTTGTCAAGCATCTGGATTCTTTTCCTTGACCCATCGCTTTCTTTCCTGGCTGAAAGTTACCTGAATCCAAATGCTCTATCCAGCTGTACTTAATCTTTTTATAACCGAAAAGATTAAGTAGCAAGTATGTCCTGCTCACCTGTCTGCCCTGCTCAGCCTTGGGGACCTTCTGTCTCTGAAGCACAGTGAGGCTACAGGATAAGGCTGCTGCTGAGTTAAGTTCCTGCCCCATCCTGAGCTTAAGAGTTGTGGGGGCAGATCTGGGTTTGGATTCTGGCTCTGCCACCTCCTGGGTTTGAAAGGTAGGCAGCTCAAATTCTTTGGTACTCAGTTACTTCATTTATAAAAGGGGCTACCAGAATTTAACTATATGCCAATACATTCTGTCATATTCCATACATGATTTTCAGTAATGCAACACGCTCCCACATCACCACACATACAAACATATGTTAAACTACAGAAAGAGAACAGAAAGAGAAGTAGAAGAAGAAGCAGCAGCAGCAGCAGCAGAAGAAGAAGAAGAAAGAGAGAAACTAAAATAAAGAATACAAGAGATCTAATCAAATATTCTTTTCCTTAAAAATTATATATACTCATTGTTAAACCTGAAGTTTTAGAATATATTTGTATTTTAGAAATCACATTTTTAAAACTTCAGAGCAAATGTACAGAGGTTGAAGAAAGCACAAGATATGACTTTTTCAATTTATTTTTCAATTCCAATACCTTCCTGTCCCAGAACATGGAAGTTCAGATATCATCAGTCTGGTTCTACTGCAAGATGGTGACATACAGGTCAAGGTAACAGAGAGGGGCAGGAAGGGGCTGGTTGATGTCCACCTTCACCTCACTAATAGCAGATTTCTTATACTTGAGTGGTTCCTTGTAAACCCTTGTTTACAAAACAAAGGGATTTTTATGCCCCTTCAATACAAGAGGAAAATGGGCTTGGAAGAAATAAATGGTTTCTCCCAAAGTCACACAGGTAGTACGGAAGTGGCCAGGACTTTGTCCCAGGTCCCTGGCTCAGAGCCTGCATATGAAACTTTCAAATTTCTACTTTGCAAATTTTCTCTACTTTGCAAAATTTTCTTTCCTGTTCCCTATTTAGCTGTGGTTCCATTTGTGGTCCTGTTTCTTGTGAATTACATTTGTATATTATCTGAGGATCAAGATATTAACCTCGTAGGATGATTCAACCTAGCAACAAGCTTTTGTGGAGATAAGGGAAAACATTCTCAGTAAAGGTCTTGCCGGTTAGCTCTCTTCTATACAGATGGACAGTGGTTGGTGCCACTTGGAAAGGGTATTTCTATTGATTTCTCCAAACATACATATTTCAAAATTCTTAAATTCTGCTATTTTAACATAAATGAGAATCTGAAAGCGATCCTAATGCTTTTTTTTTTCTGGCAAAGAAGTGTGAAAATGCCATGATCAAAACACAGATAGTATTCATTTTCCTCTTCCTCTACTTCTACTGTCACTACTAGATGACACTGAATGCCAGACATTGTACTAGGGGCATACATGCATTATCTCATTAAGCTGCACAAGAGCCTAGGAAATAAGCACACTCATTCCTCAGTTGCTGATGAAGAAATGAGCTTTGAAGATGGTGAAGTCACGCAAAGTTGTGGAAGTAGCAAGTGATAGAGGTAGGACTCAAATCTAGTAATTTCTCACTCCAAAGTCTATTGGGAAAAACAACCAACCAACCACACACACACCCCTTTAAATTTATCTGTTGTATGTCAGATACCAAGGATTTTAAAAATGATTTAGAATAGTTTTTAAGAATTCAAACTTTAATAGGGAGAAGAAAAGCAGAAAAGTACATCTTTATTTTAAAAAATGTACAAAAACAAAATTCAACTGAGTGAATTTGAAGATCTAATTGGCTTTATTCAATGGTTCATGAATTGGGCAGCACTCCATTTAGCATGTGGCAAGGAACTCTAAGAAGCTGGGCCACATGGAAGGTTGTTGGAAAGGAAGGGGACATAAAAGGATATTTTCTAACAAAGCGTAGACTGTTTCAGGTGAGGGCTATCTTATTATCAAGAACACCTTTGAGTCTAAGGATTTTTCTTGGACAGCTATTGTCTTAGCAGCAGATTCTGCAATATTTTCAATAGTTAAGGAGAGGTTCCTGATCATTTGCATTTACTCTTAACCAGTGAAGTAGGAACCTACCAAAGGAAGTTAATTTTGAATCATGAATCCCTCTTGGTAAGTCCTTTCTAATTTAATAATGTAAATTCAGGAGAGTTGACCAGTGAAGTGTCTCAGTCTGTCTATGATGAGTTAGGGGTACAATTAGATAAACTAAGAGGAATTGCCCAGTTATGTACCAGTGATCTTGGCATCCATGGGCACAAGAAAAATGGTAACCATCAAAGACAAAGATAAGTCCTATCTGGGCACAAATCATTAAGGTGGCACTGTTAATGGCAGGGATTATTGCATTTGCCTGTTCTGGCCAGGAATCCATTAAGTTTCCAAGACTGAAATAAGAAGGTGTTCTAAATTCCAGAGATTACCCCTACTTATCAATTGCTTGAGAGATACAGATAATGGTGTTATCTGTCCCAGACAAAGCCAGAGGATAGGAAAGAAAAAGAAGAAAGGGCTTCATGTTTGGTTCAAGTATGAAGTCTTAGTCCAGCCTCTTAGGAGGCAGGAGTTTACCTCAAGGGCAGCCAGCATCTTCTCTTCCTGGTCAACCTGACTCAAAACAAGATGCCAGGTGGAGTCTTCTTCAGCTGTGAGATGTGTACTCAAGTCTCAAGTCTCTGATGCTTAGTGAGGAGATAGTCCTTGATATAGGCCCTTCTAAGGAGATCCAGGTGCAGTTTTTATTCTTAGGGATTCCAAGTCAGAAGGGTGGGAGAAAATTGGAAACATGTTTGGATGGTCACAGACAGATTATTAGAGGAAACTAGGACTCAGGATCCAGTTCAATGTATAGAGATATATTAAATTTCAAAGACAACAGGATTGAAATCTAATAGAGACAAAGGTGCAAACATAATTTTTGTCTTCATAATCACCATTTTTTAAATCAAAGATAATCACAGTAAAACTAACTTGTTTGCATTAAATGTCACTTGATTCATTAGATAAGTGCAGAAAGAATAGTGATTGACCATCTAAGCTATTTTTAAGACTGCTATGCTAGGAATCTTTCACCAGAATCTCAGATAGAGCTTCGAAAAGTCTCTGGGGCCAGGAAGCCAAGGCAAGGACTTGCCATCAGATTCTACTTGATGAACCTGTCAGGAATTTTGAGGCACTTTATTGGCTTCATGAAGTCAACCTTGGTTCTCAAAAGCTGTATGGTCATATATGAGTCTATAGACATCTTTCCCAAATATAACATTCTATTCAAAGATTTGGTAATATAGCCAATATTTAGAACAGATCCTTATTGGGGTTCCTGGGTGACTCAGTCATTTGAGTGTATTACTTTGGCTTAGGTCATGATCTCATAGTTTGTAAGTTTGAACCCCATGTCAGACACACTGTTGTCCACACAGAACCTGCTTCTGATCCTCTGTCCCTCTATCTCTCTGCCCCTCTCCTGCTCACTCCTTCTCTCTCTCTCTCTGTAAAAAAAATAAAAGTAAAAATAAAAAAATAAAAAATAAAGAACAGATTCTTACTCTACTTATACATATAACAAATTATATTGCCATGAAAAGAATACTCAAGAGTTTCCAGATTCTGGAGGAATCAGACAGGAAAAATATAAATATTTCATCTTTGTTTTTGAAAGGTATATGTTGCCATATTGTTGTAAGCCATAAACAGCTTAAGAGAAAAGGTTTTGTTAAATCTGTAAAAACAAAACATTAAGGAATCAGAAATGTTTTAGACAAAAAGTCATAAAAAAAAGTACAATCATCCTCCTAAAGTTATTTAGTACTGTGTTATTAATTCTTGTTATGCTTGAATTCCATTTTTTCTATTAGCTCTGGAAATCCTTACCCAATTCCACTTTATGATCTAAATGTTATTAGAATCCTGTGTTTGCCAGAGTCCTTTCCATGAATCTCCCTGAAGATGAAGCACTTTTGCAGGAACACTTTTACAAAAGCATCTGTGTAAAACAGTAAGTCCTGGTAAATAACAAGATGCAAATGCCCATTGTTAAATATCTGAGGAGAATTCATTATACTGAAATTGACAAGGAAATTTGGTTATTTCTGAGACAGACAACATTTTAAGATAATAAGTAGAATTAAGATGGTAACATGATACCAGAACATATCAGACTTCAGGAATCTCATGCAATTTTTGGAATTCTTCTGATATATACCTATACAAATACAATACAGCGAAGGCTAGTATTTCTTTTTATTTGACAAATGCTTCCCATGTTGTTTAAAATATCAAATAAGCCTACTTAGTTTAACATCTCTCTTTTTTTAAAAAAAGAAAAAATCTTTTGAGATGTTCCAGGGATCTTCTAAATCCAGAAATCCCTAAAGTTAGTTCTAGATGAAAGAGACTATATTTAAAATTTGATATGGAGAACTTTTGTTAAAAATATCAAGATATTTGAGAAACACTGGTCAAGTAGAGTCACAGGTCACTGTGAAACAATACTGAGTTATCTACTTAACCTTAATGACAAAGACTTTGTAGGCAAATAGCAAAAGTCAATTGTTGTAAAAAGAAAAGAACAGAAAAAGATTACTTTTTTTAACAAAGACTCCACTTTCGTTTTTTAAATGTTTATTTATTTATTTCTTTTGAGGGGGAGAGGGCTGGGAGAAAGAATCCCAAACAGACCCCACACTGTCAGCACAGAGACTGATGAAGGCCTTGATCCCACAAACATGAAATTATGACCTGAGCCAACATCAAGAGTTGGATACTTAACCGACTGAGCCGCCTGGGTGCCCCAAGACTCCACTTTCTTAAGTAATCAAAAGACCTAATAAAGACCACACAGGAAATTGTTTTGGCAGGACACAAATGTGTTTTCTAGGAAGATTACTTAAAATGTAAGGAAGGGGCTCTTAGGTGGCTCAATCGGTTAAGCATCTGACTCTTTCTTTTAAAAAAAAATTTTAATGTTTTTTATTTATTTTTGAGAGACAGAGAGAGACAGTGCAAGCAGGGGAGGGTCAGAGAGAGAGGGAGACACAGAATCTAAAGCAGGCTCCAGGCTCTGAGCTGTCAGCATAGAGCCTGACACGGGGCTCGAACCCACGAACTGTGAGATCATGACCTGAACTGAAGCCCAATGCTTAACCACCCAGGCGCCCCAAGCAGCTGACTCTTGATCTCAGCTCGGGTGCTGATCTCATAGTTCATGGGTTTGCGCGCCACTTTGGGCTCTGTGCTGACAGCTCAGAGCCTGGAGCTTACTTGAGATTCTGTGTCTCCCCTTCTCTCTGCCCCTCCCCCACTAGTGAGAACACTCTCACTCAAAAATAAACATTAAAAAACTTTTTTAAAAAGGTAAGGAAAAACTTTTAAAATCTCTTATCAAAAGCAGACCAAAGGTACAAGAAAACTCTGTCCTTTCAAAAGATGGAAGTTAAACCCCAGTTGACATAGTACATTACTGATTTTAAAGCATAATTTTATAATCCTTATAATAGATTCATTTGACTTTAACCAACTTGACCACACAAGATAAGATTCTGTTTCTTTCTTCCCAACTTTCTATTTAATTCATTTTTTAGTCTTCTCTTTCACATTGTCAAATTACCAGTTTTACTTCAAGACAAAATTACTTTCTTTTCCCTCAACAAAAAACGCACCTTCATTCCTCATAACTTCTCTTACTGAAAACAAATATCCTAACTTCCTTGCAAAAAGCGATGTTTTCTTTCTTATTTCTAATACCTTTAATTACATATCCCAGCATTTTAACCCTTAAAAACCTTAATTTTAGTGAAAATAAAGAAGTAAATAGTTGTGGACTTTTACATTAGCATAATGTGCCTTGGCAAATTTACAAATAAATTTTTTAATTTCTTGAAACATATGCTCTCTCAGTAAATTTTTAAGTGTGACACAAAACATGTTTATTAACAGACTCAAGTATCTTTAATTTCTCTGTAAAGGAAACCAAGGTGACAATCTCATGTTCAGTAATTAATGTATCAGTGTTTTATCTTATTTGGAAATGCTACATACATTCAATGACTACACATCATTTAATTTAACATAACAAAATTTGAAGGTTTTAGGTTAGTAAAAAAGTATGGGGAACTATTTGAAAAATTCATCATATAACTTTTATCCTGCTTACATCTATTTAATTGCTTGTTGTAAACAATTATGTTTGGACTACCTACAAAAACTTTATGAGACATTAGACAAAGTCAGCCATCATACTGAGACTTTTTTGTTGCTAAAAATTTTTATGAAGTGACATGGACTTATCTGATTAGTAAACCCAGGTAGAATGAAAATGCTATATTTAATGCTGATAAGTCTAAGCTATGCCTGTTTTCATTAAACTAACAACCTCAAACTAGTTTTACCGGTTATTGCCAAATACTAAATGTTTTCTCTGGCATTCATTTAGGTCAGTTTCTATTACACTTGTGAATATTTAATTTATAAAAGGGCTTAATTTTCTTTAAGCCAAATAAATAGAGCTCTTTTACACACTAACTTTGGCAATACCATCTGAAGGTAGAAAATAACGTACATCTACAACTGAACATACAGACAGATACAGATAGAAACCACCGAGCTTTCATTCTAAAATTTTAATCATGAGATGAGTAATGTGGAGAAGACACTTAATGGTTTATTATTAGTGTTCACCTAAGTTTCAAATATTCCCTTTTTTGTTTTTCTTCTGATAAGAAGTACCTCCCTACAGTTGGTATTTTAAAGAGATGACCTAGTTAAGAATTCCCAGAGAAGACTGGGTAAAACATTTACATCTCAAAGGCACAGGGGCAAGAATGCAGACTCTTCCTCAAGGATTTTTGATCTCTTGAGGTCAGAATTTTTACAATACTTACAAGGCTTTGAGATAAATAGGCAAGGTTAGGACACACCCATCCACCTATGCTGGAATGTTTTTCTTTCTTTTCTTCTTCTTTTTAATCATCTCTGTGCATTTAGCTTAGGGGAGAAGAGCTAAAATTATTCCTATCAGGTTCTGAATATCAGCTTCCAATTGTTACAGGGTGATGTCGAAAAGACCACCAAATGCCGAATAGAAGCGAGGCATAATTTGATGTATGGCCAGGCCAAACCTGATCCCCTAATCTTAAGGAGAAAAGTGCAGAGAATGGCCCTGAACAAAGGCAGCAGTGAGAGTATATGGACAGAATACGTCATTATTTAGTTAACCAATTGCATTCACAGCATTCCATGGTAGCCAATTGCATTGTTATACACAGATGCTAGTTTTGGTGGGAACCTATCAATTTAAAGTTCTTGGTTCCTTTAAAATGACCAATCATAGTTAGACATCTAAGATACTGCCGGGCAGTGACTAGATGACTTTCCCCTGCTGACCTTTCCTTTGGCCAGGTCTTGGTAAAAGGGGGTGGGGGAGAGTTTTGCAACCTAAGTTATCTATCTAGCAGGTGGGCGTTGTTACAGAAGAGAGATGAGGTGGTTAGTAATTAAGCCGAACTTACATACAGTAAGCTTTCTGATATCTTATAAGTTGACCTATTACATTCCATAAGTTGACCTATTACACCAATCTGACCAAATTTCTGTTTATAGAATTATTAAATCCTTTCAAATATCTTCTAAGGTTTCAGGCAGGACAACAGTAATATTTCTGGCAATAATAAACAACTCCATAAACCCAAGAGGTATCCTCAAGGAAGGTGCAAAATATACTGTTTTCACAAGATCTAAGAACTCCCAAAGATAGTTAAAAGAAAGAACTGACCACCTGTGTGTCCCAGGCAGGCAGAAAGCCAAGGCAAGTTCTTCGGACACAAAATGAGGTAAGCAAGAGGACAATAGCTATCTCTGGGAGAGAAAGTTTCCATAGCACATATGTCTGGTTTGGGAAAAGGAAGGGCCAACATGAAATATTATTTTTCTCTCTCTTGGTGTGAGGAATAAGTCCACCAACCCACCAACCCAGTCAAAAGAGAGATGCGGAGACTCGGAGTGAAGCAAAGCTTTAATCAACGTTCTTACAAGAGTAGGTGTCTGATAGGCAGGCACATTTGGCGCAGTTAGAGCAGACAAGTTATCTCCTAGCCTGCAGGTCCCTCCCTGATTCCTCATTGGCTGAGTGCTACCAAGGTTACAGCCTTACCCAGATGTCACCTACACCCATATAGGGCAAAAAGTAGTCTGACTGGAACAAATGTACTTTCCCTGAGGTGATGCAGAGACTTTCTGTCCCTCCTCTCTTTGTTCTTTGGCATATGTTCATTGCAAAGCTGAAGAAAATAAGCCCGCGAATCTGAGAGGGGAAGAAGAATAAGGAAGTAAAGTGTCTAAAAGTTTGGGACTCCATTGTGTGTGCATGGGGCGGGGGGCGGAGTTCGTACATATTTCCAATAGGGTGTAAACCTACTGTTAACTAGAGAGCACAACTTTTATTCGGTATTTCTGAAAATGAATCATCTCCCTTACGGCTCACAATTGGGCCCTATCGGCAGAGATTCAGAGCTGACTCTGGTAAGAATTTTCACTTTGTTGGCTTCTGCCAGTTTTCCAGGATCCTCTGGGAAGGTGTTTTCATTAATTTTAATCTTAGTTTTGGGGCAAAGAAACTAAAGGGATCCCATGACCAAAAAGCTACTTTTTTGCTCCTTTTCCTGCCTTTATTCTTGCTAGAATCTGTACCTCTGCTTTACATATGCCTCATAGTACCCAGGATGTATGTCCTCCTTGGAAATTTCAAAGAGTTGATTATATCTTTGGACACTTCCAGCAAAATAGGTAACATCTAAAGAGTGACTGGGTGGGGTCCTGATGTAAGTTTTCTAAGACCACTGACTCCAGACACTTTGATACCAAAACTCCCAGCTCCGGGGAGTAAGAGACTTACAAAGGACGCTTGAGCACAGTCTTTGTTTTGACCAGTTTCTGGATGCCTGAAGGACACGTACACCAGACACCCATCTTTGGTAAAAATCCAGACCACGAGCTTAGATGAGATTCTCTCCTTTCCTTTCTGAGTCTCCGAGACACTCCACCTGCTATACTATATCACTTCCACTATTTAGTGCTCTCACTTCCTCTCAGCTCACATTAAATTTCTATCCTGTGTGAAGCCAAGGACCATCTTGGCTGGTCCTGTGGGGCCCCTTCTGGGTCCTTGGACTCAGCCAGCCTGCACCAGTTTCCCCTGGCGGTTTAAGGGAATAATGTAGCAGCTTACCAGAAAAATTCTTCAAAGCATCCTCAACTCTGAGAGGGGCCCAGACAGGGGCCTTTTTCTGAAGGTATATATGGGGGTATCTATAACTAGGGGGGCCACTAACTGGGTAGACTTTTGTTTATGGTCATGTAATTTCTTCAGAGTGGAAAACAATTCAGACACAGGATTAGTAGAATGCGTACTTGAGGACAGAGGGAACAGTAAGAATTACATCATTCTTATAGTCTTTTGTTTTAGGTACCTTTAATAGCTTGACTTTTTTTTTTTTTAGCTTTTCACAAAAATCTTTCAATGAAGCTATTTTGGAATTTTGAAACCTTTTGGGGGCATCTCCATCCCAATTAGAGTAGGGATCCCATTCTGTTTGTTTGATCTGGGAATCTTTGCTTTCAAGTGCTCTTCTTAAATTATCTTGTTTAATTGAAATGTTTCTCATAACAGCCATTGTAATTTTAGGTTGCTTTTGGTAAGATTTTGCCATTTTTGTAGATATCTACAGCTTTAAGGATCACAGTTCTTAGATATAAAATAAATAATTGTGCCAGACGGCAATACACTTGACTCTTTAGAAATTAATGATCCTTTTTTTTTTTTATGCTGGACTTTTGGGTCTCTTGATTCAAATTAATACATAAGAGATGTGCCACAAGGGTCAGGGATAGTGTGGTGTTTTACAGTGTACCTCTTTGCACAGAAATTTTCTTGAGGTTGGTAAGAGACCTGTATCAATCAACCTGCTTTGTGACCGAGTCACCCTAATGCAGGAGTCTTTGAGTTAGATGGTGATTGTTCTGACATCTTTTAAGTGCTCAATCTGTGCCCACCAATTTTGCAGCTGCTTCTGAGATTCCCATTAGCAATAGCCTTTTTCTACACATAATGAGATAAACAAATATGTGCGCCTTAATACACTAGCAGTAACCAATGACCTAAGATCAAGGGAAGGGAGTGAACCAGCAGACCCCAAAGAATGAGGTGTTCAGACTGATTCCAAACAAATGGAGAACAGCAGCTGCCACCAGCTGTTCCCAGCGGGGAATCTGGGAAAGGATACTAAGCGCTGGGGTTTAGATGGTTCCACAGACTGGCCAATAAAAGGCTCTGTGTACACCTCCAACAACTCCCACCATGGAACCAAGAAGCAAGAAGTCCCAACATCTGCAGTCAGCAAGCTGGAGACCCAGGAGAGCTCATGGAATACTTCCAGTCCTACTCTAAGGGCCTGAGAGCCAGGAGAGCCAATGGTGTAAATTCCAGATCAAGCCTCAGTCTGAACACAAGACAAGACTGCAGGTGTCCCAGCTCAAGGATGGGCAGAGAAAGCTAGTTCTTCTTCTTCTTCTTTTTTTTAATGTTTTTTATTTATGTTTGAGAGACAGAGAGAGACAGTGCAAGCAAGGGAGGGTCAGAGAGAGAGGGAGATACAGAATCTCAAGCAAGCTCCAGGCTCTGAGCTAGCTGTCAGCACAGAGCCTGATGCAGGGCTCGAACCCACGAACCATGGGATCATGACCTGAGCCAAAGCTGGACACTTAACTGACTGAGCCACCCAGGTGCCCCCAGTTCTTCTTTCTCATATTTTTGCTCCATTCAAGCCTTAAAGGGATTAAATGAGACCCACTCACACTATACACAATTTTTTTAAATTTTTTAATAGTTTATTACCAAGTTGGTTTCCATATAACACCCAGTGTTCTCCCCTACGAGTGCCCCTCTCCATGACCATCACCGCCCCCCCATCCCCTTCCCTCCTCCCTCTTCAGCCCTCAGTTTGTTCTCAGGATTCTAAGGTCTCTCATGATTTGCCTCACTCCCTCTCCCCAACTCTTTCCCCTCCTTTCCTTTTCCCATGGTCCCCTGTTAGGTTTCTCCTGTTAAACCTCTGAGTGACAACATATGGTATCTGTCCTTCTCTGCCTGACTTATTTCGCTTAGCATGACTCCCTCTAGGTCCATCCATTTTGCTACAAATGGCCAGATTTCATTCTTTCTCATTGCCATGTAGTATTCTATTGTTATATACAATCTGTTTTACTCAGTCTAATGATTCAAATGCTATCCTACCAGAAACACCCTCACAGACACACCTAGAATAATGTTTAACCACATATCAGGGCATCTGTGGTATAATCAGCACATAAAATTAGCCATCACAATGTCCTAATTTTGTTCCAAAAAAACATGATCAATAATGCTACAAAATGCATCTAGTGTGTTTTAAAAGCAGAACTTTTTAAAACTATATGATACCATGTAAGCATGTTACTATTTGATTCAGCAGAAAGGTAGCGAGCATGGTAGAAAAACAGCCTTTAGAGCCAAACACCATAGGGTTCAACTCCTAGATACTTTCCACCACCTCCCGGTCTTGGGGAAATATCCTACTGCTTTAGAACCTCTGTTTTCCTATCTGTAAATAGGGATGATCAAGAGTAATATTTAAAATACTTAATACCTGGTTGGTACACACACCCGCCCATTCAAAGAGAAGTCAGCCCTGCAGGGATATACCAGTATGCACCCCTTGTATAATACGGTACCCACTTCATGAGAGAGACGTGAGGATTAATAGGTCCAGAAACTGGCCCACAGAAATGGTCCACATTGGCCAAACAGGTCAACAGTTAATATTTTGCCTTCTCATGCCTTTGGAAAAGTTGCTGTCCTTGCTTTCCAATCTGGCATGGAAGGTTCCCCTCATTCTTTCATCTTTGTTGAAGTTGCAGAGCAGACTCTGAAGGACTGCTTTTGGTCTACACAGTCACAGTGAAATTACAGCGGGAGCCATTCTGGCCTCTGTTTACACAGGCAGTGAACAGAATTTCTTCTCAGCATTTTGGCAAGATTTTAGTTCAATTAAAAATGCTTAATCCCTTAAATGTGAAAGACTGATGTGTGTGTCTTTCTCATTCTACAGTGCCTTCTTGACAGCAAGGGCTAGAAGGCTAGGCATATCCCAGATTCCCTTGCAAACAAGGTTTCAAATGTAAATTAGATTCCATCAATCAGATGTACTATATGAGATGTGGAAGGCCAAAATGAAGCAGACACTTTGCTCCCACTGTATCTGTGGTCATCAGTGTCAAAAGTCAGGGTACAGGGCATCATTGACTGGTGTAGGTCAATTCTGGGAACAGTGGTTTCCTGATCGCTATTGAGTGGTGACCTTGGTGCCTCTGATTGAGTCTCCACAGTGGCGTGGTCCTAGTAGCTGACATCTGTTCAGCAACTTCTCAACCAGATTGCAACTCCTTTGGTAGGTTGGTCTAACAATGTAATTTTGAGAATCATTCCTTGAAAATCCCAACTAGAGTACTTACCTCCTGGGGTAGACTTGATGTTTTGAAACTAAATGTAGACAGGTTATATTCTTGAACTCCTCTTCTGGGAATTTAACCATAGGTTTATCTGTAATACACACGTGTAAAAGATGCATTCAGAGCATTCACCAAAGAATTGCTTCATACCCAGAAAGAGCTGGAAATAACTTAAATGCCCGCTAACAAGGACTGATTCAATAAATTATGTTGTAGCTACACAATTCAACTTTATACTCCAATTTACTTTTTTAAGGAAATAGATCTAGCTATGTGGTTTACGAAAAGAAGTACTATTAAGCGATGTTGCTAAATATTTTAATTTTTTGCTTGGATATTCACACCTACCATTCACAGCCCATATTCTTGGGAAACAATAACTCTACCTCTGGCTCTTAGGTGGGTTCTTGGCTCAGGCTTAACTAATTCATGTAGCCGTGTCCTTTTCTAGGGGGATTGGTTCTGATAGGAGCATGTGACCCGATTCATGTCAATGAGATCTGAAAAGTAGTTGGCTTGAGCCTCCAGGGAAAGACAATAATAAAATTAAAGTTTTCTGGCTCTTCTGAGAGAACTTCAAGAAATAACTTCTCTCTCTGCCCAGATATGGACATATCAGTATGTAGCCCTGGGGATGTTAGCAAGTCATATTTCAGCCACGATGGGAAGCCAGCCTTAGCAATCACAGCATGGATGGCAGAGCAGAAAGAGGAAAACCAGACCTCTGATAACATAATTAAACCACTGAGTCAAATCAACCTTGAACCAAGCTCTTTTTCTGAACTTGCAGTTATACCAGTGGACAAGTCTTGTTTCTTACTCAGGACAATATGAGTTTAATATTTGGCTACGTTCGGTGAAACATGTTCTGTAAATTAAGTGGAAAACTAAAAAAGCAAGGAGCAAAAAAATGTCAAATGTATTACTCTTTGTGTTAAAAAACAAAAAATTTAAAAAATTCATATATACAAATGTACTTGACTGTGCATAGAAAATTTTTGGGAAGAGATACACAACTATTCATTGTGATTATTTCTGAGGAGTGAATTTGGGAGTTCTGTAGTAAGAGGGAGATTTATTATTATTATTATGTTATTATTTGCATTTAAACTTATTTAATTAACAGCATATTGGTTTAATAATTCTTTTGAAATATAATCATTAGTTTTGCGTTTGCAAAAATATCTCCACAAAGGAATGGTTCGGATCTATTTGGTTTGCCTCTGACTCCAGAGGCAAAAGAAAAGGCACAGGAGGGAAGGGAAGAAGCGCCTCTCTGGGGCACATGGTCTCCAGTGGGGTCGGAGTGTCATCAGATTCATTAAGACCACCTTAATCAAGTGTCATTCAGGATAAGGGGCCTGGCTTTAGGCTGACATGTAGAGGATGCTGAGGAAAGTCTTCAGATAACATGCCATTAGGTTTGGTTGACCTCATGTAGCTAGGCTGTCTCTGTAAAAAATCTGGGGCTATCGAGGGAGGAGAAATGTTCTTGCGTTGCCCAGTCTTTAAACAGCTGAAGAACCGTGGCATTCTGTGTCTGTGTGAGAAGCCAGTGGAGAGCCAAGCACACTGGTTTTTACATCCTCCTCCCCAGTGGCAATAACTTCTGAGCAGACAGCAAGAGCCAAACTCTTACAACAATGTTCTTTCCTCACACCGAACACCAGTAGGCATCCCAAGAAATCTTGCCTAACTTTGTCATCCTTCCCTGTCCATGTGCTTATAGCTCCCTTGGTCTTGAGTGCCCCTGCATGTTGGGTTTCCTGGGAAATGGGCCCTGGAAAGACAATTGGTGAGCAGGAAGTTCAGGAAGTTCAGGAAGAGGAACCCTTGTAGAAGTAGGTAGAGGGAAGTTTGGGCTGTGAGTTTGTTTCTCTCATTAAACTCCATGTTCTAAGGAAAAACTCTATTTTTCTTCTCTTCTCCTCCTCACACCACCTCACTCTGGTCACCAAATGTGTGTGCTTTCTTTGATGCCAGCCAGGGGTTCTACAATGTGATTCAGTTCTGACACTATCTACCTGTTAAAATTAAGGGCTCAGTCCTACAAGACACCCCTTTGACCCACTTCAAATGTCAACTTCAAGTCCGGTTGCCACCTGGGCTTCTCACCCACCAGCTACAAGTTAGAGGTTCCCACAACCCCCTAATTTGCTAGAGCAGGTGACAAACTCAGGAAAACAGGTTACTTACTAGATTACTGTTTCGTTATAAAAAGATACAACTCAAGTACAGCCAGATGGAATGGATACATAATGAAAGGTATGTGGAAGGTGCTCAGAGCTTCCATGCCCTCTCTGGGGGCTTCACCCTCCCAGCACCTCCTGTGGTTCACCAGCCTGCAAGTTCTCTGAACCCTGATATTTAGGATTTTCATGGAGGCTTCTTACATAGGCACTGTTGATTAAATAATGCACCGTTGGTGATTAATTCAAGCTCTGGTCTCTCTTCCCTCCCCAGAGGTTGGGGGATGGGGCTGAAAGTTCCAGTCCTCCTCTCACTGGGCTGGTTCCCCTGGCAACGAGCACCTTCCCCTAGGCTATCCGGGAGCCCCCAGCCACCAAGCACTCATTAGCATACCAAAGACGTGATCTCTAAGGAGACTCCAAGGGTTTTAGGCCTGTGTGCTAGGAAATAGGGGGTGGAGGGGACAGAAGTTCAGTTGAATAGGGCCTCAGTCAACCCAACAGGAGCTCTGAAGCTGTGATAGCCCTTCAGAATTGCTCCAAATTGGGGTAAGGGGCCAGGCCTTTGTCCCCACTTTAGTTAGTTATAGCGTACAGTACCCCAAGGAATAGGAGCCAGTTGGGGATAATTGAGAGCTTTGACAATCTTTTCAAAGGCAGCGTGTGAACTGGGGGTCATCATAGGATCGCCCCACAACACCCTCATGTTTCCCAAATCTCCCTGCTCTCCTCCACACATACTCCCTTAAATACCTTACAAATAGGATCATCAGTGTCCTGCTGATTTTGGTATCCTGCCCTGAACTTTTACCTACAGTTCTTCCCACTATTTCTCAATGAAAAACCAGGGTGCTATAAACACTTCACATTCATCATTAGCTCACGTGATAATCCAGACAACCTTTGAGTTCAGAATTATCTTGCCTCCATTTAACAGATGAGGAATCTAAATCGCCAGTAGGTTAAACAACTTAATCAAAATTACACTGCTAATAACCATGTGGTCCTAAATACCGGCAACACTGCCTATCGCCAATGGATAGTGAAGGCCAACCTCAAAGGGATAAGAAGTCTTAACAGGGCAGTGTGGGGGAGTCTGTGGATGGAGAGAGAGCCAATCAAAATGGCAGCTTCTGGGAGTGTGGAGACCCACCTTATTTCTAGGCGTGCCCATTAGCCCCTCAGCAAACCACCCTAAATCACACAGGCTCCAAGGGAAAGAAACAACCCTTGGTCATAACTCCTTCCAAAGTCTCTCAAATGTAGAATTTCAGGTCACCACTGGCCTGACTCATCCCCTTTCCCTTCTGGCTCTGGAAGTCCCATTGCATAGAGGTAAAACCAAGCCCAAAGGTAAAAAGAGGCTGGCTGCCAGTAGCCCAGATAGCTAGGCTGACTCCTCTGGTTTATGCTATTTCATTATGTCTTGACAACCGTCCCCTCTCTACCTAAGGGACCATTAAAAAATAACTACTATCATTAATATTTTTTTTAAATCAGATGAGTCTATTTGTAAAACTAGAAACTATAGAATAGACACATCCCCACCCCCATCTCTGTCCCAGTCCCTGAGTTAAAGGGACTATGGCAGTGGTGCCCACGATTTCTAGTCACTTGCACTTATTTTTAGAAGGAAGAAAAGAAAGAAGAAGCGTAAACGGCGCTATTAGAGTGGCTAATTAAATTTCTTCTTTGCTGTTACAATGCATTCATTTTTGAGGATCATTACTTTTCTTGTAACTTCTTTCAAGAGCTTGGTTTAAGGTTTTAAGTCAAGGAAACCACAAGGCAAGACTTAAAGCCACAGGCCACGTGTCTACCAATGGCAACGTGTTGGTGGCTCAGGGGCAGTCCAGGATGAGAGCATGATTCCAGAGCTGCTGTTTCTTCAGAAGTGCATGAACCGCAAATGGAGGGGAACAGCTACCCCCTTTACAGGAGACCCACTGAGTTCATAGATAGGGGCATGCTTGCATACAGCCTTTAGCTAATGTTCAAAACTCAGGGTGTTCATTTCCTATTTAATATTCATTTATTCACAAAGAGACAAGAGTTGCCCTATGGGGCGCCAGCCACTCTGATGGATGTGGTGGGGGGTTGGGGTAGAGAGTAGGCAAGGCTCAGAGGTGGCTGTGGGAGGAAGGCGGCGTGTGCACTGAACTGGACATGGCTTTACCTGGTGCAGGGTATTCAGGCACATCTCTTTCCAGATCTGTGTTCAGTGTCTTTTTGCTCACAGTTTGAAGTTGGCCATTGTGGGATTCTGTACACTACAGACATGGCAAGGACCACAGTCAGGGCACCTCCCCTCCATTTTGGAGAAGCCAGTATACCAGTGGCCCACTGGCTGGGCCTCATTTTCCAAATGAGAAACTGAGGCAGAGAGAGGAAAGGCATTTTCTCCTTAGTTTTCTTTAGTGCCGACATACTGTTTGGCAGGCCACAGGCGCTCAATAAATATTTATCAACTCACAAAAATATTTCTCCTTTCCAAGTTGTCAGTAAACCATATGATAAAAGTGTAAAAGATAATGTAATTATACGAATCAAAAATACAGTTGCAGAAACATGTACCAAACCTAAGACAACAGAACATTTAGTATCACAGAGAAAAGAAGTTGCTAATGTATTGCCCTATAGCAAGCCGTGAGCACTCTTTTTTCCTAATCAGATTAGATATTTGAGCATGATCCTTTCTAGATCTCCAAAGTATGACTCAAATCTGCAAAGCCATTTTGGACTAAGGCTCCCCATTTTTAATAGTACAAGATTTCATCCACCGTGCAGACTTTTCAGGTGCCGAGCAAAACATTAATCCAAAGTGAAATAGTTGCTCTGTACAGCCAAATATTTAGGTTAAGGCCAAGTCCAATTTCAACAAATGATACCTGCAACTTACAAAACAATCTGCTGACATTTGGAAATGTGTGTTGGCCCCAGTGAACAACAAAAGTATGTTTTCCATTAGAACAAGATAGGAATTGGAGATGAGGATCGAATGGGAAGGGCTAAGCACCCATATTAAATAGCTCTTGTTTAACCTTAACTTTTTCAGAGTACTCTGAAAAAAAGAAAACAAAAAACTACTAGTGATATGGAGAAATAACACAACACCAGCTACTCGCCAGTACTGTATCGCAAATGTCCAACTGGTATCAAACTACAAACAAAACCCCATTCTGAACCCTCGATGTATGACTTACATTCTGCCCTCTGCAACTCCACCCCTATTTCTGCCCTACAGCCCCTCCCCCCCCACCGCTGCCTCATTCCTGCCACCACTTCCACTCACTCTCCACCGTGGTAATGATGTGAATGTGCAAAAGTCAAGACTGGGTTAAGAGGGGACCAAAAGGAATGTTTTAGATGAAATCAGATGTGACCCCTGGAATCAGGAGCATTTGCTGAGCATGGTTTTAATTACGGGGGGCTCAGGCAGCTTCCAGATACCACTCTGCGGCAGCTTGGTGTACCTCTAAAAATGTGCTTGGCCGGCCAGCCTGCCGGCAGGAAGGGTTTATGACCTCCCACTCCATTAAAAAAATAAATAAATCAGAAGCCCCGGAGGCATGTTCAGAAGCAATGAAATTGCAACCTGTTTACTTCTTCGACATTTAAATTCCCAGCCCAGGCACAGCCTTACAAGACTAAACCTTATTGCGAAGGAATTAAAATTCTTTTGCTCTGATGCAGTCCGGCTTATAGCATATGGCCTGTCGCCGGAGCCCGAGGGCTCATCTTGTGTTTTTCGAGATCTCATAAAATTGCTGAACTCTAATGGAAGGAAAGAGTTGTGCATCTTAAAAGTATGAGGGGACTTCATTACAAACTCAAGCTCTTTAAACAGGGCAGCCATTTGTCTGAGTCTAAGTCTGCTTCAAGATGCAAAGGAAATGAAGTCCATAAATGTGGAAGAATGGATCTAATATCACAGGGCGGAGGAGGGGAGATTTCTAAGTCACTGGAAAAAAGACAGAAGAGCTGAGGACTGAAGGCAAAAGAATGGTCACTAGTCAAAGCCGTTAGCTTTACGAGAGGAGTGCCCCTATCAAAACTGTCTTCTTCAAGTAGGTGAAGGGCTGGTGTGGCAGTTAATTTTATGTGTCAGCTTGGCTAGGTGGTGGGGACCAGTTATATGATCAAACACCAGCCAATATGTTTCCGTGAGGTACTTTTTAGATGTGATTAACATTTAAAGCAGTAGACTGAGTAAAGCAGGTCAACCTTTATGATGGGGGTTGACCTGTCAGTTGAAGCCCTTTAGAGAAAAGACCTCTGAGATCCTCTGAGGAAAATGGAATTCTGCCTGCCTATGGCCTTCGGACTCAAAGTCAAACCTTCAGCTCTTCTCCAGCTTCCAGGCTGTGGCCTGCCCTGCAAATTTCAGCCTTGCCAGCCTCCACAATCACATAGGCCAGTTCCTTAAAATAAATCTCTCTAAATACGTCCGGATTTTTAAATGCATTCGATTGGTTCGGTTTCTCTGGAGAATCCTGACTAATGTGGTTGGTATGTGGGAAAAAACAAGCAAGAAAGAGAACTCATGTTGATAGGTGCACAAAACATTTCTTTTGATTGTTCGCCCATCTTCTTAATCCTTGCAACAATCATATAAAATAAGCAATTCCTCCGTTTTCCTGATTAGAGAACTGACGTTTTGCTCTTTCCCAGAATCATGAAGCCAGGAAGTGGTGGATGTCATGTCACTCAGCTCTGACTCCGACAGCAGGTCCCTTCGAGGACATCACTTGCTCCCATACACGGCTTGTTCTGTGTTATTCCAGAAAGCTGAGTAAGACTTTGGGCCTCCAAGATCTCAGCGAGAGAACCATCTGTTAGAAGTCAAGGTGAGAGACAGAAAGTCCTACCGGCATTCGAGGCCTTGGCTTTGGTCGTTTCTGAGGTCACTTTCACTCTCCTCCACTGCCAGGTTCTTGTTTTTGTTTTTGTTTTTGTTTTGTTTTACCCCTTTTATTGAGTTATAGTTGATGCCCTATAAACTGAACATGTTCAAAGTGTGTAGTTTGATAGGTTTTGATATATACAAATCCACAACATCAATATCACAGCCAAGATGATGAACATATCCTCACTCTCTAAAGCGTCCTCTCGTACTTTTATACTTTTCACCTTTCTACTTCCTATATCAGCAGCCACTGATCTGCTTTCAGTGACTATAAATTAACTTATATTTTTTGGAATCTTATACATAAATGGAATCATACAGTATGAACTCTTTTTGGGGGGGAAGGAGCATCTAGATTCTTTCATACAGCAGAATTATTTGGAGATTTGTCATGTCGTTCTGTGTATCAGTAACTCGCTAATTTTTATTCCCGAGTATTATTCCATTCTATGAATATACCAGAAACCACAATCTACTTATTCATTTGCTGGTGGAAATTGGTGATTTCCAGTTTGCCGCTGCTCTGAGCGTTCACGTACAGGTTATTATGTGGACATCTGCAGGGGTCAGTGGACTGTGGCTTATTTTGTACTTCTCCCCCACACAGCCATGTCGTGCATTTATTCACTTGTTTGCTGTTTGTAGGTGCTTTTGTATTACTATAGCAGAGTGTGTAGAATCATGGCTGGCAAAGCCTAAAATATTTACTTTCCATTTTCCAACACCCTGTTCTTGTATACATTCATACCTTGACCAGAAAGAAAGTGGGTGTATATTCAGCTTTTCATTGAAATGGCTAAGCTGTTTTCCAAAGTGGTTACACCACTTTACATTTCCACCAGCAGAGCATGAGAGTTCTAGTTGCTCCATACCCTTGCCAAAACTTAATATGCTCATTCCTTTTTTTAAAAAACTTCTTAATGTTTATTTATTTTTTGAGAGAGTGAGAGAGCACAAGCCGGGGAGGGCCAGAGAGAGAGGGAGGCAGAGGATCTGAAGTGGGGTCCATGCTGACAGCACACAGCCTGATGCAGGGCTTGAACTCACAAATGGAGAGATCACTGCCTGAGCAGAAGTCAGATACTTAACCGACTGAGGCACCCAGGCGCCCCAATATGCTCATTCTTTTTAATGTTGGCCATTCTAATAGATGTGTAGTAGTTTCTTTTTTATTTAAACCATTTTTATGTTTATTATTTATTTTTGAGAGAGAGCACGAGCCAGGGAGGGGGCAGAGAGAGAGGGAGACACAGAATCTGAAGCAGGCCCCAGGCTCTCCACCTGTTGGCCCAGAGCTTGATGTGGGGCTCAAACCCACGGACTGGGGGCTCATCACTTGAGCCGAAGTCAGATGCTCAACTGACTGAGCCACCCAGGCACCCTATATAGAGGTTTCTTCTTGTGATTTTAGTTTGCATTGCTCTGATGACTAATGGTATTAAACCTCTTTTCATGTGTATATTTTTTGTTTCTGTGTCATTTTGGGAGTGAAGTATGTTTTAAATATTTTTGCTATTTGAGAGAGGGAGGATTTGTTTTCTTATTACTGAGTTTTGAGAATTCTTTGTATATTTTGGGATACAAGCACCATGTTAGATATGTGACTTACTAATATTTCTTTCCAGTCTGTGGGTTGTCTTTTTATTTTCTCAACAGAATCTTTCACAGAGCTAAAGTTTTTAATATTGATGAGTGCATATTTATAACATGCTTTAGATATCATGTTTAAGAAAGCTTTGCCTTACCCAAAATCATAAGACTTTCTTCTATGAGTTTTACAGTTTGGGGTTATTCTCAACTATTTGAGAACTATTAAGAAATGATCAAAAATTTTAAAAAAATTATTTTTTTTTTACAAAAGACTATCCAATTGTTTCAGAATCATTTGTTTAAAAAACTATCCTTTCTCCACTGAACTGTCTTTGGAACTTTGTTGAAAATTAACTGCCCTATATATGTGCGGGTCAATTTCTGGATTCCCTACTCTGCTTCATTAATCTATTTGTCTGTCTTGATGCCAATACCATGCTGTCTTTATTACCATGGATTTATAAGTCTTGAAGTCAAGTAGTAAAAGTCCTCCAATTTTTTTTCAGAATTGTTTTTGCTATTCCATGTCTTTTCCATCTCCATTTGAATTTTAGAGTCAATTTTATCAATTTCTACATGCTTAGAATTTGATTGGAATTATTGAATCTATAGATCAGTTTGGGGGGAAATGACATCTTAATAATAGAGAGTCCTCTGATCCGTGATGCCATGTAGCTCTCCAAGTTTTGGTTAGATGTTCTTTCCTTTCTTTCAGGTTTGTAATTCTTAGTATACAGATCTTGCAGCCACTGGCTGATTAGAAACAAGTATTCCTCTTGCATAATAATGCAGGATCACAAAATAAACAGCATTCTGTCTTTATGTAAAAATTTGGACATTTTACTCATCACATTGCAATAATTTTTGTACTTTTTCAAGTTTATTTATTTATTTTGGTGGGGAGCAGGGGAGAGAGAGAATCCCAAGCAGGCTCCTTGCTCAGGCTGAGTATGATGCATGCATGCCTCACTACTGTGAGATCATGGCCTCAGCCAAAATCAAGAAGAGGACTTTTAACCGAGTGATCCACCCAGGCTCCCCTTTATTACTGACTTCTAGTCTAAAATCATAGTGTTCAGAGATAATATTTTATATGAACTTAATACAAATTAGTGAGACCTTTTTACAGCCCAGAAAATCATCTCTTTTGGTAAATAGTCCATGTGCACTTAAAAAGGGTGTTAATTCTGCCACTATTAGGTGGAGCATTTTATGAAAGGCCAAGTAGGTCACGTTGGCTGTGAGTTGTTCAGCTTTCTCTGTCCAGCTCAACTTTCTGCCTGGTTGTTCTATCAGTTGCTGAGAGGAGCATGCTGAAATCCCACCTACTTGCAGATTTGTCTTATTCACCTGTCAGTTCTACCAATTTTGGCCTCACGTATCTAAACCGTTGCTGTTACGCACATCCACTCAAGATGCTCTGGTGCATTCACAACTTTAAAAACCCCAGTAGAGTATCTTGTGGCCCCACCTCCCACCCTCATGCGTTGTTGACAGTCCCAAGGTCTCACCCTGTTCCTTCATGACTAGGATTAACAATGCTTCTTCCAAACTAAATTGTTTCAGAAAAGAATTACCCAAACACACAATTTTAAAGCAGCATGTTTTTCTCTCCTTGTGGTACTTGAAATCTCATTGGAGAAGCAAGACCATGACATTACAGCAAACAACACAAGGCCATTTATTATTAATAGCCAGATCTGGCAGAGAAATATTCTGCAGGATTCCCAAGGGGCTGGAGTTTAATCAGGACCGGGGCTTATTTGTATGCTTTCATTCTTTTGTTCTTCCTCTCTCCCACCTTCAATCTCTCTCTCCCTCCCTCTCCATTTCCTTCCTTCCTTTCCTTTGCTTCACATTTACTTTGCACCTAATCAGATTCTGTTCCTTTGTCAAGAATTGATTCAGGCAAGATCCCTGACCTCAGAGTATACAGAAGAGAAGCCAGCTCGGAAGAAGCGGGACTTGAGTTGAGCCTTGAAAGCTGAAGGACATATTCTGTAGCATGAAGAATGGACTTGACACATTCATTATCAAATGAATTCTGTGCTTATCTGCAAAACTTGAGATTTGCATGTCGTCTATATGATCCTTGTTGATCAAAAAATAAAGGTGCTTCTTTGATTTGTTGTCTCTACTACTAAAATCACATCTACTTAATAAATGTGGGGTGGGGATGAGAGACTAAATGACAGAAATAACTATTCCTATTATATCACTGATGTGTAACCACTTCACAATCTTTGGTATGTTTCTAATTACTAAAAATAACCATCGGATTTTATATCCTGATCTTTTCTTGACATTCTCTCCAGAATTTTCTACTTTATTATAATTTTAGTCAATATAACTTTAGACATAGTCTAATTGAGAGACTGAACAAGTTTAAAATCTCCCTATTGTTTTATATCTAGAATGTTACCAGTTTTTCCTTATCAAAAATATTCTGCCAATGCATTTTTATAACTCTGTATTTATTATTTTAATGTCTTATAAGTGAAGGAAATTTTAGAGATTATCAAGGCCAACCATTTCAATTTTGGGACAAGAAACTGAGCTATGGGTAATTAACTGAGTTTTTTGGAGCTATGCTTCTCAAACTTAACATGTTTGGGGATCACCTGGGGATCTTATTAAACTACAGATCATGATTCAGTAAGTCTGAGGGGGATCCTAATATTCTGCATTTCTGACAAGCTCCCACGTGATGCAGAGGATTGCACAAAAATATGATCATACCTCAGGTGAAGGATTTGAAACAAAATATGTCTGTCTGCAAAGCCCCAGCCCAAGCCCCAAGCCTCTGTTACCTAGGACAGACTATAGTGGCTAACTAGGACCAATGTGTAGAAGCTTTCAAATGTAATTGAAGTTTAATTTAATTATCTTAGTTTAAGGATATCCTTTCTACCAGCCATTGAAGATATGTAAGCTCTGGCTGAATACCCAAATTGGTAGAGAGGCTTAATGGAAATACAGTGATGGAGGAAAGCATCTATCATCCAGTGACCTTGAAGTTCCTCCCAACCCCAAAGTTAAGCTTTTATTATATATGTTAGTATTAGATACTTTGAATGTTTATCTGAACAGCTAGCTTCCCAGGCATTTAAGATTCAAGGAGACATTTTCTGATAGAAGTTGCATTGCCAGGCTGAAGAAACAGATGAAATTAGGAGTTTTTCTTTTCTTTTTTAAACCAGACTGGATGGTAGTTAGGAACTCAGAAGATGGCCAGAGTGGTCACATGAAAGAAAAATCTTCCTCTGTCTCCCTCCTTTCCTTCCTCCCTTCCTCCTTCTCCCCTTCTCCCTTTCTCCCCCTCTACTCTTTTGGAAAAATAAAACCTCACATTTGAGAAATTTTGGGAAATATAATTTGCATTTGAAGAAAATGTCAGAATTTTTTAACACAAGATGGGAACCAAAAGTGAAAATGTAAATGATTGGGGTCTCTTTACAAAAGGAAGATAGTGTCACTTCTTAGTACAGACACATTTCTCTTTACAAGGTTTTCAAATGATAATGTTCTCCTTGAAACATGTTAAATGTCTGAGTCGTAAATTTCAAATTGTCACTGTAGGCTGAGCTCCCACAAGACAGGAAAAAGGACTGCTTGTTTTTTATGCAAGCTTCTCTAAAACTCGTGAAAAATTCCCATTCGAATTGTTGATTTTACTTAAGCTTTCCAAAAACCGGAGCCCCTACTTGGTGACCCATAGGTGCACGGATGACAGAGACAATGCCTCAGAGATGCCACCTGGCTTAGTCAACAACTACGACCTCCTTCTGGCATTCTGGATTCCTATTCCCAGGGACCAGTCTGACTTCACCCTATGGACTGGGCACCTGCTGCCCATTATCCACCTTCCTTGCCAAACCGGTGATCCTCCCGATCCTGAATACATTCATTTCATTTCACCCTCCTCTTTTCAAAAGCACAAATAGGATTGTCCAACACCTGACCTCCACCCTTACAGCATGTCCATCATGTCCTGTTGATTCCCCTGTTTCTACTGAGCCAAGATTTTAATCTCTACTATCTCCATTCAAATTTTTCTACTCAGCCTTTCTGATGCATCCTTCCCATTGATGCCAGACCATTCCTTTCGAAGGGCAATTATTATTCTTCCTAGGTGTGAAGTCACACTTTGGTCTTGGAATCTATGACTGAGGACAGCCCAAAGTTCCTACTTCTTCACCTGTCATTCAAAACCTTCTCTAAACTGCCCCCAACTTTCCTGTTCAGCTTCATCCCTATTTAAGCTACAGTCTAGCCAGGCAAAAGAACATGTCATTCCTGAAAGATGTATTTAGGAAGTAAATTTGCTTGGTGGTTACCAGGCTTTGGGTTCAAGCCTCAGATCCACTATCTCCAAGCTGCATGGGGTCTTGACATTAACTCTGAGCCAGTCTCATTTTTTAAAATGAAGGCACTAACAGTGCCTGCCTCCTATAATCAGGGCAAGGATTCAAGTTAAAACTTAGAGCAGAACGTCCAGTTTCTGCCAGGCATAAATGTACTAGAATGAGTGTTGTTCCTGATCTTACAACAAAAGGACCAGAATAGATTGCAGTCTCGTGAACTTTCTCTAGTCGGTCAAAGACTTGGTCCCAGGGCCACAGACTAGCACACAATCTAAGGAGAGACAGTCACTCACAAACAGGGACAAGACCCGAGCACTTGCTTACCTGAGGCAGATGTTCATCTGGGGCAGATGTAGCAGGACACCAGGAAGAAGAATTCGAGAAGCTAGAATAGCGCCTGAGTGGAAGTCACTAAGAGAGTACAGAGCACTTGGGGCCACAGATATTAGGGAGTTTGTACACATTTGCAGGCTTTTTTTTTTTATGGATAGCATTTGGTGAGAATCTTGGGGACATGTCCCTGATGACTTAGGCCTGGGATTGGGGAAGAGAAGCCACTGGAAAGTGGACATATCACCCAGAGCCTTTGCACAAATAGGGACCTCATTTATCAGCTCTACCTTGCTTTCATACATGGCTTTATTCTTTACATTACTATTATGTATTTGAAGGCAGAAGTTCCTAACTTAATCTTTTTATAGAGAAGGAAAACATATATCAAATAATTATGTCCTTTTCCCAATGTCACACAATGAGTTTCTTTAGAGGTAGTCCAAAAATCATGGTCAAAAGCTTTTGTCATGAGTCCACTTGCTGTGTTGGTAGGAAACATCTATTCAAACATGAGATGTTGAAGGTTTTATCACACATGGGCTCATTTTCTATGACTTACTGCTATCTTGTCAGGTAGGTTAAAGAAGGGGTTAATAACCCCATTTTATAGACGAGAGAATTCAGGCTCAGAGAGATTAAGGCTTGCCCCAAATCAAAGGGACTGTTAAGGTGGGACTGGAAAAGGAAGAGCTGGGGGGAGGAGGGGAGAGACAGTCCTTGAAAATTTTATCCCATGAGCAATTTGAAACTATAGATATGGTTTATGTTTTTAAGTTTATTTATTTTGAGAGAGAGAGAGAAAGAGAGAACCCCAAGCAAGCTCCTTGCTGTCAGTACAGAGCCTGTCACAGGGCTCCATCCCAAAAACCGTGAGATCATGTCCTGAGCTAAGACCAACAGTTAGACGCTTAACTGACCGAGCCACTTAGGCACCGCATGAAAGTGTAGATGTGTTTTAAGAACATACAGATACAATCAGATGTGGTGTTATGTTACCTTTTCAAGTGAGGAATCCTCTTTATAGTATTCTTTTACATTTAGCCACTTAACATCCACTCCCTTTTTTTGCTGGCTGCCAAACCCTGCTTTGGCTTTGAGGAAACTACCCTTTCCCTAGTTGTAGCCTGGAAGATTCTAGGGAAGATCATCAGGCTTCATGGCTTGGCCCTTGTCTGGTTCACTGTGGGTCACATGTCCTAGGTAGACTTGGTCAGGGCCAACAAGACCAACCCAGTTCTCAGGTGTTTACTAGGCTGCCATTTTTATTCAACTCTTCTGTTCTCTGTCAGTGTCAAAGATATTGACATGGTACCACAGAAAGAGGGCAGAAAGAGCCCAACTCAGAAGAAGCCACATCCAGAAATGCATCTTAGCAATGTTTTTAAACTCAAATCAAGCCTTACTTAAAGTCAAATCTACCACCAGCACTTTGCAGTTATGTGAGCTATCAATTTCTCCCTCCCTTATGCTCTGCCTTCTTAAACTGTTTAAGATGGGTTTTTAACTCCAATGGAAAGAAACCTAACTGATACCCTTACACGGCTGTTAAATGAACAAACTTGTAAAAAATAATGACCAAAATTTGGTAGGAGTGTGAGAAATAGGTTTTTTCCTACACAGCTTGCATAAATATAAATAGATGCATACACACACATAAATATGTGCATACACTAACACTCAAAAATTTCACTTTAAAAACATTATCTTACGTAAATCATCAAGATTATGTGAGACAAGTTAGTTGGAAAGAGACAAATTAGTGAAAGATATTATAACAAATAGTCATGCATCTATACAACACAAACTAAGAATTTAAAATAATATCATAGAATATTGACATGTTAAAATGTTCATAAAGTATCATTGAGTAAAATAAACACTATACATTAAAGGTACTGTTTAGTTTTATTTTTGCTTATAAAAATGTAGATTTATATGCATATAGAAATAATGGGAAAGCTATACCCAAATATATTACTAGTGGTGGGAATATCAGTCAATTATTCACATTTTCCTTTTTGATATTTCCTATTAAAGACATCTTTAGAGGCACCTGGGTGGCTCAGTTTGTTGAGCATCTGACTTCAACTCAGGTCATAATCTCGCTGTTCGTGAGTTCGAGCCCTGACTCAGGCTCTGTGCAAACAGGTCAAAGCCTGGAGCCTGCTTCGGATTCTGTCTCTGTCTCTCTCTCTCTCCCTCTCTCTCTCTCAAAAAATGAATAAACATTAAAAAAAATTTTAAAGACAGGTTTAATTATTATGAACTACAAAAATAACACTTAAAGCTTTTTAAGGGAAAATAACTTGGACATTGCATTACAGAAAAATTAGAAAAACAAAAGGAATGAGCCCATTCATAAACATAACACTGTAATACAGTCATTCTCATGGAACTGGGTATCTTTCTTTGCAGAACTTTTCTAGGTTTTGTTTTCCCTTGGTGTTGCAGCTGTTAGAATGTATGTACTATTTTGCATCCTGTTTTTGCCATTTAACATTTTGTGGGTGTTCTGTGTTGTTGCAGATCATTATTGCATGTTTACACCCAATGTTCATAATGGTTTGTGTGCCATTCTGTGGATTTATTGTATTTTCTTTATTTAAACTTTCCTATATTGTTGGACGTACAGGCTATGTGATTCTTCAAAAACATATTTGTATTGCTGTGTATTTGGCATGGTTTCTTTAGAAGAAATCCCCAGAAGAGAACCCAATTCATTACCTAAGGAAAGACTGTCCCCCAAGCAGTGTAAGGAAGAGTTAATTCCACAAAAGCCATTGCCTGGGATCCTGACTGCCTCTCGCTAGGATTCCTCACTGGGAGACCTTCCAGAGCAGTACCTTCTGCCCAAGCAGTGGAAGCACAGAGCCTCTGAAGCCTGGGAGGGGGCTGGGACCAGGCCAAGGGCCTGCTGGGGGAAAACTAAGAAATAAGAGCAGGATAAAAATCTTCCCAGTTACTTCTAAGTGCAACTTAAGGCTTAGTGGTCATCAATTGAATCAATATCTGACCCAGAGCCTGACTGACTGAGGAGTTGAGTCATTTCCTTATGTCCAAGGCTAGAAAATGGAGACTTCGTAATGGACAGGGTGAGTCCTTCCCCAGTGAAGGAGGGGCTGTAATGGAGGAAGGCTGGCCTTGGGTCAGAAGGCCTCAGTCCCACCAGCCAGATATGGGACTCTGAGAAGGTCTTCCCAACAAAAGGGGGCTAATAATACCTGTCTGCCTGGAAGCCTGAGAGTCTTCAATGAGAAAAGGATACGAAAGTCCTTTGTAAACTCTAAAGTGCTGTGTCCTTGTAAAGGATTAAGATTGTCCATGCTTGAAAAGGATAAGAAAATGACAGGTGTGCTTGCTCACTATGCTTAGTATCTGATGGTTGTTTCTTCATTGAGTCAACATTTATTGAGCTCCTGCTGTGTGCCAGGTAATGTTTTATATACTTGGGATGCAACCGTGAACAAGACAGGTAAGGCCTTTCGTGGAACTTTACATCCTATTGGGTGGAGACACACAGCACAGTAGACAAATAAGCAAAAGAGACAATAAGGTGGGTGTCAAGAAAAAATAAAGTGGGGTGGTAGGATAGACAGTACAGGAGTGAGGATGCTGTTGTTTTCTGGAATGAGAAGTGAGAGTCTCCAGAAGGTGACAGTTACACTGAAGCCTGAAAGGTCAAAAGGAGCAAGCCACCCGAAGACACAGGGGAAGGAGCCCCAGACAGAAGGAACAGCCAGAGCAGGAGGTGGGAACAAATTTGAAGGGTGTTGTGAAGGGACCATTTGTGTCCCAGCCCCCATACTGATCTGTTGAACCCTGACTCCCAAGGTGATGGCATTAGGAGGTATGACCTTTGGGAGGACCGGAGTTGCCTGAATGGGATTAATGCCTTTAAAAGAAGAGATGTCATTAACTAGACTTATGGTGATGACCATTTTGCAATATATAAGTATATTGAGTCACTATGTTATATGCCTGAAGCTAATAAAATACAAGTGGCACCATGAGTTGAAAACTGATAAAGTGTAACATGGTAGTTTACACGTGCCCATCTCTCTACATTGGTATGTGTTTAAAATTATCCAAAAAGAAGAGACATTAGAGCTTCCTCTCTCTGCCATGTGGGGTCACAGAGAGAGGGGTGTCATCTACAAGACAAGAAGAGTTTCCTCACCAGCACCCGATCATGCTGACACCTTGATCTTAGCCTTCACAACCTCCAGAACTAGGGAAAATGTAATTTCTACTGTGTAGTCCACCCATGCCAGTATTTTGTGACAGCAGTCTGAGAGGCTAAGACAGAGATAATGACTCCATAGGTCTGTACAGGTTGGTTTAAAATAAGTCTCAGTGGTTCTTGGTCAGCAAAATGTCTCCAGTCAATGTAGTCTTCACTGGGGTAACAATGTCCCCAAAGGAGGAATAAATTGGTTCTTGGTGGGAACACAAAAGAACCTGACATTTTCTGTATTTGAAACACAAATGCATATGCAGTACATTAATAAATGTATCAACATTGTTAAAGTTTCATGGAAAATAAATTAGGAAGCAAATATATTATAAAGGTCCTTAAGAGTCAATAGTAGAAATGGGTTGGGAAACACTTAAGTCAGAGCCAGTCAGGGCTCAGCATGGGGTCACTCAAAGGTGAGTGAAAAGTTTTCCTTTTGCAGCAGGAACCCAGGAATCCAAATCTCCCCATGCTGCCCTGCCATTATCCCCCACCATAAACCCCCAAGAGAGACATGCAGAGAGAGCCAGACTTAGAGAAGGAGGCTTGTTACCATAGAGAGTTTGGTCATCGCAGATCAGCTGTGAGCACCAGAAACTGGCCCCCAAAAGTGCTTCAATAAGACAGAACTTGCTTTCCCTCATACATCAATGAATCCCAGAAGTAAGGAGTCCAAGTCTAATATGGCAGCTCCACAACGACCTTGGACATTGCTCCACAATGACCTTGGACCTTCCTCATTCTCTAAAAATGGTTTTTCAAGCTCAGCCATCATATTCAAAGTCCATGCAGCTCCTCCCATGTAGGGAGGAAGATCAGCAGACACACCCTAAGAACTGGTACTTTTACTTACATCGCATTGCTGGAACTCATTCATATTATCCCCCATCCTGCTCAGCTGCATGGGAAGTTGGAAATAAAATTCTTAGAATAGCAATGAGTCCAGCTCAAAGTTGAACAATCTCTTATAAATACAGAAAGAGAGAACAGATGCCAAGGGACCACCATCTGCCATGATGTGTGGATCCTATGTGGATGGACCCTTTCTCCCTAGTGATCTGACTCATATGGTGCAGAGTCAGAAAGATCCCTTAAACAGGCTTTCCTGAGCTTCTGTCTCTGGGACGTCCCTTGGTACCCACTGGATCTTCTCTTCTTTTTTGTAAAATGTATTTATTTTATTTATTTAAGTAGTCTCTACACCCAACATGGGGCTCAAACTTACAACCCTGAGAGCAAGAGTCACCTACTCCTCAGACTAAGCCGCAAGGCCCCCCTCCACTGGATTTTCTAAAGTGGCAATAAAGCAGTAGCATGTGGAAGGCATGTTTTCACTGGAAGAAGGAGGCTCCAGGCACCATTATTTCAAACACTGGAGAGAGAAAGAGAGAGACAGAGAGAGACAGAGAGACAGAAGGAGAGGCAGAGAGAGGAAAGTCGCCCTTCCCTATTCAGGTTTATTTATATTCTCCTGTTAACACTCTATCCCCCAGTAATACGATTTGATTAACATTCGAGAACCTGACTCATCCTCCACACTCTTTTTTCTTGCCAGGAGATGGGGGAGGAAGGAGAACTCAGACCTTCCTTTACCTTATAGGCCCTCTTCGTCTAAGAGTCACCCGAAGCAGCAGGAAGCCGAGGCCAGGAGAGCCGGGCATGGAAGAACGTCTCTGGGGAGAACGTGTGCAGGGCAGGCCAGAGAACCCCAGCGCACGGAGGCCCTGTCTAATAAAGGAGCAGGTCTCTACAGGGATAGCATCAGCACAGCGTGCTGAGTGCTGAAATCAAAGTGTGAACGAGAGACTGACGCGGGTGGGGAGAGAAAGCTTCCACAGAAACCAGCCATGACCAGCGAGGTGCCGGAAAGTAGGCAACAGACATTCAAGACAGAGCGAAGGCCTAAAGGGGTGAGGTGGGAAACACGTCTGGGGGGAACTGGGTAGTTTGTTTGAGGTGGGGGTTGTATGAGAAGGTGGTGGAGGTGACAGATGGTTGAGAAAACTACGTTGGAGATGAGTTTACCTGAGGGAAGCAGTAGGAGACACAGCTCAGTTACTCAGCTCCAAATGTCCTTCGTGAAGTTAACAGATTTGGGCCAGCAAGCAAGAAAGAGCTGAACATTGAGGTGATGGATAAGCACCAAGCCTGGGGAGACCTTGAAACAAAACCCCCGTGATCCCAGGAAAGAACAAATCCGAGAACCACTGGATGCAGGGCGGCCAGACGCCTTTCTGTAGATCCCATTCCAAAGAACGGTTGAAACCCCAATCAGTTGAAGAGTGTCCCCTAAAATTCACATACACCTGGAACTTGAGAATTTGAGCATATTTGGAAACAGGGTCTTTGCAGATCTAATTCATTCACTTAAAATGGATTAGGGTGGACCTTAAATCCAATCTGGTATCTTCTTCTTTTTTTTTTTTTTAATGTTTATTTATTTTTGAAGGAGAGAGAGACAGAGCATGAGTCGGGGAGGAGAAGAGAGCAGGAGACACAGAATCTGAAGCAGGCTCCATCCAGGCTCTGAGCTGTCAGCACATAGACCCATGACAGGCTCGAACCCATGAGCCTGGGATCATGACCTGAGCTGAAGGGGGATTCTTAACCAACTGAGCCACCCAGGTGCACCACGCTGGTATCTTAATAGAGGGAAAAGACATACAGAGATGCACGGGGAAGCAGGCCATGTGATGAATACAGAGATTGGAAAACCAGGAAACAGCAAGATTGGAAAAGCAGCAGACGCTAGAGGATGAGAGGATGGATCTTCCCCTTGAGGCCTCTGAGGGAGTACAGCCCTGCTAACACCTTGCTCTCAGACTTCCCATCTCCAGAACCGCACGAGTGAAGTTCAGCTGTCTAAGCACCCAGTTTGTGGCACTGAGTTAGGCAGCCCAGGACATGAACGCTCTGGTCCTGGGAGGCATGCTTCTGTGTGCACCCCAGCAGCAAATGAGGGTGTCAGCAAAGAAGAAAGGTCTCCACACAGGGACCAGGGGTAAGAGGAAAGTGACCAAACAGACCAAAGAGGGAGAAGGTAGAGAAGAGGAAATGAGCCAAACTTGTAAGTGGTGGGACACATCTCCAACTTAGGCCACTGGATAAATCGCTCTGGTAACTCAGAAACAGAAGTGCGTGTTACACACGCACTTCCGTTGCCATGGCAAATCCATCCTCCCCTGCCTCCAACGCCTCCCCCAAACCCTACCACTCTCGGTTGTAAATACTTCCATAAATGTCAAGCACATAAAAACCAGGACTGCCCCTAGTCATTCTTATTTACCACCCCTGTTTTAGAAACAAAATTAATTTGCACAATGTATCAAAGTGAATATGCCCGGGAGTCTAGAAAGCCAGCCCAGACAGTGTGCTCTATGGCTGGCTCTGCGGGCTGGGACAAAGCCGGGCACATGCGGCTCCTGGCCTCCGGGATCTGCAACTCCACGTTCAGGTTCATCTCTACCTTAGGAGCCTCACCGGGAAAATGCGCAGGTGGGATTGCCTAAGCTAACATCCTTTCCTGTTTGAAACTCTGTCCCTGGGGCTGAGCCCGCGCAGTCCATAGTGGAGATGTTCCTTGTGACCGTCTTGGATGGAGCACGTAGGGGCTCTGATTCTTACTCGATGGTACAGGAGGAGGAGGGTACACAAAGACAGTACATTACAGAAGGATTTCACAGCATCATCCAAAAAGCTCCTCACGTGGGCCAAACCCGGATTCTAACTTTTCGTCTCCCCCGCCTTTTTTTTTTTTTTTAACAAAATACTATTTGTAATAGTAACAGCTAATGTTTGTAAGCACTTATTCTGAGTCAGGCACAATTCTAGGCACTTTCAATGTATATTTTTAAATTCTTATTATTTTTTATTTATTTACTTTGGAGAGAGAGAAAGAGAGCACAAGTGGGGGAGGGACAGAGAGAGAGGGAGACACAGAATCCAAGGCAGGCTCCAGGCTTGGAGCTGTCAGCACGGAGCTCGGCATGGGGCTCCAACTCACAAACTGTGAACCGAGACCAAGAGTCTGAGATGAAACCAAGAGTCAGATGCTTAACCATGAGCCACCCAGGCACTCCCCCCACCACCGGCACCTTGATATTTTCAGTGTTACTCTCTACCTCATATCTATCCGGTAGATGCTGTGTTCTACCTCACTTTATAGGAGAGGACACTGAGGTACGGGGAGTCAGTGGTTGGCCCCAAATGCTGTTAGCTACCATATTCTGCTGCTTTTTTTTTTAAATGATTGGAGGAAAGAGTGCTTTATTTAATATCAAGATGGTGAATCAGGTCTCAAGGAGCAGGACAGGGTTCTGCAGGACCCCCCAGGGAGAGCCACTCCATCTCCTTCTCCATCTTTCCCGCACCTGCCTGTCCCCGCTAAGGTAGTCACCTTGTAAGGCACTCCTGAGCCAGTCAGTTAGAAATTCACACCAGGGCGTCCAATTGTCTGTCATTCAACATCACACAGCTTGTGGGTAAAAGTGATGTAACTGCCATTTCCTGCTCCCACGTGGCCAAGATCTTCTCGTTCCTGGGATGGTTTCACTGAGCTACAGGAACTCCTGGGACTTCTGGTCATGTGCCCGGGTGGCTGTAGTCAACTGGGGAGGGGGTGGAGGGGCTCCAGGAGCTGTGGTCAGTCTCCAGCCTCCCCCCATGTGGAGGAGAAACTGAGGCACAAAGGGTGGATGCAGTTGCTCCAATGTCTCAAAGCCTCAGTCAGCAGACCCAGACCCAGACTCGAGGCAGCTTGGAACCTTGCAGCCTTATCTAGCCTCTTCTCTGTGTCCCTCTGACTTCTCGGCTCCAGAAAGCATCTTTCTCAGTCCTTGTCAAAGACCTACAGCAGAGAAACTTTGTCTTGTGTGCACCCCCCCTCTTCCTCCCCATCCCAAGGAACTGCCCCTATACATCTCTTCTGCTCTAGAATCATTCTGTCCAGCTTGACCCCCTCACAGTCTCCAGTCCAGCTTCTCACATTGAGAATGGTCCCTGCTACACTGAAGTCATGGATACCCACCCTTAGTTTGTTTGATCAATACATCCATTCAAACCCTTGTTGAGAACCAACTGTGTTAAGAGAGTCAAGACTCTGTACTTTTCAAAGAAGAGTTCCAACAGTCCCTTGCTCCTGAGAACTGCTGTGTCATCACAGATTTCCAGCTACAAACAACCTTCTTGGGGATTCTGTTCAAATAAATAACTTCCTGGATCCCCTCAGGGAGAGTGGACTCCAGTTCTGGAATGGAAATTAGTGTTTGTGCATTCCCAAGTGACAAGATGTGACTACTGTTTGGGCCCCACTGCTCTAGGTGCCCTGCATCAATGGGTTCCAGTGATCTCTTTGGGCAATTGATTACCCAAGGTCACGCCCAGGCCTTCTGACAACTTGCTCTTGTCAAAGGAAAGTGCTTTTCTCTTTAGCAGGCTTGGAATTTTCTTCCTTTCCCTTCATTACTGGCATTATTTTAGGAGAACAATGACTCAACACTGACTCATGCTGTCTTTCCTGCCCACATCTTCATTCCTGAACTAACTGAGGCTCTTCAACCTACTCTGAAAACAGAGAGAGAGAGAGAGAGAGAGAGAGAAAAGAGAGGATTCCTTACTGGTGCTTCTACTCCCCAACTTTACATACACACCACAAAGTGCTTGTTCTAATTCATTTTCCACTTTAGGTCCCCAACTATACAACTTAGCCTCATAATGTTTCAATTCATAAAGTATCCTTCTATAAACTGGTAGGAGTCCTTACCAGGAAGGGTCATATTTATGCCCCAAAGTAACTCTGATGAGATGGAAAGGACCTCCCTATTCCAAGGTCAAATGTTTCTAACTTCTTGTATCATCAAAGGTTTTCCAGAACAAGATTGCTTCTTCTCTCTGGCAGACCTCAGTCCCTAATCAGAACAAAACATCTAAGCTTGCTTCTCCACTCTCTTGTCTCTCACTAGCATACCTGTCCTTCAGTTCTAATCCAGAGCTGCTGTGGCCTTGGTTCCTAGCTTTTGGTTGTTTTGGTGACCGTTTAAGATTCAAATGAAGTAGACTGAAAACTCATTGACATGCAAGCTACAGTGGATCATCTCTTTGGCAAAAAATATTCAGCAGATTCAGACATGCATTTCCAGAACACATGTTGCATTTCTGTCTCCCCAGAACACACATTTTCACATACCCAATGCTGTCTCGAATTCAGAGTATCATTCTTGCTCTTTGGGGAGGACATATATCCTCATCTGTCTTCTAGTGAGACCTCTCTGCCCCATCTTTATTGACTCTGCCAGTAACCACTTCCTGAGCCTGTCTTGCAAAGGTTCCCCTGTGACCTCGGGGTCCTCATGTCCCACAGGGAAACAACCAGCTTCTCCCCGAAACCTGTTCCCCTTCCATGCTTCTTGAACCCTCTTAAGATTTCTTCCAAAGTCCTCCTCTTTAACCTTCATACTATGCTCATTCCTAAACGCAAATTAGATGGAACAATCGACTTATGCCCCTCTTTGTAATGTGCCCCAAGGTACAAAGCCACATGAAGCACCTAAATTCAATAAATACTGAATTGGAAGGAATTTACTTAAGGATAAAGCTGTTTGAGTGTAAAAAACAGAGCACCTGGTTGACTCAGTCAATTGAGCATCAACTTGGCTCAGGTCACGATCTCACAGTTCATGGGTTCGAGCCCCACATTGGGCTCTGTGCTGACAGGGTAGGGCCTACATTGAATCCTTTGTCTCCCTCTCTCTCTGACTCCCCCCCCCATAGTAATTAAACATTAAAATAAAAGAATGTCAAAAAGGCAAGGGATTATACTCTTTTAACACTTGTTGCAATTACCACTTTCCAGAAAGTGCTCTAATAGTGGCAATACATGACCTTTGTATAGAATCCAAAGTTAGTTCTCAGAGTTCCTGGGTGGCTCAGTTGGTTAATCGTCCAACTTCGGCTCAGGTCATGATCTCACAATTTGTGGATTCAAGCCCTGCATCAGGCTCTGTGCTGACAGCTCAGAGCCGGAGCCTGCTTCAGATTCTATGTCTCCCCCCTCTCTCTGCTCCTCCCCCACTCATGCTCTGTGTCCCTCTCAAAAATAAATAAATATTTAAAAAAATTAGGGGCACCTGGGTGGCTCAGTCAGTTGAGCGTCCAACTTCGGCTCAGGTCATGATCTCAAAATTTGTGGATTCAAGCCCTGCATTGGGCTCTGTGCTGACAGCTCGGAGCCAGGAGGCTGCTTTGGATTCTGTGTCTCCCTCTCTCTCTCTGCCCCTCCCCTGATCACACTGTCTCTCTCTCTCAAAAATAAATAAGTGTTAAAAAAAATTAAAAAAGAAATGAGTTCTCATCCAAACAGTAATATAGAAAATGTTCTGCAATCAAAAGATCTGAATCTAAGTCTTACCTTTATTTTATTACATTTGAACACAAGGCATAATCTCTCTGAATCAAGTCGGGATGATACAGTAATAATAAAAATAATAATAACTTAAGTATACTTAAAATTCTAAAGACTATACCCTTGTGGGAAAGTGCACACTAAGCCAGCATGCTCCTCTAAGACTCTACCTTTGGAGAAGTCACCTGGTAGAGGAGACAACTTTCTCCACGTGGTCCTACTGTGTGTGATCTTATTTCCCTCCAGGCAGTACTGCAATGACCTCACTTAACCTTTAGATTCCTTATTGATTTCGACTGTGTCCGAGTCCAGCACAGTGCCGTTGTTCAATACTTACTTATTGAATGAAAGGATGAACTTGCAACAGATGTGGTCATTAGGATCATGTTTACACCTCTATTTGCAGTTAAAATCCTTCATTTTAATTTGGGGATCCTTCCCTAATTGTGTCCTGAGTTCTGATCAAAATGGAAAATGTACTCAATTGTGTAAGGATCCTCAAAAAGACATTTCCACACATCTGCATAGACTTTTACCCTTACCACCACAAACAAAAATATATACATATATGCATGTGTAGGGAAGGCTTATTCGGAGGCACACAGAATGGGCAACTGAACCAGGCTAAGAAGTAATGATCCCTTGCTCCTAAGTGAAAAAGAGCAGATAGCTAATCAATTTGGCGAGAAGTTATCCACTGTTGAAAATCAACCTGAAATGTGATCTCTAGCTGTAACACACGTGTAGTAAGATGATGTGTGACGTTCTGCTTTTTTAAAGGCATCGCTGCCACCCTGCCCCCTTCCATGAGGTCCCCTGATTCATAGACAGGTCCAGCCCCTCTCACTCACGGAGATTTAGTAGTTGAGGCCCGCCTCCAACCCATAAAACCCACCTGTCACTGGGGTGAAATAGCTCACATGGGGCTGGGGGGCAGGGGAACAATCCGTCCAGAAGAAGCCACGTGAGCAAAGTCACTGGGACAAAACCAGGCCAGTCATTTGCAAAGTCTCCACCCTCCACGATGCGCCCGACTGGAAATCAGGATGGGATGGTTGTTTGAGCGTTCCTTCCCTCCAGCTCCACGGAGCCAAAAGCTTCACTCACAGCTACTCACGCCAGTTGCCTGCTGACCTTTTATGGGTTGCAACCCGCGTGCCTCACTAACTGATTTGTTCCAGCTGCAGCGGTATTTTCTACCTTCCTTGTTACTTAATTGATCCTGGCTGTGCCTGGTCCCGCAAACCAGCCCTCCTGGACCTTGCAACATATGCTGTATATCCTGCATGTACTTCTGTCCTGACAGGGAACATAAAAATCAGAGATGGCAGGAGACAAGGGGAGGGCCATGTCAGACGCAGCGGTATGCATGCAAATCACTTGGCTTGCCCCTTCCTTCTTTCCACCCCTGTCCTCTGCACCGTAGACCAAATGACCCTCTTCCTACAGACAGCACATCTATGGAGACTCAGATTTTCCCCTCAAACTTTAAAAACAGTAATCACCCACAGACCTTTCAAGGCAAAAGAAAACAATAGGATAACAAATGATTTCCTTCATCCATTCTTTGTTCTATACTATACGTATTAAGTTCCTGCTTGGAACGTAAGTGCTTGGCATAGTGCTAACCTCCAGGGAAGACAGAAGTGAATTAGAGTTTCTACTCTGCTACAGCTCACAGTCATGTGTGGACAGCGATGCAAAAACAACCAGAATATTGTGGCACATGCCTTCACGGAGATAGGCAGTTCTTGATGTCCAGCTAGGGACCGTTGGGCATTCCCGTGACCCTTTCAGAGAGACTGTGAGGTCCAAGCACTTCTTATAATGAAGTTAGGACAGTGCAGCTGTCTTCTATTCAGCCAGACATTAAAGAAATTTGCAAAATATAAAATAATGTCACTTCCCTTAGATTGTTTTGTTTTGGAAAATATGGTTACTTTTCATAAAAATGTTTTACTATATCATTGTATATAATTGGTTGCCTGTGATTTTTAAATTAATACAAATCTAAACAAAATCTCAGAAATAATTTCAAATAGAGTAAATATTGATAGGTAGAGGGCACATAAACAAAAGCTTTTTGGGACCTCACTGATTTTGAAATGATACATGAATGTCAAGAAGTTGCAAACATATTACTGAGAGATCCTATTCTTTGCCCAGCTTCCCATAATGACAGTATCCTATATAAATATAATACATGGTCAAAATCAGGAAACTGACATTTATCCAATACCGTTAACTACAGATCTTATGTGTGCTTCATCAGCTTTTACATGTACATGTGTGTATGTGTAAAGTTCTAGGAAATTTCATCATGCACGGATACATGTAACTATAATCTTGACCAACATACAGTACAGAACTATTCCATCACCACAAAGAAACTTCCTCTTGCTCCTCCTATATAGTCATACTAGCCTCTCATCCCAATTTTCCGTCAATGGCTGATCTGTTCTCTACAACTATAATTTTGTCACTCTGAGAACATTCATGTTGAGTGGAATCATACAGCATGTAACCCTTTGAGACTGGCTTTTTCCCCCCTAATGCTTTCGTCATCCATCCCAGCAAATGTGCGTATCAGTAGTTTATTCTTTTTTATTTTAATTTTTTTAATGTTTTATTTTATTTTTGATACAGAGAGAGACAGAGCATGAGAGGGGGAGGGGCAGAGAGAGAAGGAGACACAGAACCGGAAGCAGGCTCCAGGCTCTGGGCTAGCTGTCAGCACAGAGCCTGACGCAGGGCTCGAACCCACGAATATGAGATCTGACCTGAGCCGAAGTCAGAGGCTTAACCGACTGAGCCACCCAGGTGCCTCTATTCTTTTTTTTTTTTATCGCTAAGTAGTATTCCTTTGAAAATATGTACCAGTTTGTTTTTTTACTCATCCATTGAGAGACATTAGCTCTGTTTCCAGTGTTTGGCTACTTCAAACAAGCTACAAATGAAGAATACTTGTGTATAGGTAGTTATGTGTGCCTGTTTTTTTTTTTTCTCTCTAAACACTCATATTTTGCTTTGAGAGCTGGAGGAATACAAAATATTTTGGAGTTCCTCATTTTATAGACATAGCCAGAGAAATTCAGCAACTTTCCCAAGGTCACACAATTAGTAAGGGGCTGATAGCAGGTTCTAATCCAGGCCGGTGTGACTCTGAAAACTGTGGGTGTGCTCATCTCTGTACTAGTTTCTATAATCCACTTCCCCATCCACATACCTGGTTTTTTAACATCTATCATTCATTACTCCCCTTTCTCTTGGCCCCTATAAATACTCCCCATTTACATTTAACAAATATAAATTAAGAAACAGATGACCATTCTCTCTTAGAACCACATTCAGTCTTTCCTTTATCCATCTCTTTAGCATTTACTGAGTATCTGTTCTGTGGCTGTTGCAGTAATATGCTCTGGGAATAAAAAGATGAAACCCAATGCCTACTCGCAAAGAGTTTCTGTCCAGAGAGATGAAAACAGCAGTGACATAGTGCGCTACGTACATAGATGGTGTGCCAAGACTTTCGGTGCAGTTTGCTGAGTGCTGCAGTTACAAGGCCACATCCATGTCCAAACCTCTTTTGCAATAGGACCATATGTACTGTCATTTTTGTTGTGGTAAATATGGTCACAGGATGAAGAGATGAAAACAAAATGTTTCAGGGTCTAGAGGAGGAAGCAGCCTAACCCTATAGACGGGGAGATGGGAAGGTTCAAAGGAAGAGGTTAGATTTAGCATAGGTTTTGGAGGATGAGTTGATGTTCACAGAGAGAAAGAGAGAAGAGTGTTTGTGGTAGAGGAAAGAGCGTGCTCAAGGACATAAAATCAAGAAATAGAAAAAAGGAAATGATAACAGATCTAAATAGTGATTTATATTGCTGCCACAAGACAATGGCTGATCAGTGACCAAACAAATGTTACAGGGAAAGCATGGGGAGGGGGAGTTCAGAGGAGAGAGAGGAAGCGTCATAGGGAAGGTCAAGTTTGAACCAAAGAACAAATGGCTGCAAAGGCTAAATGTTTGAGGCTTTTATTTTTTAATCCACTGGGATGGAATTTTTTAAACTTGAGGATTGAGAAAGTTGTCCTGTGGGGATACTGGCTAGCCTGGTGGACAGGCTTCTTCCACTTCTTGGGGAAATGGAAGACAGCTCAAGCAGTTTTCATGTATACCTTTACCTGCATGAAAGCCCTTAGGGGAAAATCTTGAGAATCTCACATGGCCTCAATTTCCCCAGGGAAGGTGGTTCAGGCTAATGTTCCTTATTCTATCACAAGAGGATGTAGAACACGAGCGCTCCTGATGAGTTCATTGCAGGGCACATCTGGCAAGCACGGATCTGAGCTAGGCATCTCTCCTTTCCTATTGTCCTAACACAAAGATAGGAAACAGGAGATTTAAGTTCAAATACAGTGTGGCTTGAAAAATTTGTATTTCATGTAAGCACATTAGTAAATGTCTCTTTTATGTTATTGTTGTTCTTTTTGGCAGCAAAAATTATAAGAACAAAGATTACTAATGTATTTGAGTAAAATTAATTTTAATTTTAAAGTGGTCTTTTTTTCCCACATGGTCACCACTTTTTAAATTCTCATCTTGCACTGTTAGGGGCTCTCAGAATGTAGGCACCAAAAGAACCCTTAAATTGTTTTTTAAATCAAATAGATCAGTGATAGTTTCCATTTCCCTTGCAAAATTATTTCATGGATAGATAATTTTGACTGAAAGGCAAGCAGGAGAATAGGTAAAGGAAAGAAATGAATCCATTTTATTTTTCTTTTCTAAGATTTCTTTACTGAAGGACCAAAACTGAAGCTTATAATTTGGTAGCTGGTGGGCTTGAGACTTGCCTCACTTTGGATTGAGTCAAGGACTGCCCTCCATGATCTTGATGGCTAGAAAATGTGAGTCTACCTAAAGATTCTAGGCAGAAAGTTCTAAGTTGGATTATTCCTTAAAGTGTTCTAATTGGCTTCTCTTCCTGTCTTTCTTGACATGCCTAAGAGAAACCTATCAAGTGAAAGGCTGGTCGACTTGATTAATTTTGTTTCAGCAGGTATTTATTAAGCCTCTGTTGTATACCAGTCACTGTGATGAACATCAGGATGCAGACACTTAAGAGTTCTTGTTCCTGACCAGGGAGTTCCTCAGTTACAATGAGAGGCAGGCATGCCAGATGCTGTGGGAATGAAAGGACATTTGGCCCAAGCTGGCAATGCCAGGGAAGATGCCCTAAAGGATGGAACAGCCTGAACTGAGACAAAAAGGACCAGAGAAGACACCAGGGGTTTAAGAGGGAACATATACAAGGAGAAAGATGCTTTATATGGCAAAAGCAGGAGACTGCATGAGGTCTCCTGGCAGTAGTTTCTAAAGCCTGGAGCAGAAGGTTTCCTGCTAATCAAGGAGACAACATTATGAGATAATTAGAGACCAGGTGTGGAGGGCCTTGCCACCAGGGGAAGAAGCACCAGTGCATCAAACAGGGTCTTGGCAAACACAGGCTGATGGGTCCACTCATAGGACAGGGTCCAGGGACCAATAAGGGATGTTGAGAGACCTAACCACTAGCAAGCAGGAAGAACACCCAGTACTGCTTTCAGGCCTGGGAGAGCAAGGGAAGAAAGTAATGAGACCTGAAGCTCTGAAGACGGTCACCCACCACAGGATGTTGTATAGGAGCCCAGCCTTGGCTGGGAATCTGGCACCACAGCAGAGAGAGAGCAGGCAGCTTATGCCTCCATCTCCCTCTCCTGTAGCCTCTAGTCTCTACCCAGCACCTCCCACTGGCCAAAGCCAATCAGGACCCAGAGGGTAACGGAGCCCCGAAGGGAAAGGATCAGCCCTCAGGACACAGAGCGACCCAATTGCCACTTTCCATATACAAAACACAGACATAGTCAGTGATGACCTTCATACACATAGGAACAACCTTAGCTAAAAATGTTTTAAGGGGCAAATACCATGTGAAACACGATGTTTAGATAAATGTTACAAACATAGGTAAATTCTATTATAATAAGTGTCAGGTAACAAATGAGTGGTTTTCATACATTTTGTTAAAAGCATAAGAATGGCTAAAAACCACCTTCTTAGTATTTCAGACCTGGATCTCTTCTGCTTCTAAGCCCCAAGATATTTATTTGATTCAGTGACTGGTTTATGGGAATTTAGCTGAGTTTTCTTTCCTGATTTATGCTTAGGTTAGGGAAGTGAGAGGGAATAATGTTGATGGAAGAACAGAAGATGAAGAGGGAAACATCTGCTAAATGCTTACTGTTTGCTTGCAACCACACTTAATCTTCATGGGCAGAGCTCTGGCTTTTTCACACATTGTAGATGAGATTATAGCAGAAGCTCATTATGTCACTAATGGAGCCAACATTCAAACCTGAGTCTTTCCAATGACAAAGCCAATCATTTGCTCACAAAACCAGTGTCTTTGCATTAATATGCCATGTGGCCTTGTAAGTCAAATGTCTCTGCTGGAAAATGAGAAAAATATCATCCCCTCCCTTCCCTTCCTTCTCTCTTTCCTTACTTTCCTTCCTACCTTGCTTCCTTCCCTCCTTTCTTCCTCCCCTTTCCTTCCCATCCCTTCCCTTTCTCCTTCCCTCTTTCTTTCTTTTTCTCTTTCCTTCTTTCCCACCTTCCTTCCTGTCTGCCTTCCTTCTTTCTTTCCTTCCTCTTCCTTCCTCTCCTTCTTCCCTTCTTCTTACCTTCCTTTCTTTCCCTCTCTCGTTCCTTTTTGTCCTCCTTCCTTACTTCCTACCTTCCTTCTCCCTCTCCCTCTCTCTCTCTCTCTCTCTCTCTCTCTCTCTCTCTCTCTCTCTCTCTTTCTCCTCCTCCTTCTTTCCTTTTTTTCCCCTAAATTCCATGTATCACCGGCAACATATTTTTTATATCCCACCCCTGGTCTTTTCTTTAGAAAATGAATTCTATATAATAAACATTATAAACTTTAGATTTTGAATGATTATTAACTAGATCAGCACTGCAAAAAACACTTTTCTGTGTGGACAATCTATGTGGAAAGCTCCCATAACAAGATAACAAAGCCCTCTTGTATAGGCTCCCCAGGAGAAGACAAGTTTTTTACACAGAAATCCTTCTTAGGGATCATACCCATGAAACACGACTTAAAAAGAACACAAGGAGGAGGTGTATGAGTTCTATTTTACCTGTTCTGGTTCAGGAACTGTTGGAGTTTTAAACTTCTGGAAACTGTTATCTTTTCTGGATTGATGTTTTGCCTGCAATCCAGTTATTCCTCAAATTTTTCGCCTGAAAAATCATCAACAGAACTATTGTAGCAACAGGAAAAATTCTCAACTCAACAATTCACACGTGCTGAGAAAACCCAGTTTTAAAGCAGTCAACTTAACGGTAAACAAATCAGAGAGAGAGAAGACCAGACATTTCCACAGCCCTTCCCTACTCACTCATTTATTAAAGACAGCACTTTAAGACCATCTGAATTTCCAGGTACTCCATGAAGCATTATTTACTACATGGGCTCCTACTGAGCATTTCTCCTTAAATCTTAGACTTAAAAGAACAGACCCAAGCCAAGGGCCCATTATAGTGACCAGCACATCATAGGACACCCAGGAAATGTGGGTCTTTATCACCCCCACCAGATAAACTCTAATAGCCATCTCTAAGAGTTTTGAGTGTCTTCTGCCTAACTGAACTCTTATTTCAAGCCTGTCCATGTCTCATGCATTTTTACCCCATCTGCTATACTCATTGACTCAGTCATTAAATGCTCACTGAGGACCACCCAGTCCATCCCTTCCCTGTGCTCAGCTCGTAGAATGTCTCAGCCACTATCCCCAATAGACGGTTATCCTCAGCATAGCCTCAGTCTTTGTAAAATGTATCAAAATATAACTTGGATAATTCAGATCAATTGAGACCATGGATTTGACAAAATTGAGAAGGCATTAATGGTACCCATTGTCACAGCTATGTCTGACTCTGACAGGGGAACCATAAAATGCTGTTCGGGATCAGTGCTCCATCAAGTCTATGATCATGTACAAAGTTTCTGTTTAATCTGTAGGGCTTTGATATGCTGTTCCCTCAGATCATAAAACCTCCTCCCAACATCTTTCACTGGGGAACTCGAACTCAAATCTCATTTTTTCCCCTTTTTCTTTTGGAAAAATTTGAATATATGCAAAACTAGAAATGATACTATAACAAACCCCCCAGCTGTCATCAATCATGTTCAGTGTTGTTTGTTCTAAGGATCTGGGAGTGGGTCTAAATGGAGAATAAACCACACTTTAGACTTTATCTGAAGGACAAGGGGGAACCTTTGTTGAGTTTTAAACAGGAAAGCAACATGGTCCACTTTGCTTTAGAGCCAAGATCACTCTGATCTTAGAAGATAGATTAGGAAGGGGAAAGTGTGAACTCGAAGATACAAGGAAGAGACATAAGCTGTGGTGGATGGTCCTGCACAAATAGATGTGATGAGCTTGGGCATGCTGTGGAAGGCACACTTTAGCAGCAGCCCGATACAGAGAGGAAAATTTCCCATCCTGGGAGTCTAAGAAGTCTTCTTGCAGAATGGTACAGTTTGAGTTTGTTCTTAAAGCAAAGTTAAGACAAGTAACTATAACTGTATTCCAGTGCAAAGCGAGTTTACCCAGCAAAGAACATTGTTTATGGTGCATTGATAATTAAACTTGACCCTCCATTGCAATGCTTCACCAACCTTCAGTTGGAAAGACCCAGCATATGTGTGTTGTTATTTTAATGAACAGCATTTCCACCACCACCCCCCATGCAAATTTCCAGCAAGTCTATATGGTTCTTTAAGAGTCATTACCGTGGGCGCTCACACTTCCAGCATAAAACTTCAAATGAATGTTTCTCGCAACCACTTTGCTTTCTCATTGAGGCTGTTCAAAATGTCAGTGGTTTTAGCACTGAGCTTAACCTTTACGCATTTTCACCAGAGTTTCAGAAACACAGCCTGTGCTGGAGTTCCCTTACGGTGGTGGGCGGGAATGTTTTATACACACAGTTATAAAGCCAAGAATTCTGGCAGTGCCATCAAACTGCCTTTGAGACATCATACATGTTTGAGTGCTTGCAATAAGGCAATGGTGCTCATCACGCTCAAATGCCAAGCACATAATAGTCATTTGTTTATTCGCTCATTTAACAAAATATTTACACAGAGCCTACTATGGATCGTTCTTAGAGGGGATGGGAATACAAGACTGCACAAAACGAAGTGTCTGTCTTCGTGGAGCTTATATTCTAGTGCAAGAGACAGCTCATCAAACAAGTAATGGAACAAGTGGCCATACGTCACCTCAATTATATATTTCATATTGTAATAAATAAATTTATTTGTAAATTTATATATATATATAAATGAACCATGGTAAAAAAGCTAAAGAGCACTGGAATGAATGGAAGCCATATTCTAATATTCCAGTGGATTCCAATGAATGCAGATACTATTTTATGTGAGTGATTAGAAAAGAATCTCAGTTATCTCTTTTACTTCAGAAATACTGCAAGATAATTGACCTAAACGTGAACGGTAAACAGCTGATCTTTATTATTTGGGGTCTGTAGTTGCAAATTTGCTTTCTTGCTAGAATTCATTTGTAAGTTCAAAATCAATACTTATGGCACTTTCATAGTCACACGCAGATATGTGCAGAGTGGCAAAAATTTTGAGTCACTCTCACCTGTGTTCCCAGCTGAGGTCCAGTGAGATAATTCTCTCCTTCTTGTTCTGCTCTCATATTGTAAATAAATGTCCTTTCCAAGGTCTACTTAATGCCATATTTTTCATATTTTTGTGCTTTTTGTTGATGGTTTATTGTTTAAAATGGCCTCAAAGCATAGGGTTGAAGTGATCACTAGTTTTCCCAAGTTCAAGAAGGCTGTGCCATGACTTATGGAGAAAATACATGTATTAGATAAGCTATATTCATTTACTATTGGCTGAGTTGATCAACAATATACATTAGATAAGTTGTCTTTGAACAAAAGTGCACATAAAGCAGTTATGTATTGATCAGTTGATACAATATTCGCTACCAGGGGCTCACAGGAAACTCCCCCTATATTTCCTCTAGAAGCAGTGATTTGGTATTCACTAATTCAGTGTTAACGGTAACTTTATAGAACATAACTGCAGCCAAGGATGAGAATTGACTGCATCTCTCCCCTTCTTTTCTTTCCACAGCCACATACTCAGAAGCACTTCAATATTGTGAAAAAACATGGGCTTTAGAGTTAAACAGATCTGGATTTTAATCCTAGGTCAACCACTTGTGACTTGGGACAACATCATTAATCTCACTGGTCCTCAATTTTATGATCTGTAAAATAGAAATAACACTTACAGGTTGTAAGTAGGACTGTTGTGAAGATTAAATGAAATAACAAATGAATAATTATTTGGAGGTAATTAAATTAAAGTCATTTTAAAAATATTATCTAGATTTTCTATGTTGGGTATGTCCCACTAAGTGGAAATTATATAATGGAAAATAATCACTTGAATCTATTTTTTAAAATTAAACTGGTTTTTTAATTGAAAAAAAAACTGGATGCAAAGGGAAAAAATGAAATGATACAAAAGAACATTCATGAACAGTGAGACTTTATCTTACCCTTTGCCTCTTACTTCTTCTTCCCAGAGGTAATTGTTGTTAACTTTTGTATATATGTCTAGAAGATTCATATGCAAACACAGGTGTTATGTACATAAATGCTTTGGGGGGGAAAAATCTTTATTTAAAAACTAGGAGTCCTGGAGCGCCTGGGTGCTCAGTTGTTTGAGCTTCTGACTCTTGATTTTGGCTCTGGTCATGATCGCACAGCTTCATGAGTTTGAGTCCCATGTTGGGCTCTGCAATGGGTATGGAGTCTGCTTAAATTCTCTCTCTCTCTCTCTCTCTCTCTGTTTTTCTCTCTCTCCCATCTCTGCTCCTCCCCCACTCACATGAGCTCAAAGAAAGAAACTATAGTTCTTATACCTACCTGATGTGTTAATGAATAAACAAAGAAGTATATATATTGGGACACAACAATTTCAAAGAATATATTTTTGATAACTTATTTCAATAAAATTGTACTCTCGTATATTTTATGGATTTAAAAACATTCTGAGAAGAGGGTACATAGACTTCAGACTGACAAAGAGCCCACTGATACAAAAATGGTGAAAATTTTTTAATTTCTTTTCAAGTGATGTAACAAGGTAAGTTACTGAAAAAAACAATAGTGTCAGCATCTCCTTCTCCCACTGCTACCCCTAGGGGGTTCACTGTGTTTCTAAAGCCTCATGTAAGAGTCATCATGGAAGATCTGGGACCCCAGGGAATAGCTGGTAGGTAGAAATGGAAATAACTCATACTGGCAGAAGGAGATTTCCTAGTATTAGGAAAAGGCTAAAGTTTGAGTCACTTCTGCCAGTAAAAGCTAGTAACGTTTCTTTTGCTGTACCACAGGGAGGTGCTAGGACCTGTCTCCACTGGTAATCAGCTCAGCAATGTGACAGGGGCTGGCATTATGCATGAAAGCTCCTAGCTTCAGCACCGGTGCCCGTGCAAAGCATGATATAGAGGAGTGGACTTCTGACAATGAACATTGCAGCAGTAACTGTGATGTTCTGAAGACTAGAGACCCTGGACACTGCCTAACCCTTGTGCAGCAGAAATTTTTAAAAAGAATAGAAATGTAATTTTTTGTCTCCCTAGTGAGCTGGGACTCAAAATCTTATTTTTTAAAGTAAATAACGTGCCATTTCTTATAACAAGTGTTATAGTTGAAAAAGATTCATATGCTCTTTACTGAGAGATGAGGATAATATGAGTTAATTTAGTAAGGTTGGTAGGGTCAAGGGCTGTTCTTGGCACAAAGCAGCATAGGCAAAGTCCCAGGGAAGAGAAAGAGGAAAGAAAGGCCAGTGAGCCTCCAGATAAGACTGGAGAGGAAAGTGGGAGTCTCTAGCTATAGAGCTTTCTTTAATACAGGCCATGTTAAGGAACATGTCCAGTCTCACAAAAACCCTGGAGTGGCTGTAAGTATTGAGGATTTAATTATGTGTACAAGGTGGGGTGAATGGAAGAGAAGAGGATGTAATAATTCAAAACTGCATCTTAGAGAAATCTCTGGCTGCAGCGTGGAGAGAGTGTTGATGGACAAGAATAGAAAAGCAGAGGCTCTTCAACCTGTTGCTAAGTTGTCCTGTGAGAAGGTGGTGGTGACTTGAACTAGAGAGGAGGCAGTGGAATGAAGAGGAGTGAAGGGATTCAGGAATTGGGGATGAACTGATGAGATATGGGGACGGATCAGGTCTCAATGGTAAGAGATGTCAGGGTGTCTGTCTCATACGTTTGATGGTGAGGCTGTCCTTGAGGAGTTTCATTGCCTGAGAAATGACTCCTTGGGGAGAATCAGAAGAGGCAGGAAGAGGAGAGGAGAGAAATCAGGAGTTTGGCTATGAAAATATTGAAAAAGGTGATTTTGAGACATATCAACTGAAGTTGAATAAGTAGCTATATATGTGGGTACAAGAGAGGAGGACCCGCTAGCTGTACAGATTCATGCAAAAATTCTTAAACTCTCAGATTTTAAGGCACTCTATGTCATTTTTAGCCCTTAGACATGGTAGTGATGCTAAGGATGATGGTGATAGTAATGATGGCAGTGGTGATGATCATGTTGGTGGTGATAGTGATGATGACGATAGTGGCTGTGATGGTGATGGAGGTGATGATGATGATGGCGATGATGACAGTGACGGTAATGGTGATGGTTATGATGATAGTGATGGTAATGATGATGATGGTGGTAGTAATGATGGTGATGGCGGTGGTGGTGGTGATGATGATAGTGGTAATGGTGATGATGGTGACGGGGGTGGTAATAATGAAGGTGATGGCAGTGAAGGTGATGATGGTGGTGAAAGTGATAGTGGTGGTACTGGTAATGGTGACAGTGGCAGTGAGGATGGCAGTAGTGATGGTGATGGGTAATGCTCAGACACAATTATTTGGTTCTGATCATTTTGGTACACTATTTTACTCAATTATTTTATACCTTTTTATAGTTGAGAAACTAAGCCCAAGCCAACTGGCAGGAGAGACATGATCTACACCCAGACAATTTGGTCTCTAAAGTAATTGTATTCACCTTATAGGGCTGCTGTGAAGATTAAATTTTAAAAGTATAATAATAGATATTTATGAAGCACTTATTATATGCCAGATACTATTTAAAAGGCTTTGCATGGATTGACTCTTTTAATCCTTGCAACAACATTATGAGGTAAATACCATTATTATTCTCAGTTAAGAGATGAGAAAATGAAGGCACAGTGGGCTGAAAGAATTTGTAGTTGAGTAAGCCAAAGCCTAAGGTTAGGACCCAGGAAGGCAAGCTCCAGAGTGCATAGTGTTGACCAGTATGTCATATTACTTAAGATTCACAGTGTTTAAGACAGTTCGTGCTACATGGTAAGCATTCAATGCCATTCTAAAAAAGATAAATTTGTCTCAGGATTTAACTGAAGATGCTTTGCAAAAGATGAGTAGCTAAACCCACATTTTCATTTCATTTCATATATGGACACCTGCTGCAAAGTAGATGCTCAATAAATATTTTTTAAATGAATAAACTTTAGGAAAGAGTAGTAAACTCACAAAATATAAGACTTGTTCTATCATTGGCTCTTGGATATGTGTCTTGGGAATGTCACTTCTCTTTTTAAATCTCCATTCATTCATTTGTAAAATGTGTCGATTGAACAATATGAGCTAGCATATGTATTACATGCCATCATTTCCTAGTCTTGTCTCTGGACAGACATTGCTAATCCATCATAGCACTGATTTCCATGGTTCCCAAGCCCACCTTCAACACTGCGCTTTCAAAAACCACCAGGAACCCCACTCAAGATTCAATCTGTTTGTAAACTCTGAACTCCATGACACCTGGAGACCCTTTCAGCTATGACATTCCATCACTTTCTGAAATTAAGTTCTGTTTTCTTAAAATCTCCTTCTTCATTAATCCACTGCTTTCAAATGTCTTCATTCTACTCCACATCTACACTCTTGGCTTGATGGGCCTGCATTCTCTTCAGGCCATGAGAGGAGAATATGAACCACATGCTGAAAAGTACTGTAATTTGTTCACGCATCTGACTGGTGATGTTAAAACTGCCGTAGCAACTGGAGGCCACGTGCTGCTGTCAGCAGCATCCTTCATGAGAGGCCTTCCCACATTTCCTAGGCATGGCCAGTGCCCTCAGGAGTAATCACTATATTTGTTTGTTTGTTTATTACAAGCATTCTGCTCTTCCTAAATTTGCTTCCTGTCTATTCACAGCTGCTATCTACCAGGGAAACCAGCAAACCAAATTGAAAGGGCTATTGCTGACATCCTCCACCTCCCACCACAATCCCAAAAAAATGGGACTTTATGATCCTCATGGGATTATCTAACCCCTTGCTTCCCTCTGCCTTCTCTCTGCAGCTGTGTGCTGGGACTTTAGGAAGCACTTTGCCCGGACACATATTTTAAATAGATTTGGAGCTATTTCTCACCATCTGCTTTTAAGTACTGGAACCAGCAACAATGTCTTTGAGTATCACTTTATATTTCTTCCAGCTCCCTCCCACCACTGGATCAACCCTATCACCATCCCTAATTGGTCTAGGGCACAATACTATTTATAGTATGGTTCTATACATGAAGACACCAAACATACCAAATGGGCATAATGGGATGCCTGCCATCAACCAGTCCCCAACACACTGCTAGTGGACTGGCCATCAGGTGGGGTCTCAGTCTGTGGCTGAACTGGAAGTCTGTGAGATTCCACTTGGCTGCCTACTCACTTTGTATGACTGTAGGCAAATCTCTCCACTGCACTGAGCCTCAATTTCTTTATCTGGGAGCCATTTTCTCCCAGCCATAGAAGTAAGATCCATAACGTTCTAGAGATAGAAGTGACTAGCAAAGAGAAAGAGCAAGAGAACAAAATCATAGGGGCTTCTATCTCAAATGAGGGTGAGAAAAGTAGACTGGGTAAGCACTGCAGCAAGAACTGAATTTCTAAAATTTGGCCCTTCCTGCATCTCTGTTGCATGGTGAGCAGGGATGGGGCTCTTCCTGTTCCCAACCAGCAGATACATACTGAGACTGGGTCTTTCCAAATGAGCACAGGAAGATGACTTGCAAACAGGGAGTGACACAGTGAGGCCCCTGTAGCTCCTGCTTGTGGCCCTCCCACAGGCCAACTCTCACTTTCACAGTTTGTTTCTTCAAAGCCAGGAGGAGAATCCCTTACTCCACTCTGCTAAAATGGAGTCCTATATATGCAGTGTGTAGGAGTGAAGTCTTACCACCTTCACCGTATTCTGTTGGCTAGAAGATTTCAGCGTACTCAAAGACAGCATGACTCATTGGGTGTCAAGTTGGAATCCTACCTACCACAACAGCTCAGGATCACCCCAGTGCAGTGAGCCTGAGGGCATCACCTGACTTCAAAAGTCCCAATACAATCCTTCCTTTGCATGGCACACTCACCAAAGACATTTTTCCAGTTAACAAATTTGCAAATATTTATTGATAACATATACAAGGAGTATGAAGATTTTGAAAATTGTAATAATCATAACAGTAGAAATATTTGTGATCATTTAATTTGTAAATGATTTTAACTTGCCCTTTTACTCTAGCCTTTCAGCAACAGACAAGGGAAATACTGTTATCCCCATATTTCGCATGAGGAAACCAGAGTTTGGGTAAAATGACATAGTCAAGATTGCACAGCTGGTAAATGGAACAATCTAGATGAAGCCAAGCACCCTAGGCTCTGATCTCTAGGTGTGTATACATCTGGCTGGGGAAGTATGATAAATGTGTATTTCCACGAAAATATCTGTAACAATAAGTAAAATAAGTGGAATATGTTCTAAGAGCCATAAGATCACTGTGGTTTTAAAGGATTTTTTCAAAAAGGCTGGTCTGGCCCATGAGGATTTCATGGTACAAGTGGGGCATGTACCAGACCCTGAAGAACAGGATTCATGTACTTGATGGGGTGGGTGAAAAGATGGTCATCCAAGTGGAAGGAATGGGTAAATAAAATGGAATGTGTACAATTATGAAGGTTTCCAGGGCTCCCAGATGGAGAAAGGCTTCATTAGGAGAAACACAAAAGAAAAGACTGGAAAAGCATTTGGAATTCCAGAAGCCTCTCTGGGGATATAAGAACAGGGGTATGATGAGCCCCCATGTCCTCTCAGCCTTCCTCAAATCTCATGCCTCAGCAGCAGCTGCAGACCTGGCTAGTCTCAGCTACCTGGAGCACTAGAGAAGCCATAGATTGGAGGTTGGGGCAAGAAAGCTGCCTTCTCTACTGCTAAAACTTAGCTGGCTGAGTGGAAAAGTCTTGGCAGATCTGGTTCTCTTTCAGCCTCCCTGGTAGATGACCTCAATCTCTGAGCCTGAGTTTCTACCACCACAAAAATGGAGGCTAAAGATACCTACACTGCAGACTTGTTGAGCAGGAAGAAAAAATGAGATAATATCTGCAAAGTGCCTAGATCAACATATTCAATAAAAAGGACTATGATTATGAGGTGAATTAATCAATTAGTTGGTGTGGTACAAGGATTCCCCCAACACCCCAGACATGTTCCATATGTTCTACATGCTTTTTCCTCCAACACATGGCCCCCAAAGTCTTCTTTTTGTTTAACTTCCGTTAAAAGATAATTGACATTTTTAAAAAGTTGCTTATTTTACTGTTTGGCCATTGGCAATAAAAGTGAAAGTAAACTCACAAGGAGCTTAGCATAGAAGAAGGTCTCTTAGATCAGAGGGACAGGTCTCAAGGGAGAGACTTTGTTTTAATGTTTTTACTCATTTTTTGAGAGAGAGAGAGAGAGAGAGAGAGCGAGAGCGAGAGAGAGTGAGAGCATGAGTAGGGGAGGGGCAGAGAGAGAGGGAAACACAGAATCTGAAGCAGGTTCCAGGCTCTGAGATGTCAGCTCAGAGCCCAATGTGAGGCTCGAAGTCACCAGCCGCTGTGAGATCATGACCTGAGCCCAAGTTGGATGCTTGACAGAGTGAGCCACCCAGACACCCCTCAAAGGGGAGACATTTAACAATGGCTGGAGATTTTTAATTGTCGCAACCTGGGGATGTTATGGCATCTAGTGGGTTGAGACCAAGGAAGCTTCTAAACATTCTACAGTGCACATGACATCCCCCCTACCCCCACATTCGTTGGAAAAAATTAGACAGCCCAAAATGTCAGCAGTGATGGAGTTGAGAAACCTTAGTTCAGAGACAAGGACATCTGAGTCCTGGTCTCTTAGCTCTGCCTTGAATAAACTCTGAGATAAATAGGCACTTGACTTACCCATAAAATGAAAACTTTGGCTTAGATCTTCCTGTAACAAAGTGAAAAAAAAGTTATAGCAAAATTGTTATGAAACTAAATGTACTCTCTTTGTAATTCTGTCCTTTCTACTAATATTATAGTCTGTTTCATTGGAGAGAATAGATAAATATCCCTTCTTCTAAAAGCAATTGTGATGGTTAATTGGAAACACATAAAAATATTCTTAGCAAAATAAAAACCGTAAGGTCCAAGTCAGTCTCTCAAACTTTTGAAACGTTTTCAATGAAATCCAAAATTGAGAAACAGTCATCCTACCTGATCTCAAAGACCTGTTCCAGCTCCAACAAACTTTGATTCCCTAAGAAACAAGTAAAGGGAATTGCTAGAGAGCTTCTGCTAATGAAGTGTTACGCTTTTCTGAAAAACATATCGTGTTAACCAAGGTTTACTGAATAAACCAGAAGCTACTCTATGTATTCCGAGGATGGGAATTAGGAGTGCACAGTTGTTGGAAAAGCTGGAAGGGAGGACAGAGAAGCCACCACTCAAGGTCATGGAAGCCAGTGCTAAAGTCCTTAGCCTGCTGCGCTGAGACAGGTGGGCCTCAAGGATTTGTCAGAAGTCTCTGAATGTCACTCCCGTGCACACATCCACTACAACTGCCTCCAGGAAGTCATGGCTTCTGCTCTGTAACCTTCCAAATCTTGTGTGGGTGCCTCTCACAGGCCAGTTGGGAGAAGGGGATTTCGGGTTTCGGAGTCTCTAGTTTTCCTTTGCAATGCAGCGGAGACCTTAGAAGGGAAGCCAGGCTGACCAAAATCTAGCACGCACATTGAACAGACCAAGATACCATCCCGTGTCTCCACCCACATCCTTCTGCTCCATCCCCACACAGATGCTGGGGATAAATGGAATCAAGATTTGAACAGCTTGCCTCTGTTGCAGTGGAGAGGAATTTAAAAAAAAAAAAAAAGAGGCTACAATGAGTTAAACAAATCAACATTGTTTACAGAAATGTCTGACTTTTAAAATAATTCCTGGCCTGATTTGCCAAGATTGTTGGGATGCTTTTAGGAGTTTTCAATTCCCCATTAGCATTTTGTAAGCCAACAAGTCTCTGCGATTCAAATCCTGTAACCATCACATTCAGCTATAAAACACTGTTCTGCTGATGCAGTAATTGCTTGACGTGGCTACCTGGTTCGGACTCGTGCTTAGTATCAAATCTGCTCCAAAAATGTACTTGACAATCACTTTTCTGTCCACGGAAACTGCCCCTTGACAGAAAATGTATTCCAAAAATGACTTTCTATTTTTTGCCTTAAAAACTAAAGCTTGCAAGTCCAATGGTAGCTGAGAGCAACAACATATGCTTATAATTACGATTACCATCAGGGAATTCAACCTTACCGAGGGAAGGGAAGGGAAAGGGGCCCGCTGAGGGGAAAGCACAAAAGCTCTCTGAGAAACAGCAGAGGAAAACAAGCCCAATCAGGTTGGCTCTTCCTGGGTAACGGGAGAAACTTGATTGTGGAAAGCAGGGCTGGTTTCCCTGCAGACTCTACAAGAAATGTTGAGTGGGCCCAGCGAGGAATGCTGACAAATAAAATCCAGCTCTCGGGATCTGCTCCCGATGGTGGGCGGAAGGGGCTCTTCACAAACGGCCACCTCTGTCCAGAGCAGCAGTCCCAGTGTGGACCTTTAAGCCAGGCCACCTCATGCTCCGGCCCTGGGTGACCCATCCACCGCCCTGCCCCCAGCGAGGGGTGCAGGACCCCTCACTTCTCTCTGCCCTGGTTCCCTATCGTATTTCTGGATTTGGAGTGTGAGTGCATAATCAAAGAGCTAAGTCTTGATCCCAGCTCTGATGCTGAATGATTTGAGCAGGTAATGTAGCTTCTCTAACCTTCAGTCTTTCAAATGGGAATGACAATGCCCTCCTCAAATATAAAAATAAAACAGAAAATAGAATAGACAGTGTAAGGGAATGTCTAAGGCCCACTGGCTACTCAGTGAACAGTGACCACTGCTGCTCCTTTATTTGATTGGCTTCTAAGCTCCTTGGTATTGGCTTCTATTTATGACTCTGTGGGTTTTTTCCTATTAATTATTCAACAAGTATTTATTGAATACCTACTTTGTGCCAGGCACACTGAAGTTATGATGTTATACAGGGTAGATGTATATAGCTCACTAGTAGGGGGAACAGATGAATTAATAGGACATTACAATAAATTGGATGGGGAAAGAAGAGTGCTAGAGGAATTCCCAAGAGGGAAGTTTTTCCCAGGTTTAGAGGCCACAGAAGGCTTCTTGGAGGAGGTGCTTCTGAGTTATAGCTGAACTGCGCATTAGCTCAAGCTGGATACAGAATGGTGTGGACGAGTATAGAGGAAAGGAGACATAGAGCTTCAGACCCTGATGAATGCAAAGGCCCACAGTGAGAGGTAGCATGATATACTCCTTAACTGAAATAACTTCAGTGTGAGAATGGGTGCAATATGAAGGCCTAGAAAGGGACCGTGACCAGCCCATGGGTCCCGTGGCCAGCTAATGGGCAAGGGGGTTTAGGTGTTCCCACCCTTTCTCGAGTCTGTGTGCCCATTATGTCCTCTGCTTTCTTGGGTACCTCCCATCTCCGTGGCCTCCCCTATTCCCTGGCATTCTCATCACGAATCTGACAGTAGGTAGGATCATGAAATCTGCTGTCTGCTAAATATGTCCAAAGTTCCAAAGAGATTTCCATCCATTGCCAGACTGCTGTCACATCCCAGAGTCACTTTCTAATTAGTCTCCACATACTGTGAAAGGCAGCAGGGGCTAATCCCTTTGCAATCAGACAAACTGAAGTTGAAACTCCATCCATGGAGAGCCAATGTCAACTTGCTTATGAGGCCACTATGAAGTTGCCTCATATGTACGAGATGGCAAACTTACCTCACAATGCTGTTGGGAAGACTAAACGAATGCAATAAACTTTGTAAAGTGTCCAACACACAGTACGTGCTAAATTTGGTTCTATAGCAGGTGAGCCAAAGTAAACCACTTAAACACACAATGCCACACTTGGTGCCAATTTTAAGTTCACTTTCTCCATCATCTTCCTTAGTTTTTTCTTTTCAACTCACTGTACTATCCAGTATATCTGTTCCAGTTAGCCTGTTGGTTTAGAAGGAGGCAGCTTCCTCAGTTCATTCTGAGAAAGAAAAACCTTGTGGAAAGAGTATATGTAGAGACAAATAAGCAGGAGTCACAACTGTGTAACCAAGCATTGTGAGAAGAACAGCAGGCCTCATGGACACGGAAACAAGATTTGGAAAATGAACTGCTTTTCATTATCCAAAGACGCCTTGGCTCCATCACGTGTTACCAAGCAGGGTTCACTGGTCACCCTGTAGACGTCATCCATTATTATGACATGGTTTATTTACCCTCTTAGGTTCTTCTCTCTGGGTATCTTTGGACATCTGACTACCAGTTGGCCAACTGTCTCTGTTTCAAGTTCCTGATTTGGGCACAGAAAATTCTGCATCCCAGGGAAGCCTTCAGTCAGTTCTAAGATGAAAAGTCTCATATCTTTCGACCACCCCTGGCCAACTGGGACAGTTGGTTCCAGCAGGGAAATTTCTGCAAAAGAAATGTGGCTGAGGCATGACCTCCCACACAGTAAGGATCAGGTAGCCTGGAAAATCTTCCTGAACATTGAAGAACCAATCTATACCAAGGACCATTTCATTGGTGTATGGGATTCAACTGATTTCTATTAAAATAATATTTAAAATAAACATTCTGGGGGCATCTGGGTGGCCAGTCAGTTAAGCATCTGACTTCAACTCAGGTCATGATCTCATGGTACATGTGTTTGGGCCCTGGGTCAGGCCCTGTATTAACAGCACAGAGCCTAGAGCCTGCTTTGGATTCTGTGTCTCTATCTCTCTCTGCCCCTCCCACACTTGTGATATGTCTCTGTATCTCTCCCAAAAATAAATAAACATTAAAAAATTTTTTAAATAAAATAAAATAAACATTCTAGAATCAAAAATCTCTCTGATCTGGCAATTTTGATGTTTTAACCTTTTTAATTTTTATTTCACTTTCTAAGCTCATAACCAAAATAGTACCACTTGGTCCAAATCAAATATGGTATTCTTGCTCAAAAAAATATATTAATAACTTTAGTAAAGACTTAAAGCAGATTTATAGAATAAGGGACCCACATATACAACCAAGGTTCCCCCAACTGTGAAAAGAGGTATGTGTGCTGACTGACCATTATTATTCTATCACTCACTCCTTAAATCGACATTTAGTGGGAAAATGTGTTGGGCAGTCACCACATACCACACTACACAATGTTAACCAAACTATGAGGAAAGGCATAGTCCTCCAGACTGCCAAGTCTGACCTAGACTTCTAATGCCAACTGTAAGTGTAAGGGCTTCCAAGAACTACTTCCAGGTTTGATCATTTTTGGAAGGACTTAGAACTCACAACTCACTGAAAGCTTGTAGACTCACAGTTATAGTCTTGGATACCTTAAGATCAGATGAGGTAAGAGACACATAGGGCAAAGTCTGGGAGAGTTCTGGAGTGAAGCTTTCTTTATCCTTAGGATACATTTTCTTCCAGCATTGATGTGTGACAATACACACTCTGATTGTTAACCTAGAAGCTCACCCAAGCTTTAGTGTCCAGAGCTTTTATTGGAGCTGCATTTATTGGGCATGATGGATGGACTGATTGAATACTCATGGGTTGAACTGTTTTTAGCCACCTGTTACTATGGAGGTGAGGCTGAAATAAGGTGGCTTAAGGGGCCTAACATAAATTATATAATTAACATAATAAATTACCACTCAGGAAATTCCAAATGTTTAGAGGTTACCTCCTCAGGAACCAAAAACAAAGACCAGATCTCTCTTTGGGCAAAGCCAAAATCTTCACTACACACAATACTGTGATGTGCACTTTAGATTCATCGTCTCATTTAATCTGGGAGTAATTATTATTATTATTCCCAGAATTTAATCAGGAAACAAAGGTTTAGAGTAATTGGCCCGCTGGTGCATAATAGTGGAACTGGGATTAGCACCAATTCTGTCTTGCCCCACAGCCTGAACTTCAGCCACTGTATAGTGCAGCTGCCAAGTATCCAAGATTTGTTCTCAACTCTGGAGATATCAAGATGAAAATGGTATGGTCCATGCATCTATTAGGGGGCTGGCAAGAAACAGATAAACTATATATACTTGTTAGATAAGGAGATTTTAATGAAGGACCATTTTCAAAAGTATAAGCAATACCATGGGATGGTGCAGTGCCCTGATGCTAACAACCATGGAGCGCTGTTACTTTCTCCAGAGAGATAAGTCAATGATCACTGGATCCCAGAAAATGTAGGTGTAGCTCCTGGACAGGAGTTATGGCCTCTAGTAGGAGAATGCAGATACAGCCAACGCACAACTTGGTTGGGGACTATGGGGGAGACACATTTTAATCTCACTCTCTTCTTTTTGACAGATTTCCCACTACCATTTTTTCCCCATTGGCTGAAACCACCTACCTGGGCAGCTGGGACAAGGGATCTCACAACTACAGCACATACACAGTCCTAGACATAGATTGCAGTGGAAAAGTGTGGACAGTAGATCTGCAGCGACAAATGGACTGTATCCTGCACCCTTCTGCTCCCCACAAACTCTTAGTATAAAACAGAGAAAGATGTAGTTGTGTAATTGCAACCCAGGGGCTAAATATCATTATGAGCAGAAAGAAGTATAGTGAAAAAGCTAAGCAATCACCAACTAGGAGAAACCTTTGCATCTTTTCCTTGAAGGATGAATAGATTATCATTTGGGCAAGAGAAGGATGTATATGCACAGAACAAATTTTTCCTTTTTGGCGGGGGGCAGTAATGGTGGTAGAATCAGCAAAGACATGCAGGTCTGAAACAGCACAGAAAACTGTATTTAGTTCACCAGGCTTAGTGTAGATTCTTCAGAGGGAAACAGCCAATGATGAGGTTATGAAGTTACAATGGGGCCAGATCATGAAGAGAACTTTGAGTGCCTAATTAAGTAAAGAGAATTTTGCTCCCCTCCAAAACAATGAGGAGACATTCAGTAGTTTTATGATAAGATTTTAATTTAAGAAATCTCCTTTTAGGGGCACCTGGGCAATTCAGTTGGTTGAGCAACCAACTCTTGATTTTAGCTCAAGTCAAGATCCTAGGGTTGTAGGATTGAGCCTCATATTTGGTTCTGTGCTGGACATGGAGCCTTTTTGAGATTCTCTCTCTCTCTCTCTCTCTCTCTCTCTCTCTCTCTCTCTCTCTCTCTCTCTCTCTCTCTCTTTTTCTCTACTCTTCTCCCCACTCATGTTCTTTCTCTCTCTCTCAAATAAAAAATAAAATATAATATAAACAAATAAATAAAAGAAAGCTCCTTTTAGTAGTTTGATAAAGGATTAGAAAAATAGGATTTGTTAGCTAACTATCTGTTAAGTTCATCAAACCATCACAGTGGTTTCGGGAAGAAGGAAGGAAGATGTAGTACAGGAAAACGGTCCGTTAGGACACTTTGGATGCAGAGAAAGAAATTATAAGGGGCATGCAAATTATTGGCATAAAGTGGAGGCAGGACCATGCAAGAGGCAGATGGCACAATGAAAGAGAAAGTCATTGCTAACAGCTTGTGGTGATCAACAGCACTTAGATATTAGGCATTTGAAAAGGTGAACATTTGTCCAGCAACATCACACATCCTTTAAAGAGAGACTCTTACTAGATAGGTGTTGTATTTGAGCATCTGAACTCTAAATGACAACAGATTTATAAGATTGTAAGTCCAGTAAAAAAAGGAAAAGTGATGAGCCAATAAATAATGAAGAAAAGTTAACTGCAGTGGACAAACTTCTAAGTTGTATGGAAAACCTTTAGATTACCAAGAGTGAACTCTGAGTAATTACAGACTTAATTAAAGATGATAAACTGTCTTTAGTGGTTTGATAAGTACTGTAAAGAAGGAAATAGCCAAACTGATTCAGTTTAAGATTTAGTGAATAAACCCTGACCTAGCATTTAGTATGTATCAGGCATCACATATCATCACATCATATATCCTATTCTATAATATCCTATTATAATCTCCTTTGATTTTCATAAAAACTTTACTATTATTATTATCTTCATAATATAAAAGGATTCTGTTTCCATTTCTTATACCTATACATCCAAGCCAGATGGCCATGAACAGTGATGCAGTTTGTACACTACCCAAATATGCCTGTCTTAGGAAATGAATCAAGGCCCAAATCTTCCACCACACAGTGAAAACTGGATTAGGCTGACCTTTACTTAGAGACAGAAACACATTTTGCATTCACCTACCCAGGAAAGTTGCCTTTTTCCTAATTTGTACAAAGGCTGGAAGCTGACCCAAATTCAAAGTCCCTTTGAGACTAGAGCCCTGGTCAGGATTCTGTCCCACTGACTGACCTACACAAAATGTCTAACCCGTTCTTGTCAGTCAGGACCCTCCATTCCAAAGTTCCAAGCATGGGATCTAGTCTCCTGACTCCTAGTTGATCTTCTTCTTTGGATGGCTTGATCATCCCAAATCACAAACCTATCAGTTCATATGGTCTCTATTAACTTCTCAGAGAATTTCTGCTGCATTATGAGATTCCATCAAGACTTTGCTGTAGGGTCTCCTAAGCAATGTGTAACATACATTTGAAGTTATCCCCTGGGTCCAGCAGATAGATATAGGTAAAAGAATAAAACTTTCTACCAGAAACCAATAACCTGAGATCGTTTGGAGGGTGGGGGAGTAAGGTGCTTATAGACATCTAAATCCACCATCTGCAGCCTTACTTTGCCCCCTTTTTTCTGGATTTAGAAACCCAAAGCAGAGTCAGTCAAGACTCTTATCTCCAGGAAGATATGATCCAGACCATAATTCTTCATAGAACTGAAGGTTCCCGAACCATCTTCATAAATCTACTACCACCTCCCACCTAGCCTCAAACCATACTTCTGTAGCCCCATCCAGGAGATACAAAATAAACCCTTTCTAGCTAATCCCAAATATCAAGAAATGTTTCCCTGATAAAAGATATTCACTCTCTGGTGTTGGTTCTAGGTGTCTTTTCTCAGGAAAATAGGCAATATCAATATATTTATCTTAGTTGCACTAAAAAAAATGGAACAGAGGCATCTGGTGGCTCAGTCAGTTAAGCATCTGATTTCAGCTCAGGTCATGATCGTGAGGTTTATGGGTTAGAGACTTGCATCAGGCTCTGTGCTGACAGTGAGGAGCCTGGAGCCTGCTTCCAATTCTGTGTTTCCCTCTCTCTGTCTGCCCCTCTCCCACTTTCTCTCTGTCTCTGTCTCTTTCTCTCTCTCAAAAATAAATTAAAAATTTTTTAAAAAGAACAGTGAAAAAAATCCAAACAACACTGGCTGGGGGTCAGATAGAATTGAGTTCAATGTTAAAATAGTCACTTCCTAGCTGTGAGTCCTTGAACAAGTTATTTCATGTCTCTGAAACTGACTCAGTTCCAAAATATGTAATATTGATGATGCCAATGATTGTCAATGGGGCTGTTGGGAAGATGAAAATGAGATCCCCTAAGAATGCCTACTGTAACTGTTGGCAAATAACAGCACTTAATAAGAGACTTTGGGGGGAATCGGAAGTACTGTCTCTGCCTGCTAGTTTCCACATCCAGAAAGCACTTGCCCTCAGGAAGCAGGACAGGTGACACTAGAGAAAATTCACTGGTGACTTTCTACCCTGATCTCTCCCATCTGACACTAAGCTACAAAGGACTAACACTTACGATTCTTGTGCTTTAAATACCATTTGCCATCCATGCCAACATGAGGAGCCTCTTGAATTCTAAATTATTTATGTGAACCAAATTATCTATTCATTTAAAGTGGAGAAGACCTGACCCATTGGCCTCGGAATTAGGTGCATTTAAATTCAAAGTCTGTGCTCTTCCCCACAAGTGCCCTCGTCCATCACCACCACCTCTTTTCCCCCCTCCCCCTTCCCCTTCAACCCTCAGTTCATTTTCAGCATTCAATAGTCTCTCAAGTTTTGCATCCCTCTCTCTCCCCAACTCTGTTTCCCTCCTGTTGTATGGAAATCAATTTGACAATAAAATATTATGAAAAAAATTATAAAAGATGTACCTGTAAAACCAAAAAATAAAAAAATCTCAATTGTAAAATTAAAAAATAAATAAATAAATAAATAAAGTCTAAAAAATAAAAATAAAAAAATAAATTCAAAGTCTGCTTCTGCCTCAAGCAGGCTTGAGCCATTGTGTGACCATGAACCAATTGAGTTCTCTCCTTGAGCCTCAGTTTCCCTTTTTTGTAATGGGGCTGGTAATTACAACTCATCAGAACAATTTTTGCCAGGAGCATAAAATGTCCTTGATATGGGATGCCATGCACAGTAGGGAGCCAGTACATTGGAATTCTCTGCCTGGTCTCCCCTAGATACCACGTTAACACTGTCATCCACACAGTGAGATGACCCCTAACTGTACCCTAAATGGTTACTTCTCATCCTTTATTCTACAGTATGTTCTGGTGAAATGATCTGTTGATATTTGGACAAGTTAACAACATGGGTTTGTTTTATGAGCTGCCAGGACTAAACGCTGTCTCTATGCACTTTCATTGTGTTTTTATTTGAGCTTCTACATAAACTTCTCTTCTGTGTTGATCTGACCTTTTCAAACCTTGGTTCTCTGAGCGTTGGAGACAAGATGAGGATATGTACAGTGATGAAGCTGAAGTCACGCCTTCATAGGCTGAAAGGAAAGTGAACCCAGGCAAATGGTTCCTACACCAGAAAAGCCTTTAAAATATTAAATGAGGAGTTAGTGACAGGCTTAACTAGGCTCTTGTGGCAAAGCTCCAAATCTTAACTTAGTAAGGTTGGTTTTGGCTAAACAAACCAGCTGTCACAAGTGGTGGGAGACCATTAATTATGTATGAGAATGCTGATAAATTAATGCCTAATTGCTAGGAAATATGAGGAGTTCTTTTGGTTTAATGCACCCTCTTCCTGCTTTTACAAGAGTCCCATAGGAAAATGACATTGAATTAAGTTTACGGAGGTGGGAAAGTCAAATAAAATGAACAAATAAACAAATGTGTAAGTGTAGATCTCATGACTAAAGCTGGATGGTGATTCTAATGGGCAACTCTTGCAATGGAGTGCTTGCCCTGACATTTTACACTGTTGTCCTGGGAGACCACTTTTAATGGGCCAAGCAAGCCTATGATAAGACCCCTTTTGTACTTTAGTAACCAAGGAACTTTGGATCTGTTCCAAAATATAACACCTTATTCTGAGTATCTGTACTATAATGATAATGGCTGCCATTTATTGAGCACTTATGAAGTGACAAGCATTTGCAAAATCTGAAGACTAGCCTATGAATTAATGTATAATATTAATAAGACATAGGGAATAAAGTAATACACTATAGCAAGCAACTTATGACCTAGACTTGAAGGACACAAGGGAGAAAAGAAGAGGAGTTGGGGTATTTAGATTTGTGTCCAATGCCCCAAAGGGTCAGTTGAATTTGGGCCAACTCTGGCTAATGCAAAGCCCCTTGAACTATCTGAACTCCCAATTAGCAATAAAGGAGAAGAGTTCTTGCTACTCTTTCCTGACCTTTTAGCAGGAATGACAGCCAGCTGATCTGGGTGGGCTTGAAAACAGGCTGGCTAGAATTCAACTTGATCATAAGAATTAGGAGTCCATGATAGACCAATTGTAATAATAGCCCCCTTTCTTATTCCTCAATATAACCACTCCCTTTGCCATGTGACTTTGCAGTTCTTCTCACTGGAGATGTGAAGTCTGTTTCTCCACATACTGCATATGGGTTGGCTTTGTGATTTACAAAGCCACAGAAAGCACAAGTACCTGTGCTCCGGTTCTGAGCTTGGGCCTTAGAGATGCCTTGACCATGTCTGCCTGTTCTTCCACTTAGGAACTGCAGTGAGAAAATGCCTGGCTTAGCTCCTGGAGAAGGAGGCATACCAAACAGAGCAGAGTTGCCTCCACCATCCCAGATGAGGCAACCGAAAATCAGGCAACAGCCAACTAACTCCCAGATTTGGAGTGGGCCAAGCCCACACTGGTAGAGTCATCTAGATGACCTGTAACTATCTGCAGATGCATGAGCAAACCCAGTAAGATCAGCAGACCCCAGCCCAGATCAGCTGAACCCCGAAGACTCACAAGCCAGATACAGACTTAATGTTGTTTGCCACAGAGGATTTGTGGTTGTTCATCATTCAACAATATTGTAGTCATGGATAAATTATATAGAGACTTGAAGAAGTTCCTTCTTCACTCTCTAAGAACAAATTCGTTAATGAAACCACCATTTGTAGCTCCTGTTACAGGGCTCATGGTAGAGAGTCAAGAGAAGAAATATTAAAGCTTATTTAGCCTGCTTATTCAACCTTAAATAAAAGTTCTAGCACATTTAATGCCACTCACATGACAATGACTCTTTCTCACCAAATTTAAGTCAAGTTCCTCTGAGTATTCTACTCAAGTAGGCCTGACATTGGACTTCTAGTTCTGCCCTTGTAGAATCCAGTTTAAGCAAGAATCCTGCTAAGTCAGTTAAGAGAGAATTCCCACCCTCAATCTGATCAAATTTCTTCAACCTCCATTATTCCCTAGTGAAGGTTGACCTCCCTAGCCTACCTTCAACAAGAATCCTCTTGAGTTGGTTTAATGAGAATCTCCTTATCCTTGACATTTCCTCTTAGTAATTTTTAGTCCATTGGTCCCCCACCCCCACCCCAGACAGACACAAAATATTCCCTGAGTCAACAAATTATTCATTCCAAAAAAATGATACACAAGGCTCTGAGTGATGAATTTGTTTTTGATTTCTTAATACAGACATAACATTACGTGTTCATTTATTAAATACCCTGCCTGAAACCAAGCCCTACAATAAGATTCTTAATGCAGATGAGGATTAGCAGGTGACTAGGTGTGGACCCTGGATCTGTACAGAATATGAATAATTAGAACCAGAAAAATTGGCTAAAGTACTCTCTAAAACGTCCAGCCTTCATTGCTAAAATCCACAAAATCCCTTTAACTGTTAGGAAGACCCTTAGTGATAGGCAGAATATTCCCTGTGATTGTCAGTGTTCTGTGTCTATGTTGCAAGGCTACTATATCCAAAAATTTAATGAAATACAAATCTAGACATTTGCCATGAAGGTACTTTGTAGATGTGGTTACTGTTTATGATCAGATGACCTTAAACAAAAGAGATACACTTGATAATGTGAGTGGGTCTAATCCAATCAGTTGACAGCCATAACAGCACACTCTAAGGTTTTCCAGAGAAGACATTCTGCCTCAAGGACTATAACATAAGGTTCTGTCTGCTTTTTTAAACCTACCAGCCTGCCCTATAAATTTTGGACTTACTAGCCCCAACAGTCATGTGATCCAATTCCTTAAAATAAATACTTTAATATACATATACACACATACATATGTAGATATATATATATGTAATATATGTACTGACATTACATATATAAAATATATTTGTAATATTATATACCTGTATATCTATATCTATATCTATATCTATCTATCTATCCTTCTCTGAAGAACTCCGACTGATACACCACAAAAATGTAAGCGTCTATCATTCTCACAAAATTAGATTCTGCAGCCTTGAACCACTTGCATCCATTATCTGATACATTTTTACAGTTTTCAGATTTGGGTTTGGAGTTGGATACTGTATTCTTTGCTATGATTTTTGTAGGAGACACTGCTAGGTTTCTGTCCATATCCACTTGGATCCTTTTAACGTTACTGTATGTCCTTCCCTGGGATTTTGTGTGATTTTTGCTTCTAAAGTGTCCACATCTGTGACACTCTTTGAAGGTCTTCCCTTAAGTTACTGGAGCCTCTTTCTCCACAAGCACTGAAATCTTCCCTGTGGCTGATAACCAATGGCTGGCTGGTGTGGGAGTATGAGAGTTTTGCTCCCTTGCCTTAAGTTTGGACAAACTTTGAAAAATAATTTATACTCCAAAGGTCCTTTATGGGATCACACTGAGGCTGGGACTTTGCCTGAAACAGTATCCTTGCTTGACTTTGTGCCATTTCCTATCTTGCCTCCCCACTGCCTTACCAGGATCTCCTCAAAATGCTTCCGTGTCTCAGCACTTGCTTCTGGCACACTCAGCCTAGTACATCCTTTATGTCCCTTGTCTGTGATCCAGATTCTTCTCCTAGTTCTATTAGCGTGGGAGAGCCTGAAGAGATCACTGGCCTCTAATTCAGCAAGCACTCCTATTAGGAGTGAAATTGTTGGTTCATTCCTGCCCCTTGAATAGGATCCAGATAGATCTGACAAAATACTAAATACAGAATGTAAAAGCAAAGGTAGAATTTTTGTATAACACATTTATAGCATTTCTGAGTTGGAAGAAACCTAAAGATATTTCATCTAAATTTCTGCCTTTTCATGAACTCCTTCTTCAGCATCTCTGGACAGTAGTGCTGTCTTCTTTTTAAAGCACTGTGTCCCATTGTTGAGCAGTTAGAAAGTTTAATCTTCTACAGTCTATCCTGCTACAAACTCTACCCATGTAAAATAAGAAGATTTTATGAAAACTGCGTGGGGCAAGGGAAAACAGAAGAAGAAGGTGGCATCCTTGAGTTCACAACACACGACACAGTTCCTTAACATAAAATTCTAAAATTTTTCTTCTATACCTGAGTTTAATCCAAGACATCTCCTGTATTTGCCTTTTTTTTCTACAGGCAAGGAGGGGCTTCATATCACACAGATAGAAAATGTAAAAGACATTTCAATACTCAGCAAGGAAGAGATGTGGGACCTTGTTAGCAAACTTCAAAGAAGCAACTTATAAGGATGCTGACAACATATTTTAGAAGGTCACAATCCCTGTCGAATAAAACACTTAGGATCTGTAAAAGGGTAGAGACTATTTTGGAGCTGAACAAGAGCCTCAAGATCTGTAGGGTCATAGTGCTTATCCACAGGAAGTGAACATCAAGGATCTCTTTATTAGTTGAAAATGTAACTTCTAGAAATATGACATGCCCCTATTGTTTATGTAGGGCCAGAGTTCGACATGGATCTACAAGGTGGGTCTAACGCCTCCTTCATACCTACACTCCATAAACACTTGAGTCCTAGCCTCAGGTGCTCTCTGCCTGGCTCTGGTCTCCTGGTGCTTCAGTCATTCCTTGAAGGACACAGCAAGGCTCAGGGCTCTCAGGCCAGCCTCCCACTCTTGTATCCAGCTTCTTCTCCTCTCCTGCCCCACTCTTGTTCCTTTCTGGGCCCCGGGCTCTCATGTCTGCATCTTGTTTTCCATCAACCTGTGTTCCCTGTCAAGGGCTGAAACAGGAGTGTTGTCTCTTCATTTCCATGTCCTTAATCTGGCCCAAAGGCCAACACGATTGCCCCCATCAACTCTCTGCCCCTAGGCTCCCCCGCCTTCCCCAGGTCTCCCCCATTCCAGCGGGGAAGTTCTCTTCACTGCTTCTTAAATATACCAGGCAATGCAGGCTTCAGTGCTTTTCCATTTGCTTTTCCATCTGAAATACCCTCTCAGATTTTCTTTGCTCTTTTACCTCCTCAGGCTTTTGCTCACATATTGCCATACTAGACAGACCTTCTCTTACCATCCTGTATATGTCCTATTTACCAATTTTGCTCTGTTTCACCCATGGGGCTTTTTACCTCATTATATGCTTATAAAGTATATATACTTCTTTGCTTATTGTCTTTCTCTGCCTGCTAGAATGTAATCACCAGGAAAGCAAGGATTTTGTCTATTTCATTCATGGCTGTCTCTTGGCTACTTGAATTGTGTCTAACATAGAGTTTATCTACTCAATAAATTTCTATTTAATTACAAAATAAATCAACATATTACCAAAGTTCATATATCAGTTTATTTCTTTTCTGCAATATTTTTTGCAAAAGCTTGCAAGAGTATGACTGCCTCTCTGCCCCTAGTCACAGTTTTCTTCCCCAAAAGCAAGCAATGAGTTTTAAAAAAATATAACATGCCAGGGATATTTTCTGTATATACAAGAAAATATACATGACTATATTCTTTTTATAGTTTTACTCAAATAGTGACAGGTCATGCATACTACTTTGGTAACTGAATAATATAACATGGAATTATTCCATTATGAGTATATGAGAAAATATTTTTAAAAATTTACTTACACTTTCATTTAAAAAATACTTATGTCCACTGAGAGGATGTATCACAACTGATTTTGCCTATCTCCTGTTGATGGGCATGTAGATTGTATCTTTGTTGCATGCATTATTTTAATCATTTTCAAGTATTGATTTGGATCATACACAATTGCAGATAGTGAACCATTTTTGGCCTACGTAAATAACAGCTTTACTTGGTTCAACCTAATTTTCATTAAAAGGATAAATTTCTAGAAGTGGAAGTTCAGAATTAAAGAAAATGGACATTTGTAAATTGAATCGATATTGCCAAATTGCCCTCCAAGGGGATGTGCCAAGTATGTTCCCAATGGATAAGGGTTTCTACTTCCCATATACCCTGCTGGCACAGAATTTTATTAGATGTTCTTAACTTCATCAACTTGATGAGTAGAAAATGGTACCCCATTGTGGTTTTAATTTGCATTTATTTTATTATTAAGATGAGCATTTTCTTTTGCATTAAAGAACCATTTGTATTTTTGATTTTGTGAAAATCAGAATCTATTAGAATCTTCTGTTTTTCTTTTAGATTTTTGTCTTTTTCTTGTTGATTTGTAGAAGCTCTTCACAAAAGAGAGAACCTCTATATTTGTACTATGAGTTGCAAATATTTGCTCCTACATTGTGGTTTGCTTTTTTTCTTTATGTTTATTTTTTTTCCTTTGCAGAATTCTATTTTTACATTATGTGGTTAAATTTATAAGCTTTTGGTGTCAGTTTTGTTTTATGATAAGAAATTACTTTCTGTCTCCAAGATTATTTTAAAAGATTTCTTCTGTGTTTTCATCCAGTATTTTATGGTTTCAATTCACAGTGAATCTTTTTAGAATATGGAATTTATGTTTGTGTGAGGTGAGGTCAAGAGTCAGCTACATATTTTTCAGATGGCTCCCCAATTTTCCCAACTCCATTTTAAACAATTTATTTTATCCTTTTTTCATATTTTAAGTTTTTATTCCTATTTGGGTTTATATTTTGGGGTTCCTGATAGAGTTCACTAATCTCTCCACTGATGTAGCAATGCCACACTGTTTTACTTACTATGGATGTAAAATATGTTCTGATACCTGGAAAACCTAGATTCTCCTTGTTACTATTCTTTTTCAGCAATTTCTTGACTCTATTTGTTTGTTTAATTTTAATATTAATTTTATATTCAATTTATCTAGAAACTACCCAAAATTCTGATGAAACTGAATTTAATGAGAATTATTCTATTATGTCTTCATTAAGCATGATGTTGATTTTGAGGGCAAGGCATATTTAAAATATACATTTATATAGCTGTATATCATGTAAAGAAATATTTATGTCTTTATTTGTTAAACTTTTTATTAACATGAGCTACTAAATTTTATCCAATATCATTTTAGCATCCCCCTAATCGTATAATTTTTTTCTTTTGATGTATTTCTATAATGAACTGCATGGGGAGGGGTCCTAACTTTTCAACACCTTGGAATTCAGTCCCACTAAGTTCTAGTTCTCTTTTAATGTGCTTCTGGGCTCTATTCATTGCTGTCTTAGGAATCTTGGGCTGCTGTAACAAAATGCCAAAAGCTGGGTGGCTGATACAGCAGATACTTATTTCTTACAGCTCTGGAGGCGGGAAGTCCAATATCAACATGCTGGCTGATTCAGTTCTTGGGTAGAGCTCTTATCCTGCAGACAGTTGCCCCCTTGCAGGATCATCACATGGTACAGAGAGAGAGAGAGCTGTCTGGCATCTCTTATAAGGACACTAATCCATTATGAAGGCCCCACCCTCATGAATTCATCCAAACCGTATTCCCTCGCAAAGGCTCTACCTCCAAATACCATTGTACTGGGGGCTAAGGTTTCCACATACGAATTTTAGGGAGATAAAATTCAATCCATAGCGGTTAATATATGTAAATTAGTTTGGTCTGCTATTTAGTCCTTTTCTCCTTTTCTGTAGAGTTTAGGTTTCAATATTATGCTAACCTCATAAGAAGAGAACTTCCAAAACTGCTTTATACTTCTGTGTTCTGGAACAGTTTAAAAGGCACTGGATTAACCCCTTCCTTACAGGTTTGATAGAACTGTTCTGTGAAACCATCTGGGCGGTTGTTTTTGGAGATGCAACACTTTGATTATATTCACAGGTTTAATGTGTGCTAATGAAACTTAAGTCCCAGGACCCCTTGCCTGGATCTGTAACAAGGTCCTGGAAGAGCCCTAGAAATGTGTCCACTTGGTAATATCTTTTTTTGAAATCTGCAAAGACATTTTTAATCACAATTGACTGAGGCCACTGTCCCATGTTAACTTCTATGTCACTCTTCTGTTGTTGTCAGCTGATGTTGGGGTGGCTGCAAATATTTTTGTGGATCTGGCTAAGAGAAACATGGTAGCCTTGGAGATGCACCACCCAATCCCCTTCAAGCAAGGACTCACATCTAAACTGAGGGAAGTGTAATCAGGAGACAGTCTAGCCATCAGCAACTTTGGGGTCTATTTTAGGTGTAGAAAGACACCTTGTGTGAGGCCACATGATTCCTAGGGCAGCCTTCTCCTCCAGTGACTGAGGAAAGATATGGAGGCCCCAGGCACTTCAGCCCAGTGCACAGCATCCTGACAAGTGATACTGAGTTTAGGGCTCTCTTATCGCAGGCTCTGTAAGGACCAGCTTCCTCTCCTTCTCACCACAAGTCTTGATCCCTAATGAGCATCTTGCTCTCCAACTGGCTCCCAAACTTCTGATTCTGGAGAGTCTATCCTACAACAGGAAAGTATTTAGTTTGGTTTTAATGGGATACAACACACACACACACACACACACACACACACACACACACACACACACACTATAGTCTCAGTCACATCTTTGACTTTTTTTGTTGTTGTTATTGTTAGCTGATGTGGTATTTAAGAGTGTCTTCCAGGGCATATGGGTGGCTCAGTCGGTTAAGCATCCGACTTCATTTCAGGTCATGATCCCATGGTTTGGGAGTTCAAGCCCTGAATCAGGCTCTGTGTTGACAACTCAGAGCCTGGAGCCTGCCTCAGGTTCTGTGTTACCCTTCTTTATGCCCCTTCCCCACTTGTGTGTTATCTTTCTTCCTCTCTCAGAAATAAGTAAATATTTTAAAAAAGAATGTCTTCCAAAATACTCCTACTTCTCACTTTATTGACTTATTGGCATCATGACAGAAAGTGCAGCAGAGGCTATGCTGAAAATGAACTTGTCCTGTAGTACCCAGTGTTAGATGTAGTTAGTATAGAAGAGAAATAAAGATTGAAGTGTGTGTAGCAGTGGCTAATCCGTGAAAAAGTCTTCTAATTGTCACACATATATCTGTGTAAGCAAACGATTTATTTCCAATCAATATCTAGTGAAAATGGAAGATTTTTCCTGGAAGGAAAATGTGCAACAATACAGTATATGCACTTATAAGATACTATACTTAAAAAAAAAAACTGTGCAAGAAAGAACATACCAGAATTCTCATGTGAAAAGCAGAAAATGGTACCGGTACCAAAAACACCCAAGCACACCTGTATGTGAAGTCACGTGTTTTGTTTTGTTTTGGTTTTGGATCCTTAGATACTGAACTGCACCTTAGCAAGGTTGAGAGGTTCCAGTCAATGACATGCCAAATACCACCCAAAACTGAAAGAGCTTGAATGAACAAGTATTCCAGGAGCAAAACCACACATATGCAATAATATGTCAATTCACATGGTTTATGAGTAATTTGATAACACAATTATGCAGCTCAATACAACATAATAATTTCAAAATGAATTTGATTTGCTCTAGGCTATGAGTAACATCACTTCAAATAGTAGTTAGGATTAAAGCCTACACAGGAAATCTTAAAATACCTAAAAATACATATCTCATATGTGAAATAAACTTAATAGTGGTTTTCCCAAGTTTTCCAACAATCCTAAAATATCTATTATATTAATAGCGATGAGCTGTAAAGCTGAAAGAGAAAATAGTGAAAAACAAATATTGATTAATATTGCTAGAGGAAAGACCAAATTGCCTTTGGCCTTTCTGTAGAAAATGATGCTTAAAAATTATTGTCATATGAAAAGGTCACAAAGTATGTAGCCTGTAACTGTAGAAAAAATGTATTACAGATGAATTAATTAAAATATTGTATTATTTATCTCAGTTTTGTAATATTTGCATTCTGGTGTAGTGTTTGTTTCTTTTCCTTTTTTAAAATTCCAAATACACATTCAGTTTGCTGATTTTATTACTTCAAAAACTTATCTTTTTTATTTTTTATTTTTTATTTTTTTTCTTTAAAATTACAAATTTTTGTGTATGAAAGTACAATTTTTTAAATTTATAGTTTATCTTCAGGTTGGTTTCCATATAACACCCAGTGCTCTTCCTCACAAGTGCCCTCCTCCATGACCATCACCTCCCTTCCTCTTTCCCCCTCCCCCTTCAGCTCTCAGTTTGTTTTCAGTATTCAAGAGTCTCTCATGATTTGTCTCCCTCCTTCTCCCTAACTCTTCCCTCCCCCATGGTCTTCCGTTAGGTTTCTCCTGTTAAACCTATAAGTGAAAACATATGGTAGCTGTCCTTCTCTGCCTGACTTATTTCCCTAAGCATGACACCCTCGAGGTCCATCCACTTTGCTATAAATGACCAGATTTTATTTTTTCTCATGGCCATGTAGTATTCCATTGTATAGATAAACCACATCTTCTTGATCCATTCATCAGTTGATGAACATTTAGGCTCTTTCCATGATTTGGCTATCATTGAAAGTGCTGCTGTTTTCCATAGCAGCTGTACCAGTTTACAGTCCCACCAACAGTGTAGGAGGGTGCCTGTTTCTCCACATCCTCGCCAGTATCTATAGTCTCTTGATTTGTTCATTTTAGACACTCTGACCAGTGTGAGGTGGTATCTCAGTGTGGTTTTGATTTGTGTTTCCCTGATGATGAGTGATGCTGAGCATCGTTTCATATGTCTGTTGGCCGTCTGGATGTCCTCTTTGGAGAAGTGTCTATTCATGTCTTCTGCCTATTTCTTTACTGGATTATTCATTTTTTGGGTGTGGAGTTTGGTGAGTTCCTTACAGATTTTGGATACTAGCCCTTCATCCAATATGTCATTTGCAACTATCTTTTCCCATTCCATCAGTTGCCTATTCGCTTTCTTGATTGCATTGCAGAAGCTTTTTATCTTGATGAAATCCCAGTAGTTCATTTTTGCTCTGGATTCTCTTGCTTTTGGGGATGTGTTGAGTAGGAAATTGCTGCAGTTGAGGTCAAGGACATTGTTTCCTGCTTTCTCCTTTAGGGTTTTGATGGTTTCCTGTCTCACATTCAGGTACTTCATCCATTTTGAGTTTATGTTTGTGTATGGGTGTAAGAAAGTGGTCTAGTTTCATGCTTCTGCATGTTGCTGTCCAGTTCTCCCAGCACCACCTGTTAAAGGGGCTGTCTTTTTTCCATTGGATACTTTTCTCTGCTTTGTCAAAGATTAATTGGCCATACATTTGTGGGTCCAGGTCTGGGTTCTCGATTCTATTCCATTGGTCTACGTGTCTGTTTTTGTTCCAATACCATACTGTCTTGATGATGACAACTAGTGGAGTCTAAAGTCTGAGATTGTGATGCCTCTCGTTTTGGTTTTCTTCTTCAATATTACTTTGGCTATTTGGGTTTTTTTTTGTGTGTGTGGTTCCACACAAATTTTAAGATAGTTTTTTCTAGTTTTGAGAAGAATGCTGGTTTAATTTTGATTGGGATTGCATTGAATGTGTACCTTGCTTTGGCTAATAATGACATTTTAACAATGTTTATTCTTCTGATCCATGAGCACGGAATGTTTTTCCATTTCTTTGTGTCTTCTTCAATTTCTTTCATAAGCTTTCTATAGTTTTCATTGTACAAGCCTTTTACATCTTTGGTTAGGTTTATTCCTGGGTATTTTATGGGTTTTCATGTGATTGTGAATGGGATCAGTTTCTTGATTTCTCTTTCTGTTGCTTCATTATTGGTGTATAAAAATGCAATGACACTCTACGTGGAAAACCCAATTAACTCCACCAGAAGCCTTCTAGAACTTGATCCATTCAACAAAGTCACAGGGTACAAAATCAATGTATCTTTTTTAAAAAGAGAGTGACAAACTTGTTTAAGCTAAGATCCTAAAGACCAGAATGCACTCTTGCTTTTATGGTATGTGTTTGCGAATATTAGCTCACATATCTACATCTCGTGTTATTTGGTCTTTTTACATTTTCTATTTATTCTGGAGTCACTTTAAGTGATCTATGTTTTCCTAAATAATAATTCATTATATTCATCATATTCACTTTTTCTAATTTATTTGTGTACTGTGAAACAAAGTAGTTTCATAATTCTTTCAGCTTTTCTTTCCATAATTATTTATTTCTTATGGTTTAATTTGTTTTTCTTGATTGAGTGATCCAATGCAGTTTATTTATCCCCTTCCACCCCCCAAAATTTCTCCTTTTATTTATTAATTCAACAATTGTTTTCAATTAATTACTCTATTCTTACTTTTATTTAATCTTTTTTTGCCTTGTATGCTTTTTCTAATTCTTTTATTTTCCACTATTTATTTATTTTAAATGTTTCTCTTTTCTCAGCATATAATTGGATTTTTCTCTGTAATCCAATTGTATTTTTAAATCATGGTATTTGGTTAATTTACAATTACTGATGTATCAGATATATTTTGTCTTAATGTTGGCATCATAGTATGCTTTCTGTTTCTGTATATTTTCAAATCAATTCACTGTATAATCTGTGCTGTATTTCTTTTGATCATTTGGAAAGTTTACATATTTCTTCTAGATACTTTTTATAATCACAACAACTTAATACATTTAAGCCTGTCTTTCTTTAGTGTCATTTGAAATTTTATTACAGTGATCAAAAAAATGCATGTCCACATTTCCCTTTGCCCCATCCTCCAATTTTAGTCGATTGTATAATTTTCTATGAATTATTATCTCAAATGGCATTTTTTTAGTTTGGGTTATAATGGAATAAGGCATAGCATACTTACACTTCCTTTATTTTCTCTCACTCTTTCTCCCAGTTATTGTAATTTGCATAGTTTCTACATTGTTAATATTAATTGCATTTATATTTTATTCTTGTAGCTAAAAGTCTCATATTTCTTTAGTCTTTATTTTACTTCTGAGTGCTAAACTATCAGCTTATTTTTGTGGCTTTCTTTGCTATGGACTAACATCTCTTTGTTGGCTAAAAATCATATTCCATTAGTTTCTTCAAGAAGGATTCATAGGAACCACAGTTTCAAAAATGTTTTCTGATCTTTTTTATCTGAGCTAGGTATAAAATTAATGAGTCTTATTTTGTTTCCTTGAAGACATTGTCATCATTAAATTTTGATAGTTTTTTTTTTTTTTATGTTACATAAAATAAATCTGTTTGGAGCAGTGGGAATTCCCAGAGTCTTGAAAATTAAAGCTGCCGAATTGGCTACTATCTCTAGATAGGTTGAAACCAGATGTGCTTTGGATACTTTCCCACTGAGATTCTATAATCTGGGTTCAAAGCCAGAAGTACCCCTTTCTAATAATATCAACTGATTTTGTTTAACAAATTTTCATATTCAGTAGGACTTTAGTATTTTTTAATGGCTAATTTTTTAACTCTATTTCCTAATCAGAACACTTAACACCTGATTTATGTTTATTCATTGAATGAATAAATGAATGAATAATATTTGTTCCTCTGTTTTTTTAATGCTTTTTTTTTTATTTATTTTTGAGAGACAGAGAGAGACAGCACGAGCAGGGGAGTGTCAGAGAGAGAGGGTTACACAGAATCTGAAGCAGGCTCCAGCTCTGAGCTAGCTGTCAGCACAGAGCCCGATGCGGGGCTTGAATCCACAAACCATGAGATCATGACCTGAGCAGAAGCCAGACGCTTAACCTACTGAGCCACCCAGGTGCCCCTTGTTCCTCTGTTTTGGTTATAAACTCCATCAAATCTATTTCACTAAGAACCATCCTCCTATTTTTCAAGGCCTTCATTTTCTGTATCAAAGTTGATAATTCATCACTCCTCTATATAGCTTCGCTGACCCAACCAACTGTGGTTAAGTCTTTGCTAGTACAATCTGCATTCCTCCTCAACACATTCCCAAATTGCTCCCTGAAACAAGGCACCCCAGATTTAATCTGGTAACGTTGCCTTTCCCCTGATTCCACTTATCCTGCAACCAAAAGACCTGTGTGTATAACTGCATGCTTTATTAAGGTAGAGCCTGGCAGGAGTCTTGCGTTCTTTTCCCCTGATGTGTCTGTATTTTGACATCTGTGTGTTACTCTTTAGGGCTTCTCCAACTGGCTCCTTGGCTTTCATTTTCCTCCACATTTCATTTGGTTTCTTTGAATAGCTAAACTGCTACTTTCCTTTCTTCCCTGGAAGAGGGGAGCTGATTTAATTGTTTCATAATGAAATGCATTTTCTTCTGTAAAACTGATTAATTTCTCAACTACATGTAGGAAATAGAAAAACAGATATCCCTGGCAGTTATTACTGAGTGGCCATATTTCCTAAGTCCCATTCTGCCTTTGGGGGAAAAAAAAAAACACTGAAATTGGAGAAAGATGATCTGCGTTTGATCCTGGCTTCATGACTTGCTCATTATATTTCCTTGGGAATGTGTGCCTTCTGAGACATGATTGCCTCATTGGAACTAATGATTCCTGCCAGTGTGCTTTAAATGGTTATCATGGGACCAGTGAATTAATGATGGTAAGAAATATTTTAAAATTCTGATGGGTTATACATAACAATAGTTCTTATCATATAGGAAAATTCAAATCAAATTTGTAACTCTTGCCTGGATTTTTTTCTTTCATCAATGGTTAATATCTTTTTAATATACAATATAAGTACTATCCTTCCAGCAACAAAATCAATGAAGGCTACTATTTACAGTTTTAATAAAGGATGAACTCAATATATTACAATTTTTGTTAAACTAGTTTTTGACACACCCTCTCCCAATACTATGAAGTGTGACTTAAGGGTTGTGATCAGCTTCATAAATTTCCATTATCATACTTCCATGTGGTAAGAAAGAAACTCTAAGCCTACCCCTGACCATTTGCTTCTTCAAGTAGGGATTTGTTTTCATCATAATCCCCAGTATTGAACTTTGGTGTCTTTGATTCTGTAATGGTAATTCTAATTAATGATATTATTTTTAGTTTTTCTGGAGCTACATATTTTAAGAAATTAAAGTAATTTACATGTTTTAGATTTGGAATGGCTCCACTACATAAAATTTTAGATGTTGTTTTTTTTTTCCCTTCATGCATGTAGGAATCACCTTATTTTTGGTAAAGAACACATTTTTTCCTTTTTTTGTAAGATTTTAAACTTTTCTGAAACTTCAATGACTTTTATATTGATTTCCAAAAAGCAAATATTCATTTTTATAATATTAAACTTCAAAAACATAGACATTTAATAATATCTATAAATCTTATTTTTAATATAAATATTTAAATTTTTGTATTTGCTCTTCCAAATAAACACACACAAATGCGAATGTGTTTTTAAGGTAAATGCCATACTACATCCTTCACTGAGACTTTCAAAAAAACTTTTTTTCTATTTTAAAACAAATACATATTTGTTTCAGAAAATTTGGGAAGAAACAAGATATTTTTTAAATGCTTTTATTTATTTTTGAAAGACAGAGAGAGATAGTGTGAGCAGGGGAGGGTCAGAGAGAGAGGGAGATACAGAATCTGAAGCAGGCTCCAGGCTCTGAGCTAGCTGTCGGCACAGAGCCCAATGCGGGGCTCGAACCCACTGACTGTGAGATCATGACCTAAGCCGAAGCCGGACGCTTAACCCACCGAGTCACCCAGGCACCCCAGAAACAAAATAGTTTTGGTTATCCATCAAAGACACCTTAAAGAAAGTAAAACAACAAATTATTAACCGAAAGTACATTTGCAACACAATTAATTGACAAATGTTTAAGATGAAAAATGTATCAAGATATGCATTAGTGTATTACATGCACAATAAATAGAGAAAACATTCATTCAAATGAAAAATAGACTTAAAAAGTATGAATGGTTAAAAGTACACTTACCTTGATGAGCACCAACTAATATACGGAATTGTTGGATCACTATATTGCACACCTGAAACTATAATTTAACACTGTATGTTAACTATACTGGAATTAAAATTGTTAAAAAATCAAAATAAAACAATTATACCATAACTTAAAAAAATACAACTGGCTAAGAATAATACAAAAGAAACTCAACCTCTGTAGTAATTGGAAAAGTGAAAATTAATATAAAAATTTCATTTTACACCCAACTGATGACAAATGACTGATTTTTTTTGGACAAATTTGTAATGGACAAAACGTTTTAAAGTTTGAACGATGCCAAATTTTGGAGATGTGGATCGAAGGGAACTCCACACATAGCTATTAAGAATAAAAACTGCTATCACAGCTTTACAAAGTAATTTGGCATTCTCTCCTGAACATTTGCATATCCCACCAACCAGCATTTCCCTTCTTGACATATACCAAGAGAAACTGCTTCACATGCATACCAGGGGATGTGTACGAGAATCTTTTTAGTGATACTACTCAAAATAGAAAAAAATTGGAAATGGTTCAAGTGTTCATTGCCAAGAAAATGGAAACGCTGTGCTATAGTCACAGAATACACTTTCATACAGCAATGAAAATTAATTAACTACATCAGTGCATTGTTTCAGTACCCTAGTATTAAATGATACTTGGGAGGCACAAACCAGAATGGAGAAAAGGAAATTGAAGCAACAACATAAGAAAGGATGATCCTTGGATGTAAACTAAAGATTATAACCAATCTATTCTCCAACACGCAGAGAATAAGTTTTCAAAGAGACATTAGCTTACTATATTTTCCAATGAAGAAAGAAAACTTAACTTTGCTTCACAGGTGACACTTCAAGATTATTTCTGAACCTACAATCCAGTCATCCCCTGCTCCTTGTTCTGGATTTTTATCCCTCATTTCTACCTGCACAAGATGCCTATAATTTCCCCCAAGTAGTTTCTTCCACTCAATGTCTACTTTCTTCTCTCCCCTCTTTCTTTATCAAAGTTGTTAGGCTTGAAGGCCCAAATCAACATGTTCCTTCGAACTTTTCCAAAGTCTACCTTTCTTAGAACAGGCATACAAATGCAATAAAATGAAAAGCACAGAGATATACTAGAAAGACACAGCGATCACATAAACATGATATTTGATTGATGCATATGCTTGCACACAGTTTTACTCAGAATTATAGTTCCTCCTTCCCCATTTCTTTCTTCTTTTGCATTTTCACAAAACAATTGCTATTAAGCACACTTCTTAAAAGAATTTGTCGGAGCTAGGTCTATTAAGTTTACCAATATCTTCCAAATTGTAAATACCTAGAAGACAAGGACGACTCTTGCAGCAGATACTATACGTGACTCATCAGACCCCATGGGTCCCTTTTGCATGCTGGTTGGGCCCATCCCCCCACCCCCTCCTGCCGGCATTGTTGCTCACAGCTCTAGCCTGCAGTGTTCTCCAGAGCATTGCCCTTGGGCAACTGTAACTGCCTTGGAGTATGTATCTCCCATGGAACAGCCAGCAGCTGATTAACTGATGCAGGGGTACAAAAGCCCCTTGCCTTAAAGCTGGACAAGTCCTGTTGTGCAAATTACACTCCTGAGCTCTCCCCAGGTAAAGACTGAGGCTAGACTTCACCTTGTTTGGCATCTCTTCCTCTCTTTCCTTCTTTCCTCACTCTTATACAGCAGTCTCTTGAGAGCACACCCTCAATAAATCACTTACACATGAATTCTCTCCAACTCTGATTCCAGGAAGCCTGACCTAACACAGTTATTTACTAAAATTTGTATCATCTAAAATGTTGAACACAATGGGTAGAACATAATAGAACTTGATACCATTTGCTGGAAATTAGTTGTATTTAAGTTTGCTGGAATGATATTGATATGTGTGTAGGCAAAAGAATTTACTCTTCCTTATGTAGATACATAGTCAAGGACACTTGTCTGTTAAAAACAGACCCCATTTCAGAATAGCTTAAACACAAAAGATAATTAGTCCACATAACTGAAAGCAAGAGTAGCTGAAGGCACCTTAAGTTAATGATAGTTTCAGGCACAGCAGAATCTAGGGGCTCAGATGGTGTCATATTTCCACTCATTCTCCCTTTCTGCTTATTTCTGTTTCTCTTTGCATATTGGTCTTGTTCTTCTCTGTCATATGTGGTTTCCTTTATCAAGCACAGAAATGTGGCTATTGACAGCTTCAAATTATCACATCCTCATTTCTTGTGAGCTCAGTGGGAAGAGACCCTCTTTCTTTGAGGAGTCATATATAAAATCTCCCCAAAATATTCTGTCTCACTAAATGCCCATCTCTAAATGACTTACCATGGCCGGGGAACATAGCAAGTGATATAAGCAAGCTCCAAACATGCACTTAATACTGTGGCCCAGGGCCCAGGTCAGCGTAGTCCTTTCTGGAATATGCAGGACAGAATCCTCTTAGGAGGATTTGTGTCTGAAGAGAGGAGCATGGAGTACTAGATACAGGAAGAAACGTCTGTCCCTGTAATCATGAAGCCTGATTGTTGGCAGATCTATTCCAGAGGCTTCATTTATGTTGCCTGCCACTATTAACAAACTTAAACCCCATGACAGGATTTTTACTCCAAGCTCTTCCTTTAGGAGCTCTTCACTTTGGAGGACTTCTTCCAAATTTTCTAAGTCTCCCCAGTTCCTAACCCCTGCTTCTCCCCTGTAGGGCATGCTCTGACCCGCGACCCTACTCCCAGGCCTGACCGGTTGCTCTCAGGAGCGCTAGAACACCTATCAGTTTGTCCTGGGCTCCTGTAGCTAGTCCCAGATTCTAGGAGAGTAACTGGCAAGTGACTTCTCTTGCCTGCTGCCATGATACTTCTCCCACAAGCATGTACCAGACTGGTCCTCAGAGGGGCGCCTGGGTGGCTCAGTTGGTTAAGTGTCCAACTTCGGCTCAGGTCCTGATCCGCAATTCGTGGGTTCAGGCCCCGTGTCAGGCTCTATGCTGACCTCTAGCCCAGAGCCTGGAGCCTGCTTCAGATCCTGTGTCTGCCTCTGTCTCTGACCCTCCCCTGCTCATGCTGTCTCTCTCTGTCTCTCAAAAGTAAATAAATAAAAAAAGACTGGTCCTCAGAATGCTATGACTGGTTTGTGTGACCCTCATGTATTCTGTTGGACAACAAGCAAATTCATAATGACATCTTCTCTATTATTCTGAACCTTTACATCAATATATCACCATACTTCCACGAACCTATTTTTAAACAAACTGTTTTTAGAGACAGAGGCCTCACCAAAAACATTATTTTTCCAGGCCCTCCACATTCTAACAGAGCCCTCATCTGCCACACTCTGTGACCCTTCTAAAGAAAATTGCCTCAACCACATTTCTTGCTAAGCGATGCAAATGTTTTTAAAACACTTTTTGTCTTTTCTTTTATATGGAGAGCCATCATTCGTACCACACAACCACTCCTCCACCATAATGAGTTGGCCAGAAATGGTTACCTGACTCAAGGATAGTCAAATAATAGCTTGGCGACTCAGATACTTCGATAGAAAAACATGGCAGCAAATTCCATATCACCCACCCATAAAGGGGAGAGGCTCATAGCTCCTCTCCTTGACTGATTGTTTAAACAAAAGAATAAAAGCAGTGCTGTATGAGTTTCTGGAAGTAGGCTTGACAAGGTCTTCTTGTTTTTTGTAATACTAGTTGTCATGCTGTGGAGAAGTCCAAGGAGCCGTGCGAAGATGCCTATGTGGGGGGGGAAAAAGAAGAGGCCCCAGCTGGCAGCTTCAGCTGAGCTCCCAAACGACAACCAGCACCAATTTTCTAGGTACGTGAGTGGGCCATCTTGGAAGTGGATCTGCCAGCCCCATCTAAGTCACCTCTGCTGATGCCACATGAAGTACCCATGAGCTGAACCCACTGAGCTCAGCACACATTGCAGATTTGTTACATGGCAATAGATTACCAGAACTCCCATTCTCTTGGGGTCTGCTTCTTAAACATTATAATGTGAGTTGGCACAAAAAAAAATCTTTAGAAACAAATAGGGAGCTATTGGTCCCATTAGATTCTTGATGTGAGAGATTAAAATTGGAAATGATGGACAAAAAATTGTTGGCAATAGTGAAAATTTGCACGTCCATGGGATTGGGAAAGAGACCATATTGGGGAGGATCCATAAGGCAGGAGCATTGTGAATGAACTGATGGAATCCAGTTCAATCCTAACTCCCACCACACTCCATATTATCACAAGTGTGTTTATATTCTACAAAGGCAAGGTGTGGGTATAACTGGTAGTCAGCATATCAAAACTAATTTAAATTACCTTGAGCACCATCTACTTAGGAAGGAAAACCACTTGTCATTCCACTCATTAGTGGTTTATGAGTATCTTTGTAATTAACAAAAAGTGTTTGAATTTTTTTTTGAATCAAGACAAAGAAACCAAGACTTTGGCAAGTGTATTAGATTTTTATTGCTGTGTGATACATTACCACAAACTCAGTGGCTTAAAACACCATAAATGTGTTCTCTCACAGTTCCAGTGTGTCAAAAGTCTGGGCATGGGTCAAGTGGCTTGTCTGCTTAGGGTCTCACAAGGCCAGAATCAAGGTGTTGGGAGGGCACATTTTTATCCAAAGTTCAGGTCCCCATTCAAACTCATTGGTTGTGTGCAAAATTTATTTCCTTGTGACTGTGAGATTACTATTGCTCCCTAGCTGTCAACTGGGGCCTGCTGCCATGTCATTGTCACATGGGCCTCTGCACAAGCTCTCTCCAACACATGGCAATCTATGTCTTTTAGACCAGCAGAAGAATTGCTTACACTACAGATCTTTTCTTTCAGGAAGGAAGGGTGTTTTTAAGGCCTAACCTAATTAAGTCATACCCACCCAGAACAATCTCTTTTTTTATTAACTCAGTGTCAGCCCATTTGGGACCTTACGTACATTTACAAAATCCCTTCATCTGTGCATACAACCTAACAACAGGAATGTGCACGCAAGAGGAGAGCACATACACCAGAAGAGTGGAAATCTTGGGGGCCACCTTAGAATCTGCCTATCAGAGGGGCTCCTGGGGGACTCAGTTGGTTAAGTGTCCAACTCTTGGTTTTGGCTCAGATCGTGATCTCATGGTTCATGGGTTTGAGCCCCACATCAGGTTCTGCACTGATAGTGCAGATCCTACTTGGAATTCTTTCTCTCTCTCTCTTTGTCTTTTTGCCCCTTGCCCTTCCCCTGCTCAGTCCTGATGTCTCTCTCTCAAAATAAAAAAATTCATTTAAAGAAAAAGAATTCTGCCTATCAGAGTGGGATTATCAGATATAATACAGGATATCAAGTTAAATTTGAATGTCAGATAAACAACAAACAATTTAAGATGATTTTTCTTCAACCTTAGTCTAGAGTTATTTTAGGGTCTAAATGTTCTAGAGCCTAAAATAGAGTCACAAGATCTATTTTATCTACTTTATCTATCTATTGTGACACAAGTCACAAATGGTCACAAGGGTTAGGCAGGTGATGTAAGTGAGCAGAGCAGACCAGGTGGGAACTGTGGCAAGCTGGGTGCTCATGCCCCAGGTACCGGGGACCACGGCTCTTCAACTCTAGCTGTCTGTTGCCATGAAGTTGCAAGCCAAGCGACCAGAGCTTCTGATTGTTTTTTAAGAGTAGCACTTTTACTTGAATTTCCATTTAAAATTTCCCGTTGACGAAAGTGATCTAAAACTTTTTAAAAAGGAGTTCATGAGTTATATAAGGCACTTGGAAGCCAGTTTGTGACCCATATCTAAGGTGTATAAGCACCAAAAGAGGAAATTCAGAAACTTCATTTTCCCAGCCCATGAGGAGAGTCGTGAAGACTGCCCTGCCCATGGCCCTCTTCTATCTGAAGCTCACAGTACTTCAGTTAGTCACTGAGGTTCATCTCCAAAACAAAATTGATTTGCCGCATCAGAAAACTGATTGATGAGTCCTACAAGGCAGCCATAATGTCAACAAATCAAGAGCCAAATTTACAAATCCTCCAAAATGCACAATAAGTGCCAAATAACGACTTTCAATTTACCAATCTTTATTTGTAGGAAGCATAAATCAGAGATGAGAATGAAATGGCACTGGCATTATTATGATTAAGTTTTGAAATTCTGAGGTTGTTTTTGGTTTGTATTTCTTCCAAGTTTGATCTTTTCTTTATAAGTGGACTTCTGATTCTCATCAACACGGGAATAATAGCTTTGTTGCAGCTTATACAAAAAGCTCAGTTGATGGAGGCTGAGGTTAGGTATTAAAGCCCATGATATTTTTAATTTGGAGACCCAGAAAGATCTGCTGAGTATAATTTCTGGCTAGGTTTTCATACACTGAAAGGACATCCTAGATACAGGCCTCGCCTAGCTAGGCAGGACCCTAAACATCCCAACCCAAATTCCTCTGCCTTGCTTGGTTTGTTTTCTTGTGGGGATTTAATACCTAGTCTTCACTTTAGGATACATTTCTTTTGGAGACCATTCCCAATCTTTGGCTAGAAGCTGTTAAGGGTCTAACTTCTCCTCAAGGTAAGGTAAAAACAGGAGACAGGCACTCTGGGGCCATTTACAGCTCTGAGGTAGTGACAGGGGATGGGCATGTGCTTATTTCTAGGATTCCCTTAGACATCAAGCAGCAGAGGCCTTTAATGTTTCTGCCTCTGCTCTCCCTCCATCATTAAAAATGGCAAATGCACCACCACATTGGCAATTGTCAGAGCCCTGGGGCTGCCCATGAGATCAGCGACTACTATTAAAAGGAAAGAAAATGGCAGACAGAAAGTGAGAAGCTCAAAACAGGCCTTCCCCCATTCTGCCGCTTCAGGTACCTCCCAGGTAAAAACACACCATCCCATGGCAAACAGGAAACAAAAAGCATCTCACCCACCTTTTTTCCTTGTTTTGGTTCCTCTCTTCTATTGTTACCATCACCTATGCGGTGAAGGGGCTGAGGCTGAGAGAAATAAAGGAGTAACAGAAGCATCAGAGTTCTTGGGGTGGGGGAGGGGCCAGACAGAGATACAGAGAAGGAAGAAAACACCAGCCAAAGAAGGTGTTTAGAACAGTGAGCCTCAAACTTGCCAAGATGAAGACTGCTCCATTTTGTGAGGAGTGGGGAGAAACCTTTCTATGTTAAAAGGAAAAAATAATTCTTAAAGCAACTTCTGTTCATTACAGACCTGTAGACAAATAAAAGAGAAAGCGATAAAGTACAGCCTTAATTTGTCTCAAAGATAATAGCTGTATGGACCCCTATTTAAGGGATCATATATACTTAAGGGATATAATATCATGTATAATATTATCATGTCATACTCTCACATGGAAGAAAAGTTATTTTGTTACTGTTTATTGATTGTGAAAATTCAGTGACAGGTACTATACGTTTGGTATCAATGTGCTTGAAATGTCACGGTGGCATGTGTAAGTGACTCATTCTGACTATAGATGCTTTGTGCATGTGTCTTCTTACCTTGCAGTATCTCCTCTCCACCTATACACCCACACACAGTCAGTTACACTATTCACAATCGGTAATGCATAGGTGTGATAGTTTATTAAAAATATTTACTATGAGGCTACTATGTTTCAGTACTGTGACAAAGTACTGGGTACGTACTTGAGAAATCAAGACAAGAAAAAAAATAGAAAAAAATAGACAAAAATCTGTTTTCTTGAAGAATGCTGTTTCATGTGTGATTTTTACTAAAACCTAAATATAGGGGCACCTGGGTGTCTCAGTCAATTAAGCTTCCAACTTTGGCTCAGGTCATGATCTCACAGTTCCTGGCTGGAGCTCTGCATCAGGCTCTGTGCTGACAGCTCAGACCTGGAGCCTGCTTTGGATTCTGTGTCTCCCTCTCCCTCTGCCACTACCTTGCTCATGCTCGGTCTCTCTCTCTCTCAAAAAGAAATAAACATTGAAAAAAACATTTTTAATCCCTAAATATAAAAATGTTCAAATGATTCTCTTTTTAAGTAACGAATTAGAATGGATTCAACATTATGTCTTTGGTAATATGGCTCATACTGCCACTTAAATATTGCTGTCTTGGATGAGAAAGACCAGGATAAAGTTACAATTAGAATTTAAGAAACTGTAGATAGCAATCTTTTGTTCTTCCAAGGTAGAGTACTAAATGTATCAACATTTTCTGTCATAATTTACTATTACCACTGACCAGAAAAAAGGCAAGAAGCATTGCTTTGTAGAATTCCTGTGGTGGGTGGTTCTGTGGGTAGGCAGAGTACCCATGAACTATGGTGTGGACCTTCTACAAATACCTCCTAACCTCGAAAGTAAAATGATCCCCATTGCTGTTGGAAAGGAGGAACAGAACAAATACAACTGAATGTGATTATAGTAAGTACAGAAACCCTTCCCTGAGGGGCTAAGGGGCTCCTTGTGCTGCACACTGAGATATAGATAGAAATCAGATTGCCCCATACCTGGTGGGAGCTCATGGAAGGTGGGGAGGCAGGAAGTGAGTGAAGCAATCCAACACACAGTACAATACACCCAGCTTACAGTTAGAGCAACCACTGGAAGGAATAATAATCTCTCATAGAGTTTTACCACTGGAGTAAGAATTGTAGGGTAAGGATGGGTGGGCCAGTAAAGAAGGAAGGTGAAAGGATGTCATTCCAGACAAAAGAAGAACATGTGCAAAGCCATGTGTGTATTTGCAAAGAATTCAGGAAATCTGGAGAACCACCCAGAGAGATCAAGGTCAGAAAGATAAATTGGGGCTAGATTAAGAAACTGATGCCATGTTGTGTTGGGAATTAATCTTGAGGACTAGTGTTCCCAAAGAAGATTATGTGTGCCATTATTGGAACACCAGATCAATTTAGATACATTTTTAAAAATCATTATTATTTTAACTTCCTCTCATGTTTAACAATAATAATAGCACATGTATATTGAAGTTTAGTAAAGATTATTTCTTAGAATGAGGGTAAGTATTAAGAAAAGGTAAATAAACTTAAGGAAATTATTAAGGAAAGTATGATGGAGATGATACAGTAAGACACGAAAAAAATTGTAAAGTTGAGATGAGTGTAAGGAATCATAAAAATCACAAAAATGAGAAAAGTGTCGGAAAATCAGAGGTTGGAGCCCTGGGAGTGACATGAGACTGGTTACAGGGCATTTGTCTGTGGGCTGTGTTCCACTTTCCAGCAGATGGCTCAAACAGCAGAGTTTAGGGTGAGCTAAGGCAAGGGGTGGATGTGGGGGGACCCTGGGTTGGGAAACAGTAGTGGTCCAAGAAAGAGATTGTGAGGACGGACACTAGGCAGCAGCAGGCAACGTTGACAGTGGTGAGGGACAGACTCAAATATGCCTCCCCTGCTTCCTGTCAAAATCAAGCCCAGCCTAGCTAACAGGCAGGAAATGAGGAGGAGAAGATGGCTTTTTCCAGATTATTATCATTTATGCTTCCTTTCCCATTTATTGGTATTAGGATCATAATGTCACATGATGATGATGTTTTCTCCTGGTGCCCGGAAGCTGCGATTCTAAGTGCTCATAAATATCTTTGGGGATGGAAGAGCTAGAGTATGAAAATGGACTTTCTGAGTTCATCATTACAGCATTCAGGCTTAACTGCCAGCCACTTACCACTGGCCACACACAAAGAAATGCCACTTTGAGGTTCATTAGTTGCCATCAAATATAAAAGAGGAGGCAATCCATATCAGGTGGATCTATGGGTCTTTGAATCCCCTCTCTTTCTGATGGCCTGAATAACTCAAGATTCAATAGTTCCAGCAAACATGGACGATAGTGGGGGAAGGGGAGGGAAGCAAACATGGTGAGTACCATTTCAGTTTTTCCTGCTTGGTATCCATCTTCATTTCTTCTCCTATCAGCACCCAAAAAGCCACTCAAAAAAGCACTCTTCTCTTTAATCCTTGAAAGAGTCTGGGTCTAACCCCACCCTTGCCTTCCAGCCCAATACAGGTCTTGGGTTTGGCCAATTAAAGTATTCCATCCCATGGACAGCGTGACCGGTTCATAAATAGTCACAAAGTACAAGCCCAGTCAGAGACTCAGCCCTAGCATGTTTCTAGAACTAGTTGATAAAGAAGATCTTTCATTACCATTTAGATGTAAACCTGAAGTGCCCGAGGGCCACCATGGGGAAGGGATGAACCCCATCCAGAAAGAAAGGGACCTTCAAGAGACAAAGTGTCTATATCTTGATGTTATTGTGTGGTCCTTTGGATAGCTTCTCTCCCTGGACTTTACAGGTTTGTGAGAAAGTGTCCAACCACTCCCCCTCCCTATTTTTTCTTCCTCAAGACAATTTTAGTTGAGTCTATGTCACCTACAACCAAAATTCATTGTGTAATTCATCTGTTTTTGATGTCTTAGAAAGCCCAGCTCAGTAAGTCCAACTAACACAACAGAATGAGAGGGTGAGGGGAGGACCAACCATGGAAAGGAAGCAAGCACGGGTGGGGGTGGGGGTGGGGGAAAAGATAGAAAGGTATTAGCTCGGATTGTCATTCAATTCTGCCGGCATTTATTGAGACCTGGCCTTCTAGGCTTTAGTTTTGTTTTTCATATATGCTTATGTTGGGTTAAGATCCAGCAGAGGAATTCAGAGGTAAAAACTAAAGAAAATGGTCCATGTCCTTAAAACAATTAGTGTCTAGAAACCATTCAGGTCAGAACAGGGTGATGTGAGGTCCAGCCATTGCCTCCAACAGCCCATTCCACTGCAACCTTCTCTCCACATAGGGTACCATCTCCCATCTCCCAAAGAAAATTGACACCAGCAGTAGAAAGCTCCCTCAACATCCCTGTCTGGACAAAATCAGCCCCCTGGAAATTAGTTTTATAAGCATATATGAAAAACAAAACTAAAACCTAGAAAACCATCCACATTGACTGATGGTCTGTAAAGACCTTCTCCACGTCCTTTGCTATTCTCTATAGTGTTTGTCCCTCTGGCCATTGTGTTTTACATCAATGCAAAAAATTGAGCATTGATTGAAACGTTTGGAAAGAAAGATGAAAGGTAGGAGGGAGAGAGGGAAGAAGAAGGGTCAGGCAAGCAGAAATATTGGCTGCTCCTTGAAGTTTGTTGACATGGAAACATGATATATCTCCCTCTGAACAAAGATTCCAGTACAGTTGCAATACTATTGTGTATCAATTTAACAAAAATAACCACTGGGCAGGGATCACAAAACACTACCAAAGAAATAGAAGTTGAAGGGGAATCTAGATAAAAAGTTGGGGAGAAATTCCCTGGAAATTCAAAGAGAAATACCCAGTTTGGAAGTTGAAGTCACAGATCTGGGAGACCCTGCTGCTGCTTTTCTCTCTGCATGCTTAGCCAGCAGAAAGCAGGACGTTCACAGATCCTGCCTGCCCTTCTATTCTGGAATAGGAGATGTACAGCCACTTTGTTATTTCTGCATGCGTTCTGAGGATTATTCTCCCTCTCACCTCCTAAATGAGACCACTGGGTCTCTAAGCAGCAAGAATCTGGCAGGCCAAGCACCAACACCCCGGATCTGTCTTGATTTTGTGGCTGTGCATCTCGTTCTTCCCGCTTTGGAAACGCTTTTCTCTAGCCTCCCTTGCCTGGCTGCTGAATTCCTAGTGTGCCTTTTCAAATTGAAGGATGCACATTTATGGCTCTCCCTCTGAAATTGAAATCCAGAGTAGATAAGGCATATGTGGAAAGAAAGAGTCCTAAGTCAGCAAGCAGGCTGGCCTGTTGGACACCGTCAGAAATGTCTGCAAAAAACAAGAGCCAGAAAATAAAACAACAATGCTTTCAATACTCATTAAGATTACAACTACCACAGGACCCCAGCACAGGCAGCACAGGGAGATGGGGATGTGTGTCCATGTGAGTTCTGGTAGACAAAAGTATGCAGAAGTAGGACATAAATATTGTAAATTAATATTTAATACTCAGAGACATGCCTGCCTTTATAAAGATTCATCAGCAAAACTGCTATGTGAGCCTGGATACAGGCATCAGGTCACTACAGACTGCTAGCCTCTGGGAATGGAGTGCACTGTTCTGTAAGGGATGTGTCAAAGGACAGCCACAAAGTCCACAGGGACTAGGTAGGGGTCATTCAGGAGGGAGACAGAAACATGGGATGGGAAGTCACAGGGGCTATTTTGGAAATGGTGATTAATCCAGGAACCCCATTAGAAGTATGAGAAATGAAGAATGGCAGAGAAACCCAGAGAGAGAGTCTGGGATCAGGTAATACTATTTCCAGGAATGTGAACTTTATTTATAGGCAGTGGGGCACAACGGATGATCTTAGAACAGAGCGTGCTATAATCAGATCTATGCTTTTTGAAAAGTCACTTGTGAGACAATCTTAGCACGAAACACAGAGCACGCATGACAGGAAACTTACCTTTTTTAAGATGATTTGTTTGAAACTTCTATGGGAAATTGGCTATTCTGGGTATGGCAGCTGCACCAAGGAACCCCAGAAAGAAGAGCCTCATTGTCTCATTTTCCCTGCTGTTGTCACTGCACTGCCTCAGGGTTGTCAGGAGAGGAGAGAGGTCTTTGGTTGCAGACCCACCTTCAGAAGCAACCACAGCCATGCCCTTTCGTCTCCTGGCCTGGGGAGAGCTGTCAGCTCACCGTTCCAGAAGCCCAGATGGCCATTTCTAGAGAAATCATACCTTCTTCCCCATCACAGCCTGGATAAGAAGGTTGGTCAATCAATAGTAGCATGGCAATTTTTAAAGAAAGAAATAAAATCCAGTTACTTTTCGGTACTGTAGCATAACCACATGACACAACATTGCTTAGGAACAGATTCTCGTTTTGCAACCTCTTTCACTCTCAGGCTCAGGACCTGGTTGTCTTAGTCTGTTCAGGCTGCTGTAACAGACTATCACAGATTGTGTGGCTTCCACCACCAGCACTTATTTCTCACATTTCTGGAGGCTAAGAATTCCAAGTTCAAGGGACCAGCAGATTCATGTCTGGTGAAGGCTCCCTTCCTGGTTCATAGATGGCTCTTTTCTCTCTGTGTCCTCACATGGGGGAAGGTGCAAGGATCTCTCTGGGGTCTTTTTTATAAAGGCAACCATCCTATTCACAGGAGCTCTGCTCACATGACATAATCACCTCCCAAAGACCTCACCGCTGAATGCCATCACATTGGAGGCTGTTTCAACATATGAATGGGGTGGGACATGAGTACTCAGTCTATAGCATTGGTCAAATCCTAACCCCCTAGTTCCTCAGTCTCTTCAACAATGATGAACTCCATCTTACCTCACTGGAGGCACGACCACCATGGCCTCACTTCAGACTATGCTTCTGTCTCCCCCTTCTTTCCAACTGATGTCCCCCTGCCCCATTTCAGAAGCTCCCTCACTTATCCTCATCTACTCTCAATTACCCCTTGACTACCCTACACTATCTCCTCCATCCTCGATTGTCCTCTCCTACTTCATCTCCCTCCACTAGCCTTGTCTACCCTCCCCTTTCCCCTTCTAATTTCATCTGTCCCTTTGACTCATCTTACCTCCTTTTGAAAGTCATTCACATTCCCTACCACCATCATCTCTGTTCACACAGAGTTTGTAACAGCAAGGTTCATGATGCCCTTTCTGACAATGGCATGTGCTCTGCTCAAGAAATATCTTCAGAATGAAGGATCAATTGACATAGGGCTCCTTTATGTTTACTAGAAACTTAAACCTTCAAGGTTATTTTACATCATTGTTATTTATCCTCATAAGAATCCTCCAAGAATGTGAGATGAAGAATTTCATGACATGTGAAGGTGAGGTTATATACAGGTGCAAGAATAAGGAACCTACTAACATTTCTTCTCACAATAATAGATAACATTTAGTGTCACACTGAGGTGCTAAGTCACATGGGAGGTACTTCATATCTTCCCCTAAGTTCCACATAGAAGGTGTCTTACAAATGAAGAACCTGAAGGTCAGGAAGACCTAGTGGCATATCCAAAGCCACCCAGCCAGCAAATGGAAACCAATACCTTCTAACTCTGAGTCCCTCTTTGTACCAGAAATAAACTCATTCATGCTCCGACATGAGCATTTCTTCTTTGTGGACATTTGCATTTTAAAAGAAAAAAGTTCACGTGCAAGATTTAAAAAAATATTTTCTATGGGAAGAACTGTCTGAAAATTGTAGCAGAGTGATTAAAGTTTCCGTGGTCCCTCAAGTTATAATTTGTACTTCTAAAGTCATACCCGTTTCTAACTCCAAAAAAGAAAATAGGTCAGATATTGACGTTATCTTCCTTCTACTATATTCCCTTGTGTTTTATGCTTCTGTCTACTGCAGAGCATATTTAGCTCCCTTGCATTAAAGCACAAGAAATGTGAGATACTCTGTTATGCAAATCACAGGAGGAAAAAGTGAGCAGAAAAAAAGGCAGAGTCTGCTGTGGTGGAAGTTCTGGAATCACTGGGCTTTGAGGTAAACAGAAAGATTAAGCAGTGACCTAGTTTGATCTCATAAGCAAATGGAAGACTCTTAAAGAATCGTGTTCTCAAGCAAGACTAGGAAGGAAAAGGGAGCTGGTATTGATTGAGAGAAGAATGGTACAATGCTTAGGGCACATATCTGACCCCAGCCTGCTGCATCCAATTCCCAGCCCCACTTCCTAACTGTGTGACCACCCCCACTGTGTCTTGGTTTCATCCTCTCTAAAATGGGAATGGTGATAAAAATAGCACCTACCTCAACTGAGCAGGAAGGAGTCAGTGTGCAGTGTGTATAAAATGCAGCTGCTGCATAGACTAAGGGCAACATTAGTGACAGAGATCCATGCATTGCTGAGCCCCCATCTTGGGCCACTTCTTTGGTGGATGAATTAAGTCACTTTGACGGTAAGGTGCAGAGGTTCATTGAGGCTCCAGAGAGAAAGAGGAGTTTCCCAACAAATGCACAGAAAATGAAGAAGAACATGGAATGGAGTACTCAGGCCACATGGGGACTGCAATATTATTCAGCACATGGGAAGCACCATCCTGGGCCATCTGGTGGCAGTCATGACCAAATGAATATTCCACTTTCCCCACTTTTGTGTTCCACTTTTAGGGCAATGAATTGACTCTCTGTAGTTCAGTGACTACAAACACCACTAGAAATTGGATTTGGTTCAGTTGGTCAAAACGAGTCTTGACAATTAAAGATCTTACTCAGCCAGTGACCATGCAAACTCTTGCCAACACATTAATCAGCTGCCCGTGGGGCAAGCGCCCACCCTGATCAATACACTGAGGTCTGGAGGGAAGGTCCCAGATTCAGCTTTCCTGAGTAGGGACCAGAGCGAAGCCGGTATGCAGAGTATGATAGATAATTACTTAATACAAACAATTATTTCATTTTACCTTAACACCATGAGGTAGGTATATTAAGTCCCATGGTTCAAAATGCATCCCTGTAGTCATAGTTTTTTCAAGGATGAGGGTTGGCCATAGACTCCAATGGCTAGGTCCATGGCCAGACATCCTGTTGAATGTAAAGAGTCACAATTCTCTAAGAGCCTCCAATCCGGATCTGTTTTTATTTCACTAATCCTTAAGTACATTAAATAATAGAAACTCTGCAGACATGCTCATGGTATTCTGATTTTAACTATGTGTTCTTGATTTTCTTTTCACATTTCTTGACAAAAGATGAACATGCATTCATTTAAAAAAGGAAGATATAGCTCAGGGAAAAGGGAAGGAATGTCAAAAAGCATTTTACTGCCGAGATTCTCCAAATTAGGTGCTCTTCAAAATCACCTGAGAAGCTTATTTATACACCTGCTTCACTGAGGCAGAATTTACATACCATAAAATGCAGTCATTTTAAGTGTACAAGTCAATAATTTTTGGTGAATTTATACTGTTGTGCGACTACCACCACAATCCAGCTGTGACATTTCTGTCACCCCGACATACTCCCTTGTGCCTGGGAAGCTTTTGATTTTATTTTAAATCACTTTATTTTCAAGTCACAGGAGGGGAAAAAACACTGTTAACTGTGTGGTGTATATATTTTTTTATTTTATTTAAATCCAAGTTAGTTAACATATAGTGTAATAATGGTTTCAGGAGTAGAACCCAGTGACTCATCACTTACATACAACACCCAGTGCTCATCCCAACAAGCACCCTCCTCAATGCCCATCACCCATTTAGCCCATCCCCCACCCATCTCTCCTTCAGCAGACCTCAGTTCATTCTCTGTATTTTATTTAAGATTTTCTTATGGTTTGCCTCCATGTCTGCTTTTGTCTTATTTTTCCTTCCCTTCCCCTACATTCATCTGTCTTGTATCTTAAATTCCACATATGGGTAAAATCATATATTTGTATTTTTCTGACTGGCTTATTTCACTTAGCATAATACGCTCTAGTTCCATCTATGTTGTTGCAAATGGCAAGATTTCATTTTTTGATTACCAAGTAATATTCCATTGTATGTGTGTGTGTTTGTGTGTGTATATATATATATATATATATACACACACACCACGTCTTCTTTATCCATTCATCAATAAATGGACATTCAGGCTGCTTCCATAATTTGACTGTTGTTGATAGTGCTGCTATAAACATTGGGGTGCATGTGCCCCTTCAAATCAGCATTACTATATCCTTTAAATAAAGGCCTAGTAGTGCAATTATTTTTCCATATTTTTAATCAATGTTATTTATGTACTAACATACATAAGTAAATAACAGTCACTCAAATGTGAGATTTTTTAGTTCACATGAGTGGGATCATAGCATGGCTCTGCTCCCATGAACTAACTGCCTTTTTCATTTAAAACAGGCCTCCTAGGGGTGCCTGGGTGGCTCAGTCAGTTAAGTGTCCAACCTCAGCTCAGGTCATGATCTCACATTCGTGGGTTTGAGCCCCGTGTCAGGCTGTGCTAAATGCTTGCTTGGAACCTAGAGCCTGCTTCAGATTCTGTGTCTCCTTCTTTCTCTGTCCCTCCCCCACTCATGCTCTGTCTCACTCTGTCTCTCAAAAAAATAAATAAATGTAAAATAGGTCTCCGAGATCTTTTCACATCCATTTGCATCTCTCCTTTCCCTGTAATGTCTCCCTAGTATTCTAGAGTCTAAATACAGCATCGTTCATTTGGTCACCATTCCCCCTCCTGATGCAAATGTAGGTTGTTTCTATTTTTTTTCCTCTTTATCTTAAAATGCCAAGAACATTTATGTGCTACTTCTATGTTCATCTGTGCCTAATTCCTGCAGGACAGACTCCTAGAGAGACACCTTCAAGTCACATTTTTTTTCAAAAACCGGGTGTCCTAACACCTTTCCTTTCCTTTCTCATTCAGTGTGCCAAGACATTTGATTAATTGGGTCTAGGTGGCCCCTAGGAGTCTGTGCTTTTACCGGGTTCCTGCCCTGGAGATTCAGACATAGCCAGCTTGGCATCACTTGCAGACTGTCATCAGTGGCTTTGTAGTCAGAGAAATGTAGGTTCAAATCTCAGCTCTGTCACTGCGAGTGGTGTAACCTTGGACACCATTCAGTCTGCCAGTCCACCCATTCATTCATTCTGCAGTTAGCAAGCAAGCATTGAGCACCACTTATGTGCCAAACGTAATTCTCAGTCAATAGATAAGACAGACATATGAACAAATTCATAAATACGACAAAGTATCATGGATTCTACAGAGAGGCCAGCCCATTATATGTTCTGGGGAGGAACACTTAGTCTGAGCCCTGAAATAAGGAGCGGTCCCTGCCAAGTGACCAACGCCAGTCCAGGTAGAGGAAATGGCAGGAGCAAAGGCCTGGGGTTGTCATATGTAAACATTTCGTGTGGTGCCAGGTGGGGGTGAGGCCAGCAGGGAGGCTGAAGAGGAAGGCAGACTGTAGGGTGTAGGAGGGTCCTCCTGAGGCGTTGTAACTGGGGGTCAGGGAGTGCTCTGTGGCAGACTCATCTTTCAACCCAACCCTTCCAGCAGGGTGTGGAGAATGGAGAAAAGGGGTTTGGGCAGCAAGACCCAGATCATAAAGCCAGATGGGTATGGATCTTGTCACCACCCAGACCAGTCCACACCAGACACCAGGGTGAGAACACTTGCAAAAGCTGGATAGGAACATGTGGCGATTGCTGATTTCCCAGCGGATAGGCCAGTGTTCTCTGCCCTTCTTTAATCCGGCACCAAGCCTGGTATTAGATTTTTTTTTTTTAAGCAACTGAGCTGTGGCAGCTAGAAATACTGGGTCAGAAGCCAGGTGTGATGATTGATCTATGTATCAACTCAGCTGGACCACGGCGCCATTATTTGGTCAAACACTATTCTGGATGTTTTTTGAGAGGGTGTTTTTGGATGATATTTACATTTAAATTGATGGTCTCTGGGTAACCAAGACTACCTTCCCTAATGTGGGTAGGCCTCAACCAATCCCTTGAAGGCTTGAATGGAAAAAAGAAAAGACTGACCTCCCCTCTGCAAGAGGGAATTTCACCAGCAGACGGCCTTCAGGCTTGCACTGTAGCATCAAATCTCCCCTGTGTCTCTAGCTACAGGCCCATCCTACAGATTTTTGACTTGCCAGCCTTCCTAAAGGCATGGACCAATTTTTAGAAATGAACCCCTCCCCCATGTGTGTGCGCATGCGCGCGTTCAGGAGTCTTCAGCCTTGTGAGGCTGGAAGCGGCCCCAAGACACTGAAGGCAACGGCTCTCCTCCCTGGGAGCATATCCAGAGCGAGGGTTTTCCTTTCAGGTGGCAGGGACCTTCAGGTTGTGCCGGCAGCCACTTTAGAGGAAGAACAGAGAACCTGCGCATCAGATTCCAGCCAAGCCTGAGCATTCCCAAGGTTACAGGTGATGGATAAACACTCTAGGGATATAAGCTGTCTTTCTGCAAACAAATGTCTCCTTACAGCAACTGGGTATAGATGCTCTTCTGAACTCTTCCTTTTCACTGCCTGTCTTGTTCCCAAGACCTGATAGTGGCCTTGCTCTGCACACAATGCTGCTTTGCCTATTTTGTTGCTGTATGACTTTTGTTTTATCACTTTCTTCAGTTGTTTACAAAGTCACTCACATCTCAGAAGATAGGGTCCACAGATTGAAATTTTTACATATTTTCCCCCTAAAGCAAAAGTAATACTGACTTTTTAAAAAATGTTTATTTATTTTTGAGAGAGAGATAGAAAGAACATGCTAGAGCAGGGGAGGGACAGAGAGAGAGAGAGACAGACAGAGGATCTGAAGCAGGTTCTGCCCTGATATCGGAGAGCTCCGTGAGGGGCTCAAATTCATGAACTGTGAGATCATGACCTGAGCTTACGTTAGAAGCTTAAACATCTGAGCCATCCAGGTGCCCCTGACACTTTCTTTTTAATAGCACTTTACAGTTTGTGAAAGAATACTAGCCTCAGTTATGAAATCTGTAAATTAGGAACAATGCTATAACAGCATTATATATAGTACCACAGAGATTATTATAAAATTTAAGTGAGAATATACACGTCAAGTGCTTAACACAGTCTCTGGCATTAAATGCTAGGGTTTCCCCCCTACATTATCTTATATGATTATTTAAGAGTCACTTTGGGAGTCACCTTGGGATGGTGACCCAGCGGCCATTTCTCTGGGGGCTGGAGGAGAACACGTGCACAGACACCCCCTGTCCCTCACCTGCAGACCTGGGATGTCCTGCCCCATCTGGAAACAGCCAATCATGAAGCTCCAGTTTTCCCCCACCCTGACGAGACAGGCAACGTATCCTGTCCTGCCGTGACCCTAAAATGCCCTTACTTGGTAATCAGCTCCCTAAGACCAAACCCAGAACCCCCTCACCCTTGAAACCCCGCCCCTCTCAAACCGGCATGACTTCCCTGACTCAGCCCGGTACTCGAGTCACTGAACCTCACCCAGGAAATGCAGACCCCAAATAAAGGCCTTCTTGGCTCCGTAACCTGGCTTCCCTCTTTCCTTTCGTCTCTGCCTCCATCTATTAAATCTTACAATTATTTTAATGCTGCTCTGTAGTAGACAGAATGAAAGAAATTTCATAAAGGAGGAAGACAAGGGTTGGAGGTAAATACCTTACTCAGAGTCACACCGTTGATGGGTAGAAAAGCCAGAACTTGAATTCAGTCCTCCTAACTTCAGTGCTGTTATGACTAGCATACTCAGATTATCAGGCTCCCCACTGACACTGCGAAAATATATAAAAGCCTCTGCAGATCAATGAATAAAAATTATATATTGCAGCAGTTTCTAGATCATGCTATGTGAATAATAAGTGTTGAATGATAAATATTCAAGAAAGGGGAAACCTCAATCAACAGTTCTTGGTCTCACTAAATTTGTCTGTAAAATCTTGTGTGGATGAGCAAATCCTCAATGCCCTGGAAGTTTGAAAGTCCTTGGGCAGCCCCTCCAGCAGTAAGGGTCACTACAGAAAGCATGGATCTGTAGCCCTTCCTTTCATAAAACTCTTAGCTAGGTTTCTCCTTCCCCTGCAATGGCGCCACTCAGATGAGCCTTCTCTCCATCCTCCTTCTTCCTCATTTCTTCAAGAATCAGTTATCTTTCTGAAACTCAAGACTTATCACAGTCTTCACCTGCCCATTAACAGATTAAGCCTCTTCTCAGTACTCCTGAGCTGAAATCCAACTCTACTCACCAGACCACAAGGCAATGCCTCACCATTTAATCGACAAACACCTATGGAGCCTTGCAAGATGTGCGGGACAGAGCTCTAGGTGCTGGGGAAAACCAAGGTCCCTGCTTTCCAGTAGAGAAAGATGGATCCCAAGCAAGTTAATGTAAATGATTCAAATATTTTCAGAGCACAGTCTTTTTTTTTAATGTTAACTTTTTTGAGAGAAAGAAAGGGTGAGTTGGGGAGAGGCAGAGAGAGACGGAGCTGTCCGCACAGAACCCGAAGTAGGGCTTGAACCCATGAACTTCAAGATCATGACTTGAATCAAAATCAGATGCTTAACGGAATGAGCCACCCAGATGCCCCCATAGTACGGTCTGACTCTAACTAACTTGCCCTCCTACCACTTTTGTCTTATATGCCTTTTACCTGAACCCCATTTCTCTGCAATTCCAGGTACATTATGTTTTTTTTCCTACCTTTGTGCCTACATCTTTGTTTATTAGTATCTGGAATGTCTGTGACTCACATCTGCTTTGCAAAATATATATATCTTTTAAGGCACAGTCCATATCACGTCCTTTGTGAATTTTCCTTCTTAACTCAATGTAGTTATGCCTTTCTATATGCCCCATTACACTAAAAACATTTTTTTAACACTTATTCATTTTTAAGAGACAGAGTGTGAGCAGAGAGAGAGAGGACACAGAATCCAAATTAGGCTCCAGGCTCTAAGCTGTCAGCACAGAGCCTGACACAGGACTCGAATCCACGAACTACGAGATCATGACCTGAGCCGAAGTCAGACACTTAACCAACTGAGCCAGCCAGGTGCCCCTGCCCCATTACATTATTTTATTTTATTTTTTAAATGTTTATTTATTTTTGAGAGAGAGAGAGAGAGATTGAGTGAGCATGGGTGGGGAAGAGAAAGGGTGACCTGAGACAATTCCAAGCTGGTCCCACACTGTCAGTGCAGAGCCCAATGTTGGGCTTGAATCATGACCTGAGTTGCCATCATGACCTGAGTTAATATCAAGAGTCAGACATTTAACCAACTGAGCCATCCCTGCACTCCCTGCCCCCCACCCCATTACATTTTAAATTTCTGCATGGTCATGTTTTTATTTGTCCTTTTTTTGGGGGGAGGGGGCAGAGAATGACTAGAAAGGAGGTGTTACAGAGTGATTACAAAAAATACTCCAGCTCTCCCTGCCCCCACCCCCATCCCTCCTCCCCAAACCCTTCCTTACCCAAGCTTTGCAAGATGGCTTATTAGTACCCCTTCCGTTCAAAAGCAGACTCTATATCCTGCACCCTCAATCTGGACTAGTCTTGAACTTGGCTTTGGTCAGTAGAATGTGGCCAAAGAGACAAGATTCTTGCTCACTTGTGCTCTCTTGGGCCCCTGTGTCTGCCAGGACAATCAGCGTGGGCCAGCCAGTTGGCAGGGAGAGAACTCAGGGAACAGAGCCATGTCAGTTCAGCAGTGCCAGCCCAGGCCCAGGGCGGAGTCGGCCATGGTGCTCTGCTGACCCACAAATTCATGAGAAGAAGTAAGTGCCTGCTGCTCTCTGCCCCTCACGTTTTGTGATCTTATGCAGCATTACTGTGATCCTACAACACTGATGTCAACCCTTTAGGGAATCATGGAACCTTATTGATTATATCTGCCACATCATTGGCATTGTTGCACTCACTCATTTACTTATTCACTTATTTGTTTATCCATCTTTCAAGCAAGTTTGTCTGCTCTGTACCAGGCACTATGCCGGCTATATAGGCTTAAACATTAACATGGCATGATGTATTTTCTGCTCTATTGATAAACATCAATGAGACAACAGACGTGTCTCTTTTCTCCTTGAACATCTGTAAAGCAGGAATGTCCCTAACTGCTTCAGATAGCCAATTCTTATGTTTAACTCTCAGTCCATTGAGTTCTTTTTTTTGTCCAGCCATAAACTCCAGCTTTTTTTTTTCAAGTTTAATTATTCTGAGGTGGGGGGAGGGCAGAGAGAGAGAGACAGAGAGACAGAGAGAGTGAGAGTGTGTGTGTCTGTGTGTGTGTGTGAAAGAGAAAGAGAGAGAGAGAGAGAGAGAATCCCAAACAGTCTCCGCACTAACAGCACAGGGCCCCATGCGGGGCTCAAACTCACAAATCACAAGATCATGACCTGAGCTGAAACCAAGATGTGAAAGCTTAATTGCCTGAGCCACCAGGCACCCCAAATTCTCCAGCTTTTATCTGAGTTCCTGTCTTCTAACTCAGCTGCCCATGAACCTGGGGGATAAAGCACAGCATCCTCCTCATATAAACCCTTCATAAGCTTCAACTTAGTCATTAAGTCAAGGAAACAGTTAAGCCACTTTACATGTGCTGAAGATTTTATTTTTGGGATGTCTCTGTGGGAAGGGATGTTTGGGATTAATTGAGCTTTCTGGATATCTGCACATGAGCACCAGAGTTTTATATATAGAACAAGAACACCTGATCGCAGCACCTGCAAAGAGAAATTACTCATTTAACCTACGGAACCCCAAACAGAGAGAGAAGAGCGTTGAGGCTTTGGTGGAGGTGCCTGTGGCTGGAGAGTCAGGTCTTTGAGATAGGGTGCAAGAGGCGATCTTCCAAAAATTCTGTCTTGCCATTCTTCCTTCCCTGCAGCGTCCTCTTCCTCCTCACAGTCTCTCAAGACCCACATTCAGGCCAGGTTTCCGGTCATTCCCTGATGCACACGCCCCTGCTCCGATTTTTCCAACCATTACCTTCTGCGGAATTTTAAGGAGTTGGTTTTCCAGAATTTTGTAAAAACTAGAAAGGAACATCTACTTATCTTCTTTCTTGTTTTCTGCCATCACGGAGTTTTGAAACTTATCACCCCTACAGAGGTTTAACAAATATTCCCTTTCCTTTTCCTGCACTTTTAAAAATAAAATTAATTCTATTCAGATCCTTGTTGTAAAGTCCCACGAACAGAGAGGGCTTCCCTGGCCAGACTCTATAAATGTGCACACGTGTTCTTTCATTCCTGACTGCCTCTTGCTCGTATGCTCTTCTTCAGTCTTTAGCCTTAAATGACTTGTATCTACCTGTGTGTTTTTTAAAATCTGTTTTCTTTACAAGAGCTAGGAATTTATTGTTTTTGTTTCCTGCCTGAACTTTTTCATTGTTTACTAGTTTACTTACAATAAAATTTATCCTTTTTAGTATGGAAGTTTCTGAGTTTCTTTAAAAATTCTTAATGTTTATTTACTTTTGAGAGATTGACAAAGGGTGAGAAGGGGAGGAATAGAGAGAAAGAAGGGGAGACACAGAATCTGAAGCAGGCTCCAGGCTCTGAGCTGTCAGTACAGAGCCCGACATGGGGCTCAAACTCACGAACCACGAGATCATGACCTGAGAAGTCAACACTTAACTGACTGAGCCACCCAGGCACCCAGAAGTCTGTGAGTTTAACCAATCCATAGTCATGAAACCACTACCACAATTAAGATCTAAAAAACCATTCTGTCACCCCCAAGAAAATCCCCATTCCCCTTTTTAGCCAGCCCCTCCTCTCACCCCAGTTCCTGGCAACCAATCATCTGTTTCTGCATCTCTAGTTTTACCTTTTCCAGAATATCATAAAAATGAAAACATATAGTCTGTAGCCTTTATGGCTTCTTTCACTTAACATAATACATATGAGATTCATTCATGTTGTTGCATGTATAAGTAATTTGTTCCTTTTTTAATGCTAAGAAGTATGACATTGTGTGGATTATACCGCAGTCTGTTTATTCATTCATCAGTTTAAGGACATTTGGGTTGTTTTCAGTTTTTGGCTCTGACAAATAAAGCTGTTATGAACACTTGCATACATATTGTTTTGTAAACATAAGCTTTCATTTTTCTTAGGTAAACACCCAGGAGTGAGACTGCTAAGTCATATATTAAATGTAAGTTCAATTATGTAAGAACTTGCCAATTGTTTTCCAGAATTGCTGGCCTGTTTCGTGCTCATAGCAGCAGCGACGTCTGAGGTTCCAGCTGCTCCGCATCCTTGCCAGCACTGGTATTATCAGGTGTCTGTTGTCAGTGTGTGCTTGGTTGCCATTTTAATAGAGAAGTCGTGGTATCTTGTTATGGTTTTAATTTCCGTTTCCCTAAAGACCAATTATGCTAAGCATCTTGTTACGAACATATTTGCCATCCATGTATGTTCTTTGGTGAGATGCCTGTTAAATCCTTTGCCTGGTTTCTCCTGGTGTTCTACTGGAGCCTGCTTCAGATTCTCTGTCTCCCTCTCTTTCTGCTCCTCCCCCACTCACACTCTGTCTCTCTCAGTCTCTCAAAAATGAATAGACATTTAAAAAAATGTTAAGTTTATAGATTAAGGATTTAATTTTAAGAGTATGATCCATTTGGGGTCATCTATTGCATATGGTACAAGATTGCATGGATATCTGACTGTTCCAGCACCAACTGTGAGTGGGACTTTGTTTCTATTTATGGCAGAATTTTATTGCTTAGAATTGTGTCTGACATGTAGCAGCCATTCCATTAATATTCAACAAATAAATGAATCTAATTCATTTTATTTTTAATAAGTATGTAACTCTTTAATTGATCTAGAATGAGTTTCGGTATGCTATGAGAAGTATGCATTTAAATGGATTTATTTTCCAGCATTATATATTAATTTAGACCAAATATTCTTCCTTGAAAAGAAATTATTTAATCTAATTCTTTCATTCACTATATGTTTTACTCACCAAACCTTGAACATGGCACTGAGTTGAGACTAAGACAGGGATTCTTTTGTCAGTTTGGTAAAGTCTGTAGACTCCTTTCTTAGAATAATGTATTTAAATGCATAAAACAAAAATATAGGATTACAGAGGAAACCAATTATATTGAAGTATAGTTTTCAAAATACTTTTTAAAAACTGTGACACCATAATATGTGTGTTTCTTTATTTAAGCATCATAACACAATTTTGCAGTAAGTCTAAGAGCTACCACCGTTTCAGAGCAGTGATGAGCCTAAGATATTTTGAGATGTCTGCAATAACCTATAATGTGATATAAAAAACATCTGAGATTTCTACCCATGGCAAAGACATAGGTACTATGATTCTATCATGGCTGTTGCCTACGTTCATGATTGAAAGACATGCTGAACTTCTGTTAGCAGTTAGAGAAAATAAAGATGAATTCTGTTTCTATTCAAATTTTCAGCCCCATGAATTTCAGCCCCCGTTAGGAACTGAAGAGCTGGAGAGATACACAGATGAATAAAATGTGGTTCCTTCTCCCAGAGAAATTACATCCCAGGGAGAGGCAAAAAGACATGTGAACCAGATTGTATGGCATGCCTAACTGCATTGAACTGGCTGAGAGAGGATGGCAAAGGTTTACGAAGATGGGAATAATGCCAGTTAGCTCTCGGGAGACATTTGGCATCCTATGGCCCCGTGAGGATAAATAAGTAAGTCTGTGTAGTAGAGAGAGGGAGAAAAGGACACAAGAGGAAGAGGTGAAAACCTCATTTTTTGTGGGACTAGTTTAACCTCTCCCCCCACCTCTGCCACTAAATCATCAGAAGTAGCTCTATTTTTAAAAGCTTGGCTGTTGCCAAAAATGGAAACATTGGAAAAGAAGGTACTGTCTGGGGTAGGAGGTGGACATGACCAATAAGACCTTTCTCAGGCCACAGAAAAGTCTTTTCTTCCTAAAGGATGAAATGAATCCTGGGAGTTGTGGGCTGAAATCTGCTCTCCTGCCCCATTCATGGGACTTACTAAGGCTGCCGAGAAGGACCACATCATGTCATGGGAAAAACAGGAGTTTGCATCAGAAAAACCTGAGCCCGAGCTGGTCACTTACCTGTATGTTTACCCGGGTGATGTAATCTGAGTAAGTCTTTGCTAAGGAGGATGATTTTTGTTCTGCTGCTGCATTAATTTCTTTGGAGGGGCGGGGGTGGGGCTAAGAATACTATTGAGTGAAGGCTTCAAAGTTTGGGGAAATCCACGGAAGGAAGACTTACAGCCCACCAGTGACATTCTCAGCAGGAAACTGGGTATGTGTGGTTCTGTTCTTTTGCAGCTGCTTTGTCCTGTTTGGAATAAGGGATAAACTGTCCATACATACACATTTTCCTTCCTCCGTGTAGTAAGCTATGTGGGGCAGACTTCGCCCCTGGCATTGGGGGAACAAGGGAAGAAGTCTGCAGTTGTTTATTTGCTGTGCCTGGTGTGTGTGCGTGTGCGTGTGTGTGTATCAAAGTGCTTTCGGAGGACAGAAATCACACAAGTTATTTGAAAAGAGGGAATTTAATATAAAGAATTGTTAACTAGGTATAAAATTGTTACCTAGGAAACTGAAAGGATAAAAGAGAACTCAAAAGTATCACAGAGATAGTAACTGCCAGAAGCAGCTGCCATCCATGGAGCCGTGGGAACAGGAGGAAGAGACTGGGGGTTAGAAGACGTTGAAGCTCAGCAGAGCACCCATGGAGCCAGACTTCTGGGGAGGGGGTGGACGGGGGTGGGAGTCACCAGGGGCAAAGGGAGTGTGATAAGGCTGGTTCTGCAAGCGTTGAAGAAGCAGCAAACTCAGTTCACTTGCTGCCCTTAGGAGGGACCTGCCTCTTCCGGGATGTAATGCCCACAGGAACAGGAAGAAGACTGGCAGCCCTTAGATAGGTGTCTCTTTCCTTCCAGCCTCCTACACGCTCTCTCTAGTGCCCCCGACCGGCAGAACCTAACAAGGAGCCGCTGACAAGGAGCAGCATCACAGAGCTGAGCATAAAAGGGCCGTTTTGGAGCCAAGAGACAATAGAGTAATAGCTGGTACAAGGTCTCTGTATGTTGAGTGTGTGTCCGTCCCTGTGTGTGTGACTAAGCAGAGGGAGGTAGAAGGGTTACCTCCCCTTCGGGTCTAATTCTACCATTATTTTTAGGAACTCTTTTTAATGTTTAGTTATTTGTTTGGAGAGAGAGTGCACATGAGCAGGGGAGGGGCAGAGAGAGGGAGAGAGAGAGAGAGAGAGAGAGAACCCCAAGCAGGCTTAGTGCTGTCAGTGCAAAGCCCATCGTAGGGCTTAATCCCACGAACTGTGAACTCATGACCTGAGTCAAAACCAAGAGTCTGATGCTCCACGGACTAAGCCACCCAGGTACCCCAAAGTCTCCTATTTTTTAATTTTAATTTTCATTTGCGAGAGAGAGAGAGAGTACGTGTGAGTGGAGGAGAGGGGCAGAGGGGAGAAGAAATCTTAAGCAGGCTCCACGCTCTGCTTAGCACAGAGCCTGTCTACCATAATTAGGGCATTTGATTCTTAGGTGACTTCTGTGTTTGTTTCTCAATTGGTTAAAAACTCGAAAGGAAGAATAATCTGACACATTACTCCCATCACAAGCCCCAAAAAATTTCTTACCTGAAAATTGTTTGCTGTGAGAACAAAACTAAAAACCACCAGTAAAACACCTTCTATAGTTCCTTGCATGTAGTAGGAAATCAATAAATGCAAACTCTTTTTCTTCTCATCTCTCCTCCCTGTGAAATTGATACACTGGATATACAGGGAAATTTCTGCCAACAAAATAATGATTTGCATTAATAAAAATTAAACAATTCATAGAGAGTTAATGTTTACAAAAGGTTTTCACATTATTCCATTTAATCTTTACAACAGTCTTGCAGACAAATTACCGACTTTCATTTTACAGACGAGAAATCTGCATTTCAGAGAAGCTGATAAACAGGCCCAGGGTAAGACCAAGCTGGACTGTATACTGAACTCTGTGTCAGTGTTTCTGAGAGTGAGTCTTTGGACCACTTGACTTCAGAAACACTTCTGGCATTTATTAAAACACATATTTCTGAATCTCATCCTAAATCTATGGATTCAGAATCTCTGGGTTTACCCAGAACTTTGTATTTTTCCCGGTTCCCCTGATAACTGCAATGCACAACCAAGTGTGAGAGCCTTTGTCCTATACCATATGTCTCTCTATGTAGTGATAAAAGTGTATCCTGCAAAGGCCTTTTAACGAATTCCTTCAAGGTTAAAAGTCTATTCATCACATGATTCTTTGTGATTCTAATATCCTTGTAGATCAGTAATTCTCAAAGTGTGGTCCTGGACCAGCAGCCTCAGGACCCCATGGGAACATGTTAGGAGTGCAAATTCTTGCACTGTAGCAGATGTGGGGGAGATGCAAGGCATGGGGAGCTTTCCAGATGAAAGTGGAACATGCTGAAATTTGGGAGCCACACTTACAGGGGAGATTTTTAATTTGATGGCCTCTAAATTTGTTGACCTGCCATCCTTGGATGAGCAATCTTCCCACCCCGGTGCCTCATACCACTATACCCTCCTAGACCCCATCCTTACCAATACTTTTCCCCCTCCACAAACACTGTGTCCCTATCCTATTTTCCAGCCACCAGGTTCTCATTTTTCAGCTTATTCTCTCTAGTAGTCCAACCCCAACAACTCTTCAGCCCTCTGGGAGCCTTTTTTCTTTCTCTTCTCTTTCACCCTCACACGGTGGCTTTCTAAGCTAGACACCAAGGTCTCTGGTGAAATACTTCACCTTGCATATCCCCTCAATTCCCTTGCCTCCTCTCTTTTCGTTGCCTTAAGCCTGGCAAGGCCCAGGGCTGGTTTCATCCAGTGTCCTGCCTACTCTCAGCTGGCACCTGCGTAGCCAAATATGCCCAGAGAAATATATAACCATGCTGACAATTCTGATATTGAATTCACAGCTCTGAATCCCAAACAGAGCTGTTAATTCAGGCTGCCAACTCCCAGCTTTGCTGGCTGTGATGGGGCAGGGGAAGGGATGTAGGGGGTGGGAGGTGGGGGCGCTTAAAGGAATGATGGGCCAAAATGAAAGGAGAGGCACTGCCCTGCAGCATGATGGAATCTCAGCTCAGCTCTGACTTACTTAGAAAATACTTACTTTCTCTGAAACTTGATTTTTCATCTGTGAAAAAGAATAGGAGTAAGTTGTGAAGTTTGGAGGCACCTGGCTGGCTCAGTCAATTAAGGGTCTGACTCTTGATTTTGCCTCAGGTCATGATCTCACAGTTAGTGAGGGCTCCATGCTGACAGTGCAAGCCTGCTTGGGATTCCCTCTCCCTCCCCCTGCCTTTTCCCTGCTCGCTCGCGCTCTCTCTCTCTCTCTCAAAATAAATAAATAAATAAAACAAACAAAAAAAAAACGTTTTGAGGTTTGGTGAAGGAATGCATGCACAAGCTCTAGTACAGGGATCATCAGTACATGGTGGGGCCGAAGGAACCAGTAGCTACATTCATAGTTAGAAACTCAACATAGAATTCAGGAATTTCAGAGCTGGCAGTGACTTTGACATTTCCATGGTTTTCAGTTGAAGAGAAAGGAGAACAGAAAATCAGGTAGTGCCTAATTCCTTGCACCCCTCTTTCTACCTCACTCCAGTTTTTAGAACCAGTCCTGATCCTTATAAGAAAAGATTTAAGAAACTTCACTCAGGGGTCTAGGACCCTGGTACCTCACTGCAATGGGAGGTCCCAACTCTACCAGATTCATCCAAGTGCACTTAGCATTTTCTTCTCACGAGATGTGACAGACATATGATTTTCCTGAGATGACACAGTTTGACTTGATGGAAAATACATAACTCTTTGCACATACTGTCCAGTAGCATGAAAAAGGGTGGCAATTGGGACAAACTAACCGAGTAATATCAGGTGAATAGATATTATGCAAGGTTTCAATCTTGTCTTGTTTGTGTTTCCTGAAAGAACCCAAACCATGAACTGGTAAAGCAAAAATATTCAGTTCTGATGCATGTTAAGATGATCTAGAAAGCTTTTTAAAAACACTCATATCTGAGCTCCATCCTAAACCAACTGCAATAAAATATTCAGGAGGCGGGGTTCAGGTGTTTCTATTTTTTACAGTTTCCCAGATGATTTTAATGTGCAGCCAGAATGAAAGCCATATAGTAAACCAGTTGCCTCAAAGTGTGGTTTCCTGACAAGAAGCATCAGTATTTCCTGGGAATGTTAGAAATGCAAATACTCAAGGTCCACCCCCAACCTACTGAGGGTGAAACCTGAAAGACCAGGGTTTCGACAAGTCTGATGGGTGATTCCGAAACACACCCAACCTTGAGACCCTTTGCATCAGCAGTGATATGATGACACAGAGAGAGAAATAAGGAGAGAGAGAAAAGAAGAGGTATTCAGAGACTCTAAACTTCTGTGTCCCCTCAAAATGCCATTCTCTGCCACATCACTGGGTTTGTATGTGCTTCTGTTCCTTATACTATTCACCTAGAAAATTTTATGCATTTGTAGAGACATAGGTACCTAGTGCTTGGAGATGGAAATCAAGGAAAATTCTCTCTGCTCTGCAGCACCACATTAGATGGAGCCCATCACGGCCTTTGCACATACCTATATTCAGCATCGATCTTGCTTTATTCAACTATCCACTTATGAGTCTTTCTTAAGCCACTAGACTCTAACACTCTCAAGGGCAGAGATAATGCCTCAACATCTTTGGTGTCCCAGCACCCAGGAAGGACCAGGCAATAAAACAAAAGTGAGCCAATAACCAAATGAAGAAATAAGTGAAGCATAAGTAAAGTTCTCTAAATATAAACCATGTACTGTAATCAATTGTTTATTGACCACCTATTCAGAGAGGGACCCTTTAATCACGGTAACCTTACCTATATGACCTATTTAAACTTCCCAATGACACTGAAGTATTATTGTCCCATTTTTTACAAAAGAAAAAGACAGAGACATAGACAAGTAACCAAAGGCCAAATGGTCAGTAAGTGACAGACTTGGGGGTTTGAAGTCAAGTGTCTCTACAGCCCAATTTAACCACTGCAGTGCACTACTGTTGATATTAGAAGAATCCGGTTCCAGTCATGGCTAAGCAATCACTCTCTTAGTGACCCTGGACAACTTACTTCTCTTCAGGTCTCAGGTTTTCCATTTGCTAAATGAATCTGTCTGGGCACACCGATGGCTTTAACCATGGCCCCCAAATTCCTGGGAACTATGTAATTACTATAAGAAATCAATAAATCCATCTGTATGCCAAGATGACATTGTCTGGGAACTTATGCCCATTTTTAAATGTATGTATAGAATGCATGAATCATTCATCCCTCAACAAAAATTTACTGAGCATCTGCTATAGCTCACCCCCTCTGAGTGCTCCAGGCACAGAGAACAGCCGGTCACCAGCCCTTTCCTTGAGGACTTGCCATGGAGAGCAAGAGACAAACATGAACACATAAGTAAATGTACAAATAAAGCTTCTTGTAAGTGCTATGAAGAAAGTAATTTCTCTCTTAGTAGGAGCAGGGTGTGGGAGGCTGTTTCATTAGATTGGTGGTCAGGGAAGGGCTCTCCGAGGTAGTGATGATTAAGCTGAGATGTTAGAGAAGAAAAGGAGCCAGCCTGCCAAGGGGGAGACATGTTCCTAGCAGAGAAAGCAATTTTTTAAAAAATGCCCCCAGGCTCTTGAATTTAAATATGTTTATTCCCAAACACTAAAAATAAAATTACTATTATTTGAGATCCAGGGATAATTTTTGAAGATAAAAAAACCATACATATGTTTTTCAGGATACATAATGCTAGTTCCTGTAGTAAACAAGACCCATCTCAATGGCTTAGCACTGAGTTACTTTATTCCTGACTTCTCTCATGCTCCAATGTGAGCGGATTGGGGGCCTCTGCTCCAAGCAGGATTGGGGACCCAGCTCCCTTCCAGCATGGGGCTCCCAGTATTCTGGGGCATACCCACTAGTAATCACCTCATCCTGGGAGTGAAACATATTTCCACCACTCACCTTTAACTGGCAGACACTCAGTCCCACTCAGAAGCAAAAGACCCAGAAAATGTGGTCTAGCATATTATTAAAATGTCTGCTTCACCATGTGACCTGACATCTTGCAAGAGAAATACAAATGGCCAATAAGCATATGAGAAAGTTTACCAAAATTATAAATCAGGGAAATGTGTACTAAGATAAGGGTGACATAAATTTTCTCATTTATCAAATTAAACAATTTTATAAATGTTAGAAACAGTGAATATAGGGAAGCTAAATGTCCATTAATAAGGAATCGTTTTAAAGATATGGCACATCCATTCCATAGAATATGTAACTGTTCAAAAGAATCATCTATTTATACTGTCATGGAAAGATGGTTGAGATATATTGTCAGGGGAAAAAAGGAAAACAAGAAATTGAGTGTATATATAGTTGGATTCATTTTATGATCAAGTACATATGATGTAAATTCATGTTCTGGAAGCACACAACCAAATTTTAACAAAGGTCCCTTTCGGTAGGAAAACAGGATGGGGGTGGGGAGGTTTGTCAGAGGAAGAGATGCAGAGAAAAGAAGGGGACTTGGTTCTTTTCATTCTCTATAAATCTGTCCTATTGGGTTCTTTTGTTTTGTTTGTTTTTAATATAAGCATGCATTGTTTTTGGAATGAACAGGGAAAAAAGAGAACAACCCAGAGTTGGGAAGAGTGTGGGGAGATTGCCATTGGCACGTCCCACTGGAGGAAATATAAATTGGCACAACTTTGCTGGATGGAAATCTGGAAATATATGCACCAAAAGCCTTCAAAACATGCATACCACCTCTAGGAATTTAATCTGAGAAACTGTTATGCATACACGCACAAGTCTATCCCCAAGGAATAAGGAACAGTTTTAAAAGATTATAGTACATCCACTCTGTAGACTACTATGTAACTGTCCAAAAGAATTATCTATACATATTGTTATGAAAAGATGTTTGAAATGTATTATTAAGGGCACAGAAGCAAAGCAAACAATAGAGAGTATTGTTAGTAATGGCAGAACGTTGGAAATAAATGCAGTATCCTACCATAACTTACCAGTGGGTTCAAATACTATTCAGGTATTTCAAGTAATGCTAGGACAGAATTTCTGGTAATAAATAGTATCCATTAGTTGAGTAGAGTTTTAACTTAAAGTCTCATTTTTTAAATGTTTATTTATTTTTGAGGGGTGGAGGAGGGGCAGAGAGAGAAAGAGACCAAGGATCGCAAGCAGGTTCTGTGCCATGCATGGGGCTCAAACTCACAAACTGCGAGATCATTGACCTGAACCAAAATCAAGATTTGGAGGTTTAACCAACTGAGCCACCTAATAACCCTAAATCTCACTTTTGCTTAAATATGGCTATATAAAATATCCATGTGAGATACATTTAATATATTTAATGGAATATACATATGTATGTTTGTATATGCATGTTTATGTATGAACACACTATGGTCTATACTACATGAGCAAATCCATGACAAAAAGAGTGGACAGATGGAGACCAGATATTAAGACTGGTTATCACCAGTAATAGACTTGGGAACAGCCACTTCACCTAAAACTAATTTTCCTAAAAACTAGTTCTTTAAAAATCTACCAGTAGTTTGCTCAAATCATCCCTCATTTAGATGCTTCTCATTATTTATATAACATAGTATTTTTTATCAATCCTAATTAGATACACAAAAATAAGTCAGAATCACTCTTAAGTTAAAAGGGCCTTTTTTGGGGCACCTGGGTGGCTCAGTTGGTTAGACCTCTGACTTCGGCTCAGGTCATGATCTCACGTTCGTGGGTTAGAGCCCTGTGTCAGGCTCTCTGCTGATGGCTCAGAGCCTGGAGCCTGCTTCTGATGCAGTGTCTCCTCTCTCTGCCCCTCCCCATCTCATGCTCTGTCTCTCTCTGTGTCAAAACTAAATAAAACATTTTTAAAAAGTGCCTTTTTGTTAAAAATGCTGAAATTCCAAAAAGATGGAAAGACAAAGAGTAAGTTCTAAAAATATGCAACAGATACTGAATTTTAGACAAATATATGAATTGGCAAACGGCTCACAGACAAATTAGTTTTAGCCAAACCAGATTTAGGCAAATGGATCTATTTTTTTTCTTTGCTTTTCCTTTTGCCACTGTATTTTTTCTTATTTCTCTTTTTGTTTCTTTCATTTCCTTCTTTTCTTGTTCATCTATACATTCTAATTTTTCTGCAGAGAGAATAATTTTAATAATAAGTTATTTTTTGAATAATAAAAGGAGGTTCTCATACTCATTAAAGATGGGCAAATCTGAACTCTAAGGCCCATTGCAACAATGACCTTTATGCATTCAATAAGCATGCTTCATCTAGTGCCTACTGTGTGCTAACATTGAGCCCCGTGGCATCTGAGCTCCTTGCCATGAGCCTAGCATAAACACCACAGTGTGGCAAAGCGCCTGCCCCTTTGCTACCTAAGTCTTGGATTGGTGACTGGCTCTGGGGAATGCTAAGTCTGCCCAGAGCATCCATTTGGTTGACAGCGGGCTGACTTCTACAGCTTCTACTCAGAATCTGGGAGTCATTATATACCCTTCATTAGCATTGAAAAACCATCTGGTGGTCATTAGAAAGCAAACATTACATATAATACATTAGGGCCTAGAAACAATTTAATTAACATCAAGGTCTAGTCAAAATCCTCCAAATAAGGGGGATTCCCAGATAAGGGGTAACATTGCTTTTCCCTTTATCCCTTGAACAGATGAGGAATTATGTCAGGCTGCAGCCCTGCCGGCTCCAGGCCATGCCTCCTGTAGATTCAATCAGCTCAATTCAGAGGTCACTGGCCAAATGGTCATTCTTTTAGGATTCCATGAAGATGAATTTTTTAAACTTTTGATAGCTCTGTTTGTGAGTAGAACTACATCATTTCCCACGTCCCTCAAAATGCTACAATGGGGACACACAGTGGCTTTTTACTCTGGGATTCGGTGTGTCACAACTGAAAAGGCTCTAAATTAGGCATCAATAAAATGTACCCAGCTGGGCACAGCTTGTTCTCTGCGTGGTCTTAGGCAAGTTGCTTGACTTCTCTGAGACTTTCCTTCCGTCAAACAGCTATCTCATGGGGGCTCGGTGGATTCTGCCTGGCACAAATCATCAGCTAATATAGGACTTATTAATGGGTCACATGGGATTATACAGTCAAAATAGTCCAGGGTCCAGTTTCCCTCCCGAGAACAACATCTTGCTGTAAGTGCAAAGACAAGTCTTAAGAAAATGGTCTGCACCCCTGGTTTTCAATGACACAGTCCAGGCATTTCCCAGCATTCTAATCAAGTTAACTCATTCCTTCTCAGACCTGCCTGCTTCCTCTGTCCTTCAGAAACTCTTCATTCTTGCCAGTGATCTCTTTCGGGGGTAACAGAATCCCAATCTCTAGCTGAACATTGGGTTCCTTCCTGGAACCCACACCAAGGTCTTTGGTACACTGACTTCATACTAATCTTACTGGTACTCAGGCATGAATCCCAGGCTCATCTTAAGGAATTTTTCTCTCTTCTCTACCCATCCAATCTTGTGAGAACCTACCTTGTGCTGGGTACCGTACTAGTATTGGGAATATGGAGGCTTATGGCACAGTTCTTTTCCTTATGGGATGCACAGATCAGTGAGGGAAACAACAAACAGAAAATCACAATCCCTTGCAATCACTGATGAGAAAGCAGTGGTGCTCCAGAACCAATAGCAGAGAGAGAAAGCAATAGGTGCTCCAGAACCAATAGCAGAACCAACAGCAGCAGCATCACCCAGAGCTTGTTAGAAATGCATAATCTCAGGCCCCTCCAAACCCACTGAATTAGTCTGCATTTTAACAAGATCCCAGATGACTTGTGTCCACATTCAAGTTCCAGGGACAATGTGAAAGAAGACTGAAGTAGGTAACCAGACATCCCAACTTATCTGAAGTTAAGGGGTCTACTGGGACATGGAATTTGCAGGACTAAAACCAGGGCAGTCTCAGGAATGCCAGATATAACCTCGCCTCCAGAGGTTTAGCTTAGCAATGACAGTGCCTTAGTGATTCAGTGGGGGATGGGTGAGTGGGATCAACGGATACCATTCAAAACCTCCCACTGACAATTCCATGAAGATACCACACTTTTAAGAATTAATTTGTATATGGAGGGATCTGTTAAATTTTCATGTATACACATCCCAAAGTATTAAGCTGCTGAAAAAAAAAGTTTGAAAATGTCTGGTATCATAAGAAAAGTAAGGCATTACAGCCAGGAAACTAGGTTTAAATCCTGGATCTTTCATCTACTGGTTGTGTGACCATGAGCAACTCACCTAAATGCTCTGAGCTTTAGTTCCTCATCTGTAACATGAGGTCATGTCAGAGGTCCCAAGGTCACCCTCAGGTTTTACAATTTTCTGAAAGGATTCACAGAACACAGAAAATCTGTTACACTCTTGGCTATGGTTTATTATCATAGAAAAGGACACAGATTAAAATCCCCAAAGGAAAAAGGTACTTAGGGCAGAGTCTAGGAGAGGCAAATACAAAGTTCCTGTTGGCCTCTCCCAGTGGATTCATAGGCACAGAACTTCAACGTCTCAGCAAAGACTTGTGATAGCACATTCGGAGAACTGATAAGCAGAGAAGCTGGTCTGAGCCTGGGTATCCCGAGTTTTTACTGGTGGCCAGTCATGTAGATTCCTGTTGGTCATAGAGTACTTATGGGACTGACCTTAGCAACTCAGCTTCAGGTCCCCAGATGGTGAACTGATGTAGGATAGGCCCCCGGAGAACAAAGACAGACATTCACCATAAATCATGTTAACATATGTTACGTAAACTATCTTGTATGGGCCAAGGCATAGGTATACAAGGATACTTTTACGACACAGGATATTCCATGGAGTCAGATTTTGTCTGCCAAGAGATAGTTAAGGGCCAGTCTTTCCTTCGGAATGTGCAAGGTTTGAACACCCTGAGTCTACTGAGTTAACCCCTTGCTATGTGTGGGGGTAATAACCTTTACCTTACAAGAGACAGATATTTGTATTCTGACACATAATAGGCAATGGATATAAGGAAGCTCTTATATTCCACAAACAAACACTACCTGTGCCCAAGCCTTTCCCAGATGACTCCATAGCTTCCTACATTTCTCCTTTTCTTAGGCCTATCCAGCTTCTTCCTATCAGTAAACACTGTTTAAACCCCCTCCTCCACGAAGCCTTCCCCACTGACCAACCCTTGTAATCTCTCTTCTCCATCATTCTGGCAGCCACTTGCAAGCAATCTCTCATGGTTACTCTATTTTAAGAAAATATGGTATTATTTTCGCAGAAATAATATATGCTTATTGTGATCAAGCACTACAGAAAGTCCCCCCAAAGTAAATATTCCCTCAAATTATTCCACCTAACAGTAATCATCAATATTTTAAGTGAGTATTGTTCCACATGTTTTTCTATATGTAAATATAAATAGCTATAAAATTGACAGACATTTCTCTAAAAATAAGATCATGCTACAAGCACTATTTTTCATTAAAAGTGCTTAATTTTATTTGAATTTACCAAAACAAAGAAATTAAAATGCAATGGAAGGAATTGCTAATCTTGAGATTTGTCTTTGCTATAATGGTTATTTTAAAATACTCCCAAGTTAAGAAATAAAATTATGAAGATCACAATTAGAGGCATTAGTTTTTACCTACAGTTAGTTTTTAATCTGTGTGTTTCAACTTTAGGCAGCATTGATTGACTCCATTAGCACCCTCACACTTCCTCCCACTGTCCCGTTCACCACCTCCTGATTTTTGCTAGTTGGAGCATCATTTTTACACTGTCAAGGTTTGTAGTATTTGCATTCTGCTTTGTAAGAGTAAATCCCACCATTATTTAGTATCAGGTTTATATGAATTGACTCAATACTCACTTTTACCACATCCTCCATTCCTGAGTTCAACACTTTCATTCATCTCTTAAGTGACTTGATTTCATTTTCAAGTAATTTTTTTCCAGTAAAGGCTCAGGGGTGCAATATTACCTGAGTTAGGTGAGTTATTTAAGACTATCTTCCTGTTGCCCTGTTCTTGAACAACATCTTGGTTATATCTAATATTCTTGAATCACAGTTTCCTCTAGAATAATGTAGACATTGGTCTATTACCTTCGACTATGGAATAATGCTGTGGTCAGCCTTCTGTCTCCTTTCTCTGTGACTTTTTCTTCCTGGATGCCTGAAAACCTCATTCTTTTTTTCTTTTTGTTATTAAATAATTTGTTGTCAAATTGGTTTCCATATAACGCCCACTGCTCTTCCCCACAAGTGCCCTCCATTACCACCACCTCTTTTCCCCCTCCCCCTCCCCCGTCAACCCTCTGTTCGTTTTCAGTATTCAATAGTCTCTCTGGTGAAAATCTCATTCTTTATCCTTGAACTCCAGCAACTGACCCAAGATGTATCTCTGCATTGCATGCTCTTTCTGCTTAGGTGCTCTGCATGGAATTTTCCTGAAGCGGAGCAAGTACTCTTAATCTGCAAACTCATGGATTTTTTTATTTAATTATATCCCTGAATAATTTTCTGTTCTATTTGTTGTATGCTTCACCTCAAGGACTTCAACTATGCACTGATAACTCATACATTTGTATCATTAAGCAGACCTCTCCTTGGTTAACTGACTCTTCCAGAATTAGACATCCAGTGGTCTCCTTGGAGCTTTTCTTGAATTAAGAGTCAAACTTAACACATCCAAAACAAAATTCTGTTTCCCACTGCAAACCTGCTCCTACCACTGCCTTTCCAATCTCATAAATGAGAACTTGAGCCTTCTAGCCATCCAAGCCAAAAATCTTCAAGTTATCTCTGGCTCCTCTCTTGCTTCCATATTCCGTATCTTCCACAAATCCTGTTAACTATTTCTTTAAAATATCCAGTATCTCACCATTTCTTACCAACCTTTGCTTTGGTCCTGGGCTAACCTACCATCATCTCTGGCTTCATTCTGCAATCACCTCTGAGCCGGTCTCCCTGTTCTTCCACACTTACTCCTCAACAATCTCTTTCCAACAAATTAGCCAGAATGGTCCTGACTCTCCTCTGCTCAAAACAATCTATGGAATACGTGTCCAAATCCTCACACAGGCCTACAAGGTGATGTAAATCTGGCTCCCGCCACTTGCCTGGATTCATTCCTGGCACCCTCTCCATCAATAACTCCATTCCAGCCACCACCAGAGTCCCCCAAACATATCAGACATGTCCCCACCCCAGTGCCTTTGCACTTGTGCACCCTTTTCCTGGGACTCTGGATTGGCTCCCTCCCTTTCTTCAGTCTCACCTGCAGGGTTACTCTGACCATCCTGTATAAAATAACGACACCTCCACCCTCTTACCTTGCTGTATGTTTCTCCCCAACACCTGTCAGCACTGACATATTGACTTATTATCTTTAAACACATTGAAGACACAGTCTGTCCTCACATATGTACTTCATAGTATTTGTTAAACAAATATGAATGCATGTTGGGGTTATCTTTTTCTGCCCTCCCTGTATATTAGCATCTGACTACTTTCTTTGCTCTTTTTAATCTATCTTCACCGTGTTATTTTCAAGTCTTTTCACATTTTCAGTAATTGAATTTTTAGCAGTGTCTATTCCCTTCCTTACTTTTCTAATTTTATTTTTTGGTTCTGTAATGAAAGTATTTTATTTGACTATTTTTCTTCCTTAAGGCTGGAATGTCCCTTTTCATCATGTTCTATTGCTTTATCATCTCATCTTTGAACACTTGTTTTTATTGAATTGACACTCTTATTAGGCTCTCAATAACTAGAAACACTGGTGGGGAATTGCCTTCTGGTTTAGGGGTTATGTTTTCTTCTAGATTGGGTTCTCTATTTTTTGTATGCATTTTTATTTCTCTTTATTTTTTTCTGTAGTTGCCATTCTTCAAAAAAAAAATTTATTTTTGTCTTGCCCTTACTGATGAGCTCTGAACAGAACTATTCCTTTCCCTGACATTTTACTAGTGGTTTTTAAGACTAGTTAATATTTTCCTCAAAGGCATCTTTGAGTAAATCTATTGACTGTCCTTTTTGGTGCATCTTCTTCAGAGCCTGAGGTCTTGGATTGGTGATGGGCATAGAGAAAAGGATAGAGGGGGGAAGATGCTCAGCTGACTGACTATAAACTTCTATGAATCACAACATTGTTAGAATTCACACTCTTCAAGGGCTGCTCCCACTTCTGAGGTTGTGATAAGTGCCTTTTTCTGATGTTTATCTACCTACTAGAGGGTAGGAAATAATAAGCTATTTAAGGAAGGGACATACTTCTGGCTTCATTCCTCTGATTCAGCATGGAGTCCTGGGGTCCAGAGTACTTCACTCTCCAGCCTCACCAGCCCCACCCTACAAGCTGTTTCCACTGATTCCTGGTCAGAAGAGGAAAAGAATAAGATTAAGTTTGCTTCTCCCCAGATTTGGATGCTCTGTGTAAGAATTCTTATATGAGTTTCTAGGACTTCCCTAACAAATTACCATAGCCTAGGTGGCTTAAACAACAGTTATTTATTTTCTCACCCTTCTGGAAGCTAGGAGTTCAAGATCAAGGTGCCAGCTGGGCCGGTGTCTTGTGAGACCTCTCTCCTTGACTTGCAAAAGGCTACCTTCTTGCTGTGTCTTCACAAGGCCTTTTCCCGGTGCACAGGTATCCCTGCTGTCACTCCCTCTTCTTATAAGGACACCGGTCAGATTGGATTAGGACCCCACCCTAATGGCTTCATTTTAATATAATTGCTTCTTTAAAGACCTTACCTCCAAATAAGTCATATTCTGAGATAATGAGGGTTTGGACATTAACATATGACATATGTGTTTGTGGGGAAGGACATAATTCAGCCCCAGAACACTTCATTTGGGTGTTGTGGATGTTGTTGTTGTTTTTAATTTTATTTTATTTTTGAGAGAGAGAGAGAGAGAGAGAGAGAGAGAGCGAGCACAATCTGGGGGTGGAAGCAGGCGGGCAGGGAGAGAGACAGAGACATAGAATCCAAAGCAGGTTTCAGGTTCTGAACTGTCAGCACAGAGCCCAACCTGGGGCTTGAACTCATGAACTGCAAGATCATGACCTGAGCTGAAATCGGACACTTAACTGACTGAGCCACCCAGGAACCTCAGCCCAAAACAATTCTTAACATTTAGTTGACTTCCTGATAACAGCTTGGGGTGAGAGTCCAGTTAGGAGCCTCATTATGGTGTTCCTTCTAGATGGTTGCTCTCCTCAGCTTCTGTGTCTTTCTTAGGATCATATCATTTCTCTGTGGTTGAATTGCTTTCATGATTTGTTCACCTTGTTAGGAACTCATGGTGTGTGCAAAGGTGAGTTTTTATTCAACAGAGGTTGAAGGACCAAGGACCAGACACTGACTAGTTATGCTAGGTGCTGGGCCATAGCACTAAGAAGACCAGCACAACCTGCCTCCTAGACCTGCATTTCCTGCCCCACCATCTTCTCTCTTCAACCTCATCATGACCTATTAGGGGGAAATTCCACGTCTTCCTTCCTAAGTAAACTCCATACTTAGACCAATTGTTGACTGAAGTTGTGCTTGTTCAATAAAAATTATTTAGAAAAAGAAATGCATCTGAAAACTTTAAAAGGTACTATCACAATACTATTTGTTCTTGGTCCCAAAGAAAGAAATAAAAAACCTGCCCAATTTTTTCTGATTTCAAAGGAGGGATAAAGAAAAGACTCACATCTGGCCAAGTTTTAGCTCTAAACACTTTGCATAATTAGTTAGAAACCCTTTGTTAGTGGGCCAGATGGCTGCTGTACCCCAAAAGGAAATTAAATATGTAGGCAGTGGCAGTTGAAGGGAGGAATTAGAAATTCCTTTCTAAAGAGAAAGGACTTCGTCTGGAGCTGCCCTGTAGGTGTGGTTAATAGCGGCCATTGGTTTCCTAGCAACCAAGCCCTTTCCCTTTCAGAAGTATTTCTGTACCCTGCCTTCAACTGTCTCCATAAGCATGAGGGGAGTGGGGGATGCACTCCACACTCATAATGCCTTTCGGAGGAATTGGAAAAGCCCAGACTAATGAAGGTGGGAGCCCTTCCAACCCAGTGTACCTAGTGTCACTGATGCTCACACTTATGGGACCAGCCCCTATTCATGTCTTGGAGTCCTAGCCTGGGAAGGCTACAGAGTCCAAGATTCAGAACCCTAGAATTACTTCTGGCACAGAGTTTCCAAAGAAAATCCAAGAGACTTTAATGCCCATAATTCAGTGTCCTTTAATCACAGCTGTTCAACTTTCAACATCGCTCCTCTGGAATACTGCAACCACCTCCTCACTGATTTCCTGCCCCTAGGTCTATTCCTACTCCAGTCTACCCTGCTCATTGCAGAGTCATCTCCATGAAGGAAATTCTAGTGATTTCTGTACATATCTACTCACTTCTGCCCCATGAGGTCTTTGTGATCTGGCTCTCACTTAACTCTCCAGACCAGTCATTCTTCTACATGCATGCTTTGCTTTGCTTTGGACAGAGCAAACTATTCTAGTTCCTTGAACACACGACTGTTTCCCACTCCTGTACCTCAGGATATGCTTTTACTTTTGCAGGTTACACTCTAGCCTCACTTCTACAACTGTTCAACCCCTATTTGTCCTTTAACATCTAGCTCACAATCAGGTCTTCTGGGGACCTTCCCTAAATCTCTTTCTAGCCTTAAGTCTGCTTCATATGTTCCCTCTCTCTCTAAGTTCCTATAAGACTCTGGGATTACATATGTTTTAGCACTAAAGAAAATATGCTCTAATTGTTGATCTGCTTATCTGTGTTCCCAAGCAGATGAGAATTCTTCAAGACAAGAAGCAGTATTTTGCTTTTTCCCATATTTTCCACACCCAACACAGGATCTAGAATTGTGCAGTGAATGAATGATTACTTAGTGAAGCAAGTACTGTGACTTGGCACATGTCTCAACTTACCCATATCTATTTTCGGCTCCTTTCTGGACTGGAGTTTTACTTCTATGTCAGCAGAGCAGTATAGAAAGAGGCTTAAAGTGGCTTAAAGCTCTAAGCATGTACACAAAAAAGCTGTATTCTAACTTGGATCTGTGGTCTAGAGAAGATGCATCAGCAGGAAAATGATAAAAAATTTCTAGAATCTGAGATTGTTCAAGAAAACTAAGATAACTCCTGAAACAATTTCTTGTTTTATACACACTCACAGTGTTGTGTTTAAATACGTCCCAATCCATGAGGAGAGGATCCATTGAGGAAACTCATTCCATTATTGAGCATGTCTAATTAGAGACTGAGCTAAATAATTTATGTCTTTGTTATAAAACCTAGTTCACTCATGTGTATTACTTGCAGCTTCGTGCAGCTAAGGGCATAGCTCATTGGCTCAAATCTGTTTTGATAGGTCTTCCTCATATTAGTTTGGACTGTGTCCTTTATAGCAACCCAGGGAAAGAGCAATTATTCTTCTATATCACTCTTCACACGGTAAAAGACCATGACCCTCCCTTGGTCTTTTTGTTCTCTAGGCTGAACTCTTCAAGTCTCTTCAACTGTTCTTCATGAAATCTGTTTTCAGATGATGTACCTCATCATCCTGGTCACCAGTCTTTGTATATATTATCAGATTGATCCTGTCTAATCAACAAAATGTACCTAATGCCAACTGTCAAGATTGTATCAGATTTTACACTCTTTGTGAGTAAGCACATTAACCTGCCACAGTTTCATGGATGCAGGCAAAGGACGCAAAACTCCGGGTCAGAGCCAGGGACAGCAACAGCAAAGGCCAGAGTATCAGCATTTTATTATACCAGTTCCCCGAGTCCCAGTTTCCTCAGAGAGATATGAAGAGGGCCAGGTAATATCTCAATGCGTAGTGGGTGTCATTTTATAACAGAAACCACAAGATTGGGAAACCCCATTTTTTATAATGGGGTATAAACAAACCTGCCCAACTTTGCTTCAAAGGGAATAATTATATTTATTTTCCAATGCCCTTTGTTATGCAAATTTTCTCAGAAAGGTATTCCAGAAAAAAAAGGATGGTCAATGCTTTTTCTTGCAAGATGTGCCTAAATGTGAGAGCCTTCTGGAAAACTGTCTCCCAACACCCAGAGTAACCATTAGTACTCAGAAGGTAAACCAGTTCGTGGCGGTAAGTGAACCATACAAAAGAGACAAGTTGCAAAAAGCTCTTGGCTCTGAAAACAGCATTGGGAGCATGTTCTTCAGGTGCATGGGGTAGAAGGATCTCCACCTCAGAAAAGCTGTGGCCATGAATCACGGAGGTCAGCATCCAGTGGACACATCTCCACTTGTTCATTATTTATGAACACTTCCCTTCCTCCATTTAAGTGTGTGTTTAGTGAAACAGGGGTCAGAACCCATGGAATCCCCTTAGGAGTAAATTCTGGGTCCCATGTGTTTACTTGCATTTTTATTTACTGCTTTAATTATGCCTAGTGTAACCAGCCCACAAGACCAAAGCAAAGGGCATGCGCCCATGAAAAATGGGTTTATTATGGAAATTGTGAGTGACTTTTTGTGAACATAACAGTATTGACCCAGCTTAATATTAAGAACAGTCATAAAATTATGACATGTTTTGCCAGAATTTCCAGGTCTGTTCAGTCAGTTTATATGTCTCTGGGCTTCAGAAGAATTTGGGTTTTATTCATTTATTGATTCAACAGAAACTGAACTGCATCAGGCACTCTTAGAGGCCCTGAAGAAAAAGCAATGAAAGATACAAAGCTCCTGACGACCCTTATGGTGCTTACATCCTAGTGAATGAGATGGAAAACAAATAGGTAAATATGTAGATGGACAGTATCAGGCAACGGTAAGTGCAATGAAAAATGAAGCAGAACAAGAGGATAGAAAGCCAGGGAGAAAGGGGTGCTGATTAAGGGAAGGCCTTGCCGACAGACCATCTGAATAAATGGGAAGTACTTTCCCTGATGAAATCTGAAGGAAGAATACCCTAGCAAGTAGGAATAGCAAGTGCAATGAGCTCGGCTTACTTGAGAAAAACCAAGGCCAAAGGAGATAGAGTGGAAGGAGCTAAATACAGTGTAGTTGGAGACGATAAAGGTTTGTCTCTCTTTGGAGCAATATGCTTTATAACACAGGGGAAATCTGAGCTCTTCTTCATGGTAAGAGAAAAATCCCTTTCTCTTGTCACTGTTTCATCTTTATGAACAAACTTAAAAAGTGAAAAACGAACACACTACAGCTTGAGATAGTTTCATAAAATTCTACATTATCGCCATGCTTAAAACTTTGCATTGATTTTCCATTAATTACCACGTAAATAAAAACACATTGGCATCTCATGCAAATCTATTTGGCCAATTCTCCAGCCTCACCTTCCATGTGGTACCACCCTTAGACCATAGGATCCAGCCTTAAAGGAGCCCATGCAGACCCTACAATGAGCCACCTTGCAGGCTTGTCCTGATAATACCTCTTCCTGGAGTGTCTCTGCTTTCTTTCCTCCCCATTCTCTCCCATGCTTCACTCAAGACTGGGCTTGGAGGTCGCAGTTCTCAGAAACTCTAGCTAAACAGGAAATCCGAATAGGGATCCCCCTTCTGTCTTTGCTTCTTTCTTCCATCTTTTTATTTTCAACTGTAATCACATTTATTGTTTATCACAGTTGAGGTTGAGCTGCCTGCAGGGAGGAAATCTCAGATTTCATCTCTTATTTCCAGTTTTCTTCCTTCCTTCCTTCCTTTGCTTGTTTCATTCTTTCTTTTACTTTCCTTCTCCCTTTCTCTCTCTCTCTCTCTTTCTTTCTTTCTTTCTTTCTTTGCATTCACAATCAACCTGAGCCACATGATGACTTTCCAGTCATTCATTCTGCTAAACCCATGAACTGTATTTCTTTTTTTTAATTTAATTTATTTTTTTAATTTACATCCAAGTTAGTTAGCATATAGTGCAAAAATTATTTCAGGAGTAGATTCCTTAATGCCCTTACCCATTCTGCCCATCCCCTCCAGTAACCCTCTGTTCTCCATATTTAAGAGTCGCTTGTGTTTTGTCCCCCTCCCTGTTTTTATATTATTTTTGCTTTGCTTCCCTTTTGTTCATCTGTTTTGTGTCTTAAAGTCCTCATATGAGTGAAGCCATATGATTATTGTCTTTCTCTGATTAATTTCACTTAGCATAATACCCTCTAGTTCCATCCACATAGTTGCAAATGGCAAGATTTCATTCTTTTTGATTGATGAGTAATACTCCATTATATATATTTCCAGTTCTTATCAGAGTATGCTTCTCATGGTAAGTGTGCAATATTTTTGGCAGAATAGATACATGAATGAATGCATGAATATATTACATTTGGGATGTTCTCTATAAGCAGGAACTATTTGAATATATTCTTCTGGATTGCTAAGCAACTGCTCTAAGCATATGGAACACATTTACTTAGAGGCTGCTCAGAATATAATTCAGTAAATTGTTTTAAATCTATAATGCATTGACCGACCACATTTCAAAAAGTTCACACTGCCACTGTCCTCTAATAATCTCTGTGTAATTGGAAATTATCTTTGTGACTTTTTTTTCTCCCCAAAGTTAAGCCCACTATTGTTACTTCAGGAATGATTGTGTATTTCATGTCTTGAGACACCCACTGAAGAAGGGTGAGCAGACCTTGAAACTCGTAGGGAAATATAATCTTTTCTTAGGTAGATTTGTTCTTGGGTTACTTTACAGAGAACTTAAATCTTTGATGCCTTATAATTTTAAAAAGCTGAACTCCTAGTAACACAGAGCATAGCAGTGGTTACCAAAGGCTAGGATGTGAGAGAAAGGGGAGGTTTTTTTTAAGTAGAATGGTGGTTGCCAGGGGTTGGGAGAAGGAAGTCATAAGGAATTACTGCTTAATGGGCACAGAATTTAAGTTTTATAAAAGGAAAAGAGTTCTGGAGATGGATGGTGGTGATGGTTGTACAACAATATGAATGTACTTAATACTACTGAACTATACACTTAGTATGGTTAGGGGGTACATTTTATGTTATTCTATTTTATCACAATAAAAAATGGGGAAAAAATGAAATTTGAAGTCCTTGGCAAGTATAGCTCATAGTAGAATGTGTTAAATGGTTAAATAGAATGCCCCTGGGCTACTGCTGCTCAAACAATGTGTAATGTTTGTTTTAAATTTGGTCAACTCAGAAGCAGACCCTGAGACAAGGATTTGTCAAAAGCACATCCTGATACAAAGATTTGAGTGAGACATTTACTTAGGATGTGCTGGAAATGACAGTAGGCGATTAGGAAATACAATACATGGAAGATAAGGCAGGTCCACAAATACTGTACTATTAAGCTAACTTCCCTAGTAGGAAACTGGAATTTCATCTCTGGGGAAACTCTGGGAATTGATGCAAAACATGTTCCTTACAAATATCCTGTGCAAGAAGTGAAGGAGCATAAAGAAGTCATTGATCAAAGGTTACTTGGGGGTTGTTAACTATTGGATACTTCATGCTTGCCTCTCACTTTGACAGTTGATAGTGGCAGAGGAAGGGAAAAGGTCTCAGGGACAGAGATGCAGATACTGTCAGGCAGGTAGAGGGAAAAGATATATAGGTGGGGCCATGACAATATCCACTACATTTTATTGCTCAGCAAGTATCTTTCCTGGCTCTGAACAACATGGAAGTTCATTCTAAGCTCACCTCTCAAAGAGCTCTCTTACCCCACGAATAGAATAAATTACCACCTGTTTCAGCCCCACATGATGGTGAACTCAGGTAGGATCCAGCACTCAGGATATAGAAAGAGCTACAACACAAGTAGACAAACAAAAGCCTTACCCAGAGGTGGCCAAAAAAAAAAAAAGAAAGAAAGAAAGAAAGAAAGAAAGAAAGAAAGAAAGAAAGAAAGAAATCAATCACCCAGAATTTTACAGAGCATGTCAAAAGCAAGCAAAACTTCAATAAAAATAAATTGATGAAGACTTTGCTTAACATGAACAATGATTAATCACAGAAATAACGGCTGAAAATAAGATTGGTGGGACAAGATTGTATGAGGCACACATGTGCAGATGAGCTGGAGGACAGGCAAAAACAGAGAAAGGAATCTCTAGGCCAGGCCTGGATAAGAGATGCTTTCTTTTCCCAACTATATCAGGCTTACCCCTAGTTCTTTATAGGGAAGGACCTGCACATTGATATGAGAATATCATTGTACTCATGGCTCTTGTAAGTACTCCTGTCAGATCACCTGCATTTGGTTTTTTTCCCATAGTAAAGGACTAATCTTGCTCAACTCATTCTTTTATCATCTTTATAAAATCCTGGAGTAAAGAACTTATCCAGGTATTTCTATGTTGCTATGTAGGGCCTGGGAGAATTCTACATGATTTCTGCTAGGTCAAGAGCCTAGCACCCAAAAGGTATAAGCCATGAAAGCACCCTACACACACACACACACACACACACACACACACACACACACACACACACATGTGGATTTCTCTTGGGTATGCTAGCTGCACATCACAAAATGTCGTCTGAACAGCAGGAATTTTAATTAAATTAGGAGCAATCTAATTTGGCCTAAATTGGCTTACAACAAAAGGTGTTAAGAGGAACAGAAATTGTTCTGCAATATGGATGTTTGTGAAAAAGATGGGCTCAATCCATTGAAAACTGTAATGAAAATGATGTTGAAAATATGAAGCCTTACTGAAGAAGGTAGAAAGCCTGAAAATGCTAATCAGTGATATTCTGACTCAACAAAGAAATTGTTATAAACATTTACTCCTGGTACAAACTGGTTGTATCAGAAGGCACAACAAGTAGTGGGGGCTGGTCCCTGATAAACCTCAAGGGGGTAATGGAAGAATTTGAAGAGGGAACGATGAGTGTAAACCACTATTATTTGTATAACTGGACATGTGCCCCAGTTTGGGCAGAGAAAATAAAAAATATTATTTAAATATATAAATAAAATCCTCCTGCTTCTTTCTTCCAAGCAGTAGAATTTACTAGACTATGAAGAGGACCTTTGCTAGCAGGAATGAAAGGTTGACCAAGCAGAACTACAAAGATTTAGCAAAAAAGAGGGTGAGAAATCTGAAGATGTCAGCTACAGAGCTCCAGTTACACAACATGAGGTCTAGACTGGGCAGGAAAGAAAGGTAAGCATTGGAAAGGAGGGTGATGGGCCATGTGGCAAAGGAAAGTTTGGGAGTACTGTGATGTTATGTGGTGAGGAATCAGGAGCATTCGAAAGAAAGGAGTAGGCTGGGTAGAGAAGGATTTAGGTCATTGTGGGATACAGAAGTTTACATTCTTACTGGTACAGGATTCCTGGCAATAACCAGGGGTGTAGGTGGTTGAAGGGGGGCTGAGGGTCATGGGGAGTCGCAGAGAAAAAAGGAGCTTCAAGATGTGACTATTGGGTGGTTCCTGTCCATGGATGTTGCCCATGACAATTAAAGGAATTGGGGTGGAGAGGAAAATAGCTATGCAATTGCCAAAGTCTTCAGTGGAGAAGGGAAGAGGTCAGAAGCTAAGCAAATAAAGACAACAAGAAGTAGTAAAGAGTGGTATGGATGAATGTAATTAGCCTCAAAGGAAGAGGCTTTTATTTCCATGAAGATTAAAGAGTAATGGTCTGGAAGCAGCCAAGAGAACGTCCCCAAGCCTGCATCCCCATGAGACTGAAGTGTGGAAGAAAACTCAGCCTCCGGCCAAAGGAGAAACAAGTGGCCTCTCAGGTCCAGCTGCTATTTAGGTGAAGTGGTGTCTTCAGTGTGTCCTGCACAGCAGTAAGCTCCCCCAGATGTTAGAGATATACAAGCAGATGACATAAAATAATAGGTTTCATGAGCAGATACATTTGAGCTATCCTGCGGGATATACCCTCCTCCAGGAGAAGCATGTTACAAATGAAAAAAATTCAGGAAACTCCTTGGAGTAACAATGTGGTTTATCTGAATGTTTTTATATTCATTTGACTACTGAATCATTGCCCTAAGGAGATATCTAGTAAATAAAATAGATACCCTATGGCAAGTGACAAAAACTGAGGTAAGGTAAGAAGGGAGAAAAAAACTTCAGTGAAAAAGAAAAGAGGTTGGATAAATAGAGGTATAGCGTGGGATCCAAAGTCAGCCTGCCCGGTTTTGAATCCCAGTCAGGCCCTTCCCAGCTCTATAATCCTGAGCAAAGGACTTGCTTTCTACGCCTCAGTTTACTTGCCTACAGAACATGGAGGTGGAAGAGGAGGAGACCCACAGCACAGGGTGGTATTAACAAGTAAATTAACACAGGAATGCATAGAAAGATGCTTGCTGCAGGGTATGTGCCCCCCAAACGACAGTTGTGGCTACCGCAGAGTTTACTTGCATTGGAAGGAGAGTTCCAAGTGACAGTCTGGGTCCCAACAGTGGACACTGCAGGACGACAGTAATCCCAGCTCCAAAGGCAGAAGGTAGGAAATGTGGATCCCAGATTTACGGGGTGGAGATGTGGATCTCAGGCGCACTTCCCCAGACACATTATTAAATATCCTACCTGTCTGCGTAGCTTACAGGTTTGCAATTTGACCAACTTCATGCCCACTGCTGTCTGGGCTACCTAAGACCAGAGGACTGCTTTCTTGAGTGTTTATTATTTACATTTTCTCTAGGGCAAATTTTTCATTCATTTCCTTCAGTCACTTATATATTATTGTTAAAACAAAATTTTTTTAACCAAACGTAAATGCAGGTGATCATCCCCATCTCCCTCTCTGCCTCTTCATCTTTGCCTGACTCAGGAAAACCCCAGAGTTGCTTCCATTCCTATCACTCATGTCAGTGACCTTTTCATTAAGAATGTTAAGAGACATAATCAATTTACTTTTTAATAAAGATAATGGTTGAGAAATACAGAGGTCTTTCTGATCGGCGAATCTTTCTCCAAGCCTTACAACTATTTTCTTCCCTTTTCACTCAATATCTTTTCAAATTACTAACCCAAGACTTCAGGACTCTCTTTTTAGCTGACAGTTCTGAAACAGGAATATTGTACCGTGTCCACATCTCTGAAATCTAATAAGATAGAACATGTTTTCTCTGCTCGGTGAGAGTAGAAGAAAACAAGTGGAGGAGAATGCTCTAGGCCACCATCCAGGAGCCCTGGGTCTATATCTGTCCTGTAGGAGATGACAGGGGTATTAGCTTATTATTCAGAGCCCAGTCTAGGAAAGAATGGTGCTTTTATGGAGCTGGAGAAGCCAATTCAGACTTTCCTTGCTGTCACCTTACACCCGTGGAGGACTTCCCTCTTTACAGAATCCTGTCATCTTCCCAAGGATTGTTCACAACCCACCCCTGTGCACAGCTCCACGTCATTTCTAGATTTTGTGGGGCCACAATCTCTTGGACTGCTTGACCTCTAGTGTGAAGCAAACAAAGGATCCATTAGGATACATATGGGAATGCTGGGGTCAAGTAGGAGCAGGCTTCTCTGAAAGACTTCCCCAAGAATATCTATGTGTAAGTTTATTTTTTTAATGTTTTTTATTTATTTTTGAGAGACAGAGAGAGACGGCATGAGAAGGGGAGGGTCAGAGAGAGAGGGAGACACAGAATCTGAAGCAGGTTCCAGACTCTGAGCTGGCTGTCAGCACAGAGCCCGACGCAGGGCTTGAACCCATGAACCGTGAAATCATGACCTGAGCTGAAGCCCGAAGCCGGATGCTTAACCGACTGAGCCACCCAGGCGCCCCTATGTGTAAGTTTAAATCTGAGTAAGAGTCAGCCAAGTGAAGGTCGAGGGGAAGATGGGCTTTTCTAGGCCAAGGAAAGAATATGTGTGAATGCGGGGAGGTGGGTAGAGTGTGGTTCTAGAGAAACTGATAAGTGTTCAGGACGACTGGAGTGTAGGGTGGATGAACTGAGGATGGATAAGGGGCAGAGAATAAAGAAAATTCCTTCTTAACAGTACTACCCACCTGCATCTGCCCAAAAACAATAAGAAAAGTAAGGAGAGGTACATTACGTATTCTTTCCTGCCCAGCTCTTTTGCCCACATAGATTGTTTGGGTCACACATGCTAAAATAGGGAACAAAGTCCCCCGCACTTGTTCCTTTGATGAGCCTGTATTGAAGGAGGTAAAATCTCTAGCCTCTAAGCCCAAAAAAAAGTTTATTTGATGAAGATTTTGGGGCATGATGTCAGGCCACTGCCACATCTTCCAGAATTGGGTGATAATAGCTGAAACATGATTCAAAGGATAGTACTTACCAGTTAGGGAAGTGACCCTGAACAGGGGAATCGCTGCGAAAAACAATGGCAACCACCTTTTATGGAGCATGTTCTTTGTGACAGTACTTCCTGCCAAGTGTTTGACTCATGTTATCTCATTTCTACCTTCTCAATGATCCTACAAGCACATGCTAATGCCGTCTCTATTTCACAGATAAGGCTTTGGGAGTAAATAAACAACTTTCTCATTTCTTCCATTCTCTTAGCTATAAATGGTCAAGACTCCATTTGTACCCAAGCTCATTTGAATCCAAAACCCATTCTCTTAAATATTTCATAGAACAAAATTTGAAGGGAGGAAAGGATCCATCTGAAGAGTGGCACAGTGGACGTCTTCCTCAAAGCCCTTCTTTGGTTAAGGGTCTCAGAGATGGGAAGCAGTCCTTTGGTGGCTAAGAGGAATCTGGAAGATCCAGTGTTGAATGGACAACTTGGGCAATGGTCAGCACTCATCAGTGCCTGAACTAGGAGCCTGATCAAAGAGGACATAAAGCAGAACTTGGGTCCAGCCTGAAGGTGGATTAGAAGCAGTGTTTATAGTAAATTAGTCAGGATGGAGTGGTTTTGCTATGGTAGCAGCTCCCAAATCCAAGTGGCTTAGCACACAAAGTTGCATCTTTCACTTTCACAACTTCAGCTTCTGGCCCAGGTATCTCTTCAGGGCAACTGTTCTCAACGCGGTGCCCTCAAAGTCCAGGTTGCTGGAAACACCACCATTCTGTGCAGCTTCCTTGGTTAATTCAGCAGGGGAGAGCAAGTCTGGATAATGACATATAGTCCTTTTATGGCTCCCGCCCAGAAGTGACATCTTGCACTTCCATCTACACTAAACTAATCACACATGGCCTCACTTAATTGCACGGGAGCTGATGCATGCAGTCCTCCATGCCCTGGGAACGAGAAAAGAATTGGACATTGATGAACACAGATACACTTACCATGGGAGCCTCCAGAGAGTCCTCAGTAACATGCCTCACTGTATAATAATTTACTAGAGACCCACAATTACCCTTCACTGAACACTGCCTCACAACATCCACAAGGGGTGTTAGCTGAGACAGTTGTATTCATTACACTGTTCCAAGGCTGTCACTTGTTGGACATGGGGTCCAAAGTCCCTTGAGACAAGAAACACAACTCTGACGATATCTCCCATAATCAGACCACAGACGTTAGATGTCTTTGTATGTATCTTTAATGTGAAATTTTTTCCACTTAAGGGAGCTTACATGTATTTCTGGTCCATCATGGCCTCCATGTTGATGAATGTAAATAGTCTGGCAGGAACAGATATTGCTTGGATAATTAAATAGGAAGGACCTGATTACTTTATTACTTATTTTTTTAATTGATGTATAGTTGGCATACACCATTATATTAGTTTCGGTTGTATAGCCTAGTGATTTGACATTTATATATGTTACAAAATGCCCACCACAATAAATGTGGTTGTCATCTATCATCAAACAAAGTTATTATAATATTATTGACTGTGTTTCTTATGCTGTATTTTACATTTTTTGTGACTTACTTATTTTATAACTGGAATTTTTCACCTCTTAATCTCCTTTTATTTTGCCCATCCCTCTGGCAACTACCAGTCTGTTCTCTGTAATTATGAGTCTGTTTCTGTTTTGTTCTGTTTATTCAATTGTTCTGTTTTTTAGATTCCATGTATAAGTGAAATCATATGGTATTTTTTTTCTCTGTCTGACTTTTATCACTTAGCATAATACCATCTAGGTCTACCCATATTGTCACAAAAGGCAAGATTTTATTCACTGTGAAGCCTGAGTAATATCCCATTATATGCAGATATTACATCTTATTTATCTATTTATCCATAGATGGATACCCAAGTTGTTTCCATATCTTGGCTATTGTAAATAATACTGCAATAAACATGGAGTGTAGATACCCTTTCAAATTAGTGTTTTCATTTCATACCCAGAATTGCTAAATACTGTGGTATTTATCTTTTAATTTTTTGAGGAAACTCCATCCTGTTTTCTACAGTGGCTGCAACAATTTGCATTCCCAAAAACATGGCATGTGGGTTCCTTTTTCTCTATCTCCTCACCAACACTTATTATTTCTTGTCTTTTGGATACTAGCAATTATGACAGGTGTGAAGAGTTATCTCATCCTGGTTTTGATTTGCATTTCCCTGATCCTTACCGATGTTGAGCATCTTTTCATGTGTCTGTTGGCCATGTGGGTGTCTTCTTTGAGGGTCTGTTTACTTTAAAGATTCAGAAAAGTGTTAAAGTCGGGATTTACAGTAAACAGATTGGCAACATTCTACAGGATTGATGAGATACAAGCCATAAGACCTTTCTTCTGGATTCCATAATCTGAGAGTGAGGATTTCACCAGAATGCGTCCGAATATACCTCCCAGAAGAGTCACTTTCTACACATGAGTGGCCTTATACACATGCTCTAGAGGCATACCACAGACCCTGTCATCTTGGGAAGATTCAACTCATGAATCTCAATAGTATACAATAGGCCCCACATTCAGAGGGCAGAGCAGTTCTGTAAATGTGGGGAGATGGCTGGCCTCTTCAGATGGAGGCGTAAGCTCATGGATGCCTGGATTGAGCAGGGCTTTTGCCCACACCAATACAGATGCTTGATTTTTAACGGGCAAGAATGAAGTGGGAACCAGGGTTCCACTTCAAACTTCAAAATTCTTTGCTAAGCAAAATGGGGTTGGGTGCTGAAAATCAAAATGCACAAAGTTCTCTTTTCTTTCTTTTTTTTCCCCCTTTAAGAATACTTGTGGTTGAGAATCAAAGAAAAAAGGTCGTATCTTAAATCTTTTTAGTGACAATTGCTCCGTTGCCATCAGAATGCACTTAACTCCATCTTTCCTTCCTCCATGTCTTCTCAAGAGGAGTAATGCTGTTGTAATCATAATTCAATCACATGAATTCCATCTCATTGGAATGGAATGGAATTAAAGACAATCATCTCAAACAAAAGTTTGACAATTTCTTCTGCTTAAGGACCTGAGCAAAGTAGTACAGAATGAGACAGGGATAATCAGAAATGGCAGAGGGCAAAATTTTAAAAACTTTACTTTCTTAAGACTCATAAAATTCAAGCTTCAAAGAGTTATAGAGAGGGGTGCCTGGGTGGCTCAGTCAGTTAAGTGCCTGACTCTTGATTTCAGCTCAGGGCATGATCTCACAGTTTGTGAGTTTGAGCCCCACATCAGGCTCTGCACTGAGAGTGTGGAGTCTGCTTGGGATTACTCTCTCATTCTCTCTCTCTCTCTCTCTCTCTCTCTCTCTCTCTCTCTCTCTTTCTCTCTGTGTGTGTCCCTCGCCTGCACTCTCTCTCAAAAAAATAAATAAACTAATAAAAGACTTTTTTAAAGTTACAGACATATTATGTACATTTACAAAGAAAAATATATCCAATCAGGTTCTTTGTTACTATTTTTAATATTATACTTGATTTCTTATAATAACATTTGCTCACTGTAGAACATTTTAATAACAAAGATAAGGGGAAAAGGTGAAAATTGAAATCAACTATGGTCCTGCCACTCAGACTGTTGATTCTACATATGTGTATGTGTATCTGTCTATATTTATCTATCTACACACCCAAACACACAATTTTTACAAATTGTATTGTCCTAACAATACACTTTTGTGGTAAGCAATAGTACTATTCATTAATATCCAGTTGTCCTCTTCTTTCGTGTCCATACGATGACTTACTTCCCTACCCTTTGAGGTTGGATGTATCCACTGACTTTGGCAAATAAGATGTGAGCAGAAGTGATGTATGTCACTTTGGGGTGGAAGCATTTAATTTCCAATAGTGACTGGCTGACCTGCTCTTCCCCTGCTGTGACATGAAGTTGCCACAAGATGGAAATAGCCTGAAATGCTCTGCCAGCACATGTAGAGAGCTGCCCTTGTGAGTCACCAGCTCTATGGGCCCTTTGTGTAAGAAAGACACTGAAAACTTCGGGGCTGATAGAGCAGCATAACATAGTTTCTTCTGACCAATGCAATCTTTAGCATTGTTCTGACAATAAACGTTCTAAAAGTTCATTAAAAGACTAAATTATAGGACATGAGGGTGAATCAGTCAGTTAACCATCTGACTTTGGCTTAGGTCATGATCTCACAGTTTGTGAGTTCGAGTCCCATATCAGGTGAGCTCAAGCCTTGCTTTGGGTGAGCCCCACTTCTCTCTCCCTTTCTCTCTCTCTCTGCCCCTTGGGGAATTCTCTCTCCCTCTCTCCACCCTCACTTGCTTGCAGTCTCTTTCTCTCTCTCAAAACAAAGATAATTACATTTCCTCATAATTTATTCAGTTTCTTATTATTGAATATTTAAATTAGTTCTCATTTATAACCAATATTATAAGGAACATATCATTAGTTACAATTTTTCTCATATCCATGGTTATTTCCTTTAGATGCAATCATTGAAGCAACAGCCAGTTCAAAAGATATATAATGATATATAAAACTAAAGTTTTCTTTAAAAAATCAATAAATTAAATGAAAATGAAAATATATATATATAGTGCCTAATCATCCTACCAAAAAATCCTGTTGACAGAATCATCAATGACACAAAGAATAGATGATTTCTCAGTTTAATATATATTCTATCCATCTATCTTGTAAAGGTGAAAATGATACCCTATGGTTTTTAATTACAATTCTATGAGTTAAATTCTTTTTCATAATTGTATGGGCTATTTGTATTTCCTCTTTTGTGATTTGTCTTTTCATCATATTCTCATCTCTTAAGATACCTCCATTTGCTAAGTGTATAATTATTGATAATATTAAAACAACTATACATTCATTAAAAAGTAACCTTTGTCATATGCACTGTGAATATTTTTTCCAACTACTAATTTGGCTGGAAACATTCCATTGTTATTTATATTTTTTAATATACAGATGTGTTTATAGTTTTGTTTTTCAGGTTATCAAACCTATTAATATTTTTCTTTATGGGTTCTACTTCCAGCAATATGTCATAACTATCTTCTTCATCCCACATAAAAATACATATTTTTCTAGTACTTTATGATTTTGTTTTTATACTTAAATCTCTGATCCATATGGTATATAAGTTGTATATGGCATAAAATTCAGATCTATTTTTTCCCCCAGATGGCCGGTTTTCCTAACAATGCTTACTGAATAATCCTCCCTTTCCATACAAATTTTAAATGCCATGTGTATCCATATACCAAGTTCTCAAAAATACTTGCGGCTGGACACATATTCCATCCTACTGACCAATCTGTCTACATCCAAATGGTACCAGGGTGCTTTTTATCTCCCCAGAATTTTAGAGTTTGATTTAATATGTATTTTATATTAGAATAGGAACTCATAGTTTAGAGCTGATTTTAGCTTTTTCCCAGTCTGCTTTAATTATTATATCTTTATACTCATATCAATATATGATACCTTGTATACCTTGTATCATATATTGCTGTTGTATTTTGGCATTTTCTTGTCAATTTTTAACTTTTTATTTTTTAAGGTAAACTTTAAAAAATTTCAATGGGATTTTCATCTTTCCCAGGAACTTTATTAGAGTTGTATTTAATATCTTTTTCTTCATTAATTCACTCAAATATTTATTTGGCACTTACTATGAACCAGGAATCACTCTAGTCATTGGGGATACAGAGAACAGAGAACAGAGAGCACAGAACCATTCTTTGCCCACATGCTTAGATTCTAAGGACAGACAAGAAAGACTATGAGCAAGATAAATAAATACAGCTCAGCTTTTTACATAATAAGAAATAAATAGAAAAAATAAAGGAGGAAAGGGGATATGACATATCATTGTTGGTGGTTTTCAATCAAGTTCTCGTTGAAGTAGATGCCAAGAGAATCCAATGGGTGAGAGATTCTTCAGGAGAGAGGCCTGTGAAGAATAAGATATCAGGAAAAGACAGAAGCACCTTCAGACATGGATGGAAGTCTGACACCCACAAAAAGAGAAAAGAGAAATGGAGGGAGAGGTGGGTAGAAAAGACCTCACAGGAGACTTCTGTGCAGCTCTGAGAAAGTCTCAGCCAGTCTGATGGGGAGCCTCATATAAGCAATGTTCGATAGACTATTAACACTTCGCACAAATAGTCTTGCTATATCAATTGTACCCCACCAGGCATGTTCCTTTGCTGGGAGCAGCCTGGGACCTGGCCCTTCTGAGGTGAACTGTATTGGAGCCAAAGGTGGGGCAGATGCAGGCATCAGCTTCTAAAGCGTTGAGAAAGAGGTGTCTGGTGACCCTCCATGGGCACCACATGGGAGAAAGTTGTAACAGTTTTAATGGGCCAGGTATAAAGTTTAGTGCATAAATCTGGTACATTTTTTTTATTGACCCATAACTATTCTGTAACTGTTGAGATTTTGAGTGAGGTGGTGTTCTTTTTCAAGTCATTTGAAAATGATTGCCAATATGCAGAAAAACTAAATTTTGGCTATTTGTTTTATAACCTGATACTAATTGAATTCTTTTCTTGAGAACAAAAGTATGAGTGGAGGAGGGAGGGAGGGAGGGAGAAAGGGAGAGAGAGAGAGAGAGAGAGAGAGAGAGAGAGAGAGAGAGAGAGAGAGAGTCTCAAGCAGGCTCTGTACTTAGTGGAGCTGCATGCTGGGTTTGATTTCATGAACCATGAGATCATGACCTGAGCTGAAATTAAGAGTCAGATGCACCCCAATGTTTATGGCAGCACTATCAACAGTAGCCAAATTATAGAAAGAACCCATTATATATATATATATATATATATATATATATATATATATATAAATATAAATAATGGACTAGCACTCAGTGATCAAAAAGAATTAAATCTTGCCATATGCAACAATGTAGATGGAACTAGAGTGATGATGCTAAGCAAAATAAATCAGAGAAAAATATATATCATATGATTTTATTCATATGTAGAATTTAAGAAACAAAACATGAACAGAGGGGAAGGGAAGGAAAAATAAGACAAAAACAGAGAGGGAGGCAAACCATAAAAGACTTAAATACAGAGAACGAACTGGGGGCTGCTGGAGGGGAGGTGGGTGGGGGATGGGCTAGCTGGGCAATGGGTACTAAGGAGGGCACTTGTTGGGATAAGCTCTAAATGTTACAAGTAAGTGATGAATCACTAAATGCTACTCCTGAAGCCAATACTATGCTATATGTTAACTAACTTGAATTTTTTTTTTAAAAAGTCATTTAACCATCAAAACCAACCAGGTGCCTGCCAATTCTTATTAATTTAGTTTTTAGTTTGAGATTCTTTATGGTTAAGAACATTATCTCAAATAGTTTTTTCTCCTCAGAAAATTATGCTTCATTTCTTTTCCTTATTCTATTGCCAAATCAAGGTTGAAATATAGTGATGATATGGATACTTTCATGTTCAGGAAAATTCCTCTTAAGTTTTACAGTTAAGAATTATGGTAGATGTTCTATGCCAAGACATGTGAAAAAAATACCTAGATCAATTTCCTAAGAATATCTAAATTACCAAAATTAACTTGGGAAATTGATCTAGGAACATTGTCTTCATTTGTCTTGCTATAGAACTGTAGATAATGTATTCTTATTTACTTTCTGCTCCCTCCCTATCTGTGATCATATCTTTCATCATTCCTAGTGTTTGTGGTTTGGGCCTTTGCTTATTCTTCTTCTTCACCCAGACTTCAAGAAATATCCTTCTTTTATGTGTCTTTTCAAAGAACCAGCTCTTGAAGTATCTATCATGTCTGCATCTTTTTCTTTTCTAATTTATTAATTTCTGCTTTTATCTTCAACATTCCTTGATTTTTTTTTCTTTGCTTAATTTAATTTTATTTTCACAGGCTTTTAAGAGAGAAAAAAGAGATCTGTTTGTGCCTTTTGGTTCACACCAACCTAGCTGCATCTCTAATCATAATATTAATGACCACATACCACAGGCAGCATGGAGTCGTGACCAATGATGTAGACTCTGGTTTGGTGCCAACTGCCTGTGTTCTTATCCCAGTTCTAGCTGTGCCAGCTGTGAGCATGGACAAGCAGTTGCCACATCAGTAAGATGAGGATTATTATTATAATAAAATTTACCTCATAAGGTTAGTGTGAAGATTATTTGAGTTTATATTTTGTAAAGCTTTTGAACAGAGCGTGGCTCACAGTAACTGCTATGTAATACATGCATACATTACATTTATGCAATGTTTTATCTTTTACAGAGCATTTTCACATTAATTTTATCCATTAGTTATCATGACAACCCCATGAGGCAAACAATTCTCATCCTTACTTCATATCTGAGAAAACTGTAACTCCAACAAATTGACTCCTGTGGCATCACCAGATAGTGAGTGGAGAGCCGGGTCTTATCATTCCATGATCAATGAGCGGCTTAAAGACCAAGTGACATCTTTTGTTTGGGGAGCTTGGGTGGACACAAAGATGTCCATGTTTTAGGCACTGGTAACAGCGGCAGATTTGAGCCCTTCAACTGGATGGCAAATTATCCAAGACTGAAACAAGCAGTCAAGTGTCAACTGTCAAGAAGTGCTGTGGGCTCTAGGCTCTGGATAAGTGTGGCCAGCAGCAGTGGTTAGAGGCCAAAGGAGACCTGATCCAGGAGCAGGAGATGTGTCTAGTCCTGTCCCACCCTGTCTTACTCCATGAGCATGAGCAAGGTACTTTGTTCTGCTTTATTTTCTCAAATATTAATAGGGAAAATAAGGTCTGTCTGGCTTATATCAAAATGTCACTATAGGACAAAATACGCAGATGGCAGTAAAACATTTTGAAAGCTTGTTAAGTTTTCCACATATGCAAGATTCTGTGCGTGCTAAAGGTATCTACCCCACTACTTTCTTTGCTTACATGCTGGAGAGTGAAATGCAGATGTGGAATCAGCTTCCAGACAACAAGCCTGCTCGCAAATTCTTGAACCCAGGAAACTTCTTCCAGCTCTTACTCACACCAAGAGCATCATTATCTTTGCACTGGATGAAAAGATATCTACACATACTCTGAAACAGAAATCTAATTTCCAATTGGCTTCTCTTGGACTGTGAACTTTAGGTAACAGAACACAACAAAATTTTCCACAGGCTCCATTTTACATGGCACACCCATAACCAACAGGAAAGAGAGGGAACCAAAAAATTCTCTTGGCATTTAGTTCTTCAATATGTTGTAAAAGCGTGGGCCACCTGAGGAAAATAATTGTATTAGGAGAGAAGGAGACAGATCCAATTCTGGGTTATATTACCAGAACTGTTTCTCTCACTATATATTTCTCCAGATTCTAGGAATCATCCACTGAAATCTTTTGACATTTAATTCATTGTATCTAGGTTTCTTTTTTTTTTCTTCAACAAGAACTGAGTCTGTTAAGTATGTAGTTTTTCTTGATGAATAGCTACTTTTGATTTTCCTAAAGTTTACAGGATGGGAACTGGAAGGAGATGTATAAATCACTACAAGATGGGCAGGTGAGGGAGGGAGGCTGCTAATCGTCTGTTCCAAATAGAATCCCATTAAAGCTCAACAAGGGGATGTGAGCAGCTAGATTTTAGAGTTTTTCCTCCCTCTGCAAATGAAAGAGAGAGTTGTTTTTTGAGAGCTGACAGGCTTTATCCTTTATGAGTTTCATTTCTCCCTCTCTCTCTCTCTCTTTCTCTCTCTCTCTCTGTCTCTCTGTCTCTCTCTCTCTCTCTGTCTCTCTCTCTGTGTGTGTGTGTGTGTGTGTGTGTGTGTGTGTGTGTGTGTTGGGAGAGAGAAGGGATGAGGAAGGTGGAGGGGGAAGGAGAGGGAGAAACAAAGAAATCAATGTTCAATGTATGTGTAGGAGGAGACCTAAGCCAGAATCCCCACTTGAGGAGAGGACACCAATTGTCTGTAGTCATCCCTGCATGCCAGAGATGCCCAACTCAAGCCAAGAAGGACTCCCACTGCAAAAGAACTTAAGCTGCTCTTAACCAAATTTAGTTTGTGTCCCTAATGAAGATTATTGTCAGAGCCAGCTGCTCTGTTCTTCTCAGACCGCACAGGAGAGGTGCAGAGTTGAGAGCCAGCAAGCGGTGGAAGGGAGCTAGTAATTCTTAAGTGTTGCTAAATATCTGACACCTGTTCATGGCATCACAGTACACACACACACACACACACACACACACACACACACACACAAAATATCTCCTTTAACCTACTAGAAATTTCCAAGAGAGCCAGAGATCTGCCCATTTGGTTCACTGTTCTATCCCCGATGCCTTGAACATGGCAAGTGCACAAGAAATACTTGGGAAATGAATGAAGGAATCTTTACAACTCAAACAGGAGTGGAATAGTTATCGATCTTGTTCTAAGATAAGGAGGTTAAGGTTCAGAGACGTTAAGGAGCAGACAAGTTAGAATTCAGACACGTGTGTCCTGACTCCACAGATAATGCCTTTCAGGATGCAATGCCTTCCTTGCATAACAAACTGGAATGTGTGCAGAGGAAAGGATGCACAGGGAACCAGAAACCATATTTTATAAGACTCTCTGAGGAGCCGAAGCATTCATCTGAGAGAAGAAACACCTCAAGCTAGCAAGCTCTAGAGAGCCCCTTGCCTTTTCTGGGCTTCTGTTCTTCACCAGAGAGATGGAGGGGTTAGACTGGACTGGAGTGCAAGGAATCAGCCCATGTGGCCCCGTTCTCTGCTTTGGCTCCCATGGCAGACATTAATCATTGATCACCGCATTCCTTCTCAATGAACTTGAATGCAACTTCATGAAGATTCTCAAAAGCACTCTGTGCAATGCAACCCTGATTAAAGTTGGCACTAGATCCAACCACTGATTAAAGCTGGCATGCAAGAGAAAGACTCTTTGACTTCTCTTGATTAGAAAATCTCTGATGTCCCTCAAATTTATTTCTGTCCATCAATTCATCACTCTTTCTATCTTGTTGTGTATATTGCTTAGCACACTGAGACACCATGAACAATGAAAGCTTCCAATCTTCCCTGAAAGTAGTAACATAAAAACCAGGTAGTCTCCAGACTCTGGGTTTATCCTTTTAGAGTCCTCTATTCAAACTACTTTCCAGATAGAGAAAAAAAGTGTTTTAACTACAAATCATCTAAATATTGTTGATAGAAGTTTCTAGTACTAAGACAATACCTATTACAAAGACTGTTTCCAAAAGCAAGCTAAAGTTAAAACTTGGGACAGATTTTAGAGTTGAAGTGTTGGCTTCATGGATTGGCTTGTAGTCAACATTTTCTTGAGTTACACATACAGTGAAGATTGCCATGAAATAAGATGACACATTGAAAATAACATTATCTGAGCAGTATCACATCTGGATTTTAGCCAAGCTCAAAGGGTCTAAAATAAAGTTGTTTTTTTTTAATGGACACCTCACACCTGGGTATCTGGCTTTTTAGAGGTTTAGGAAGAGTAAAAGAGAGGATTTCATATTGGTTTTTTTCAATAACTTTTTAATAACACAAATAACCTTCAGTGCCTCATGAGGTATTCCACAAATACCATAAAAGTATAAAACTTAGGGGGACCCTGGAGGGTTCAGACAGTTAAGTGTCTGACTCTTGATTTTGGCTCAGGTCATGATCTCACAGTTCATGAGTTCCAGCCCTGCGTCCAGCTCTATGCTGATGGAGCAGAGACTTCTTGTTATTTTCTCTCTCTCTGCCTCTCTCTCTCTCTCTTTCTCTCTCTCTGTCTCTGTTTCTCTCTCTCTCTCTCTCTCTCTCTCTCTCTCTCCTCCTCCCATGCACTGTCTAAAAATAAATGAATAAACTTTAAAAAAAGAATCTATAAAATATATAAAATTTAAATTCCTTGTTTAGAAATTCTAACATTTGTTGTCCTATTAGAGTCACTGGTTGCAAACAACAGAAGTCAACCCTAACTGATACAGACAGAAAGGGAATTTATGATGGGGTATTAAGACATTCCAGGAATGGATCCAGATGCTGCAGAACTAGGCTCAGGAAGTACAAAATACAGCCAGGATCCTGCCCCATCACAACAGCCACAGGAGCGCGTGCACATACACACACCTCCCCCCACCACAATGCTGGACTCGGTTGCCCTGGGACCACACCCCTGCACCAATAAGCTTCTGATTTCAGCATAGCTGTTGTGAATAATTTCTAACTCTCCCTTTCTCTTTTATCATTTCCTCATGAATGAAAGTCTCAGACAGATTAGTAACACTCACATTTGGTCCAGTAACCAGCCATTAATGGGGGGAGATAGAAACTACCTGCCCTTCCTGTGTCTTCTGCTCAAATGGAATGAGTTCGGGAAGTGAGCAGCAATGACACCTATGACACCTGTTAGAATAAAAAGCCCAAATAATTACAAAGTGAATTTCATGTCAGTGAAATACTCAATAACAAATAAATATAACTGATTTAGTGACTACTTCCTTTCAGCAACACACTGGGCACTAGACAGAATCTCTTTCATGCCATTTAATTACTTATAAAACCCTAAGGAGACAGATATTATTTTCCCCAATCTGGGGCGAGGAAAGACTATTCACCCAGGGTCACACAGCTAGTAAACCTCAGAGGCAGAATTCAAAGGTAGGTCTTTCTGAAGCCAACCCACTAGTACTGACCATGAAACTGCATCACCTCTCTATGAACATTGCCAGGGTGGCCAGAATCCGGGCTTGCCTTTACCAAGTATATGATAAATGGCTGTTCTGGTGTTTCCTTCCAGCAGACAGTCCTTCAGTGAGTGTTTAATACATAGAAGCCATCATCATGCACGCGCTCCTGTGGTTGTTGTGATGGGGCAGGATCCTGGCTGTATTTTGACTTCCTGAGCCTAGTTCTCCAGCATTTGGATCCATTCCTTGAATGTCTTAATACTCCATCATAGGTATCATGAAGCAGACACAAGTGTGAGTAAAGCATATGTCAATTTCTAACTACAATATGGAGGATAATGAGATAGTTGCAAGAGACAGTACAAGATCAGTCACACCCTGAAAATCCCTTGAGAACAAGGATTGTGTCTTTCTTGCTCACATGATATCTTCACTGGCCCATAGTGAGCTTTCAGTAAATATTTAATGAAGGGATAAGAATAACTAACATTTATTAAGCACTTACCATGAGCCAAGGGCTCGATCAAGCCCTTATGAGATAAATACTATTATTATCTCTATTGTGAACACTATGGCTGAGAGGGAGTTTGCCTATGATCATATGTAAGTAGGGGGCATAGTTTGGGTACAAATCCATGTAGCCTTCCCCATAGGGTGCCCACCCTCTTAAGGAGTAAGGGTTTCATTTTGAGGTTGACTTTGCTTCAGGGAGCATTGCTGCCCATCTGTCTTCACATCTGCACAGCACAACATCCACAGGGACAGCGAGAGGGCATGCTTTTCAGGACAAGAAACATCGTCCCCATAATTCCCAGGTAGAACCCCTCTTTGCATCTAACTGGTAGGAATTGGTCCTATGCCCATTCCTAAACTGATCCCTGTGGCCAAAGGAAAGGGTGAGTTGGTAGACTCTGGCCAAAGTGGTCGGTCAGTCAAACCAGATCTAGCGAGGCATCAAGGGGGGAATTGAGGATCTTGTCTTACTAGGGCCGAGCTCTGCGCACGGAGGTAGATTCAACTTTCCCTGGAGCAGACAGATACTGGGAGATGGGCGAATACCCAAAAGTAAATTAAGGTAGTCTCAGGAAGAGGTAAAAGACAAGGTGCATGCGCTGTAGGCAACTATGTCCACTACAACCCCTCCTCTTTAAAATTCCACAACGGCTCCCTACAATTGTCAGAACAAAGTCCAAATGTCTTGGCAAAGCATACAACCTCCTTCATTAGCCATTTGCTTTAAAACTGCCTTTCTTTCCAGGCTCACCTCCAGCCACTGCGTGTTCCATAGCCTCTCCTCCCAAAACTATTCACACGTCTCTAAAAGCATAGCTCTGCTCATTCCCTTGATTTTGCCTATGCCATCCGGTGCCTGGAAAGCTTTTCAACACTCAGTGAATATGGCAGCTCTGGCAGGGAGCTTCTCTCTCCACTACCGCCTACCCCACTCCAATCAGGCAGGTCCTACCAGAGATGCAATTCCCCAGTATGTCCATCGCGGGGCGCTGTGAGACTGTCTGCGCAGGTCGGCCTCGGTCACTCCTCTTCACCTGGGGTCCAGGCCCAGAACCTGGAAAGTAGGCGGCTTGAGTCTGAAGGTAAGGAGTGAGTGAATCTTGATGTGATAAACTGTCTCAGCTTCCAAGCTTTCCTTCCCAACCCTTATCACAATTGAAATTACAAATCCATTGATGTAATCATTTGATTGGTGTCTATTTCCCTATAAAAATGTAAGCTCTGTGGGGGCCAGGACCATGCCTTTTGTTCACCTTGGCACCTATCAGAGTCTGACACATTCCAAGAGTTTAATAAATATCTGTTGAATGAGTAGAACATCCAGGGTTTAAAACTGCCTGAAAATCGCATACCCTATTTTTTTTCCTTCATATCTATTTCCTTCGTCAAGGAAATAATATTGCTCATAGGAACAGAGAAGAGATCTAGGCTTTATTCCAGACATTTTTTTTCACAGCTTTGGTTGCTGGAAAAGAGGCAAAAACCCCGAGTCACGTGATTTTATATTTAGAATATTAATTTTCCCTAGGTCATGCAGAAACAGCAATACTTTCTTTAATGAAATGCTTTTGTACTAATTTCTATTTGTATGCAAAAGACGTCATGGGTTTAACACTTGGGTAGAACCTCCCCCTTCCCCCCCCCCACACCCATATCTGCATAGCAGAAGAAGGGGAAAGGCTTCTGATTTATTACACATAAACAAAATGAATAAGATAACATTTTATTAGTTAGAAACCATTATAAAAAACAGCAATAAAGTGAGGCAGTACAAGTGGAAGCCGCCTTTATCAATAAATCCTCGGAAGTTTAGGACCCCGGTGCATGTTGTAACAATAATAATTAAAAAGGATAATTAAAAGGATCAGATTGCAGCACTGTATCATGTTATCAAGAAGCAGCCTTATAACAACAGGGAACATCAGGGCAGTGATGGTCTGTGACTCTCGAACCTCTGTGGAAGAGAAAGGTGTTTGAAATTCAAGTTGTTTTAGCTAATGCGAGAAGAATCCGTTTCTCGGTTATGTCATATTGAAACATGCAAATCCAGGCAAGAAATGGCTCTCCTTTAAAGTCAGTATCTTTTTTAAGTCTTGTTTTTGATGGTGAGTAGTAAATGGCTTTATTAAATTAGCCATGTCCATCCTATCAATTATAGTTGATACTATAACTAAGAGATGTAGGTGAGAAAGACAGTTTACTTTTTTTTTTTTTTTTTTACAAGAGACTCGGGTTTTCTTCCTGTGACTGAGAATCTTCATTTCATCCTAGAAAATCCTTATGACACATTGCAAATATTTTTTATATAAAAGCATCACAGGGAAACACAGAGACTTCAGAGGTTTTTCATTTCCCAGAGAGCCACAATCAGTTTTTAGAAAGTAAATTGTGTCCTCTACCCTTTCCCTCCCCCCAGGTCAATGCTTCCCCCCCCCCACCCTGGTCAGTTTAATGTGAGTCGCTGCCTGGGCTTTGTTCTACGGAATAACATTTTCTCCTGGGAGTCGCTACATGCAAAACACTCCCCACTGAGAGAGTGGAAATTTACCCATAAGACTTTCTTCCAGCAGCAAGACCCTGGAGGAAACCTGATCAGAATGTTTAAAGACTTGACTAGCTCCTTCTCCTCAACCCTCCCCAAACATCTCAGAGAAAAAACATAATAAACCATTACTTAAGGTTTATAATACCTGGTGACAACAGAAAACTGAAAATAGGTAGAGTACTTCCTATTTTTCTTCTGCTACTCCATCTTTCACGACGTTTTTTGTTCTCTCTTCTTTCTCATTTTGGTTTATAGCCACCCTGCAGTTGTCCAATTGATCAATGCATCAACTTTTTTTAAAACAACTGCCAGATACTTAAGAAGTTAGGTAAAGCTAAGTAGCTATTATTTTGCAACGTTTTTATAAACTCAGATGTATTTTCCGCAGTGCAAGGGACATTGATTTACCTCTAAAATAATACATATACTCATGAATGGTGTTATAAACAAGACAACACGTCCAAAATGGAGTCACTCATACTAAGCCCCATGTAACCAAACTGAGACTTAATTACAGTTTCAGCCTCTCCCAGAAATGGAATCTTAAACCAGTAGATCAGGAATTGCCGAATCAGCATTGTTAGGTAATCTGCCTGATAGACCCCTCCCTTCCCCTAAAGAAAAATGATCTTTTCATAACCAATCTGCTTTTCTGTCCAAGGTAACCTCCTTTTTCCCCCTCTTCCTTCTGTCTATAAAAGTCTTTCATTCTGTACAGCTGCCTGGAGGTCCTTTCTATCAGCTATATTGGTTGCTCCCCAATTCATGAATCTGTGAATAAAGCCAATAAAATCTTTAAAATCTACTCAGGTGAATTTTGTTTTATAACACAAGAAAGCTTCGTTGTGGTTCCTTTACATAAAATCTTGAAGCAACTTTATCTTTGTAATACACATACATATATGATATAATGTAACTAATAATGCGTAATGTATCAATTATTCATATATAGGTACACATATATATGTAAACATATCATTTTTTTAAGGAGTAAAGCTAATAATCATGGAAGACATGGAAGTAGCCCAGCCCAAGGACTTTGCTTCTCCCTCATCAACATTTGTCAAATGATGATGCTACTAAAAATGGGAAGGACGAAAGCAAAGCAGTTCCCGACTTAGGGAGGGTGTAGGCAGAACTGACAAGAGCTGGTGGACCAACTGTCACCTGCTGGATGGCCAAGGGACAAGCAGAGGCTTGATGGTCCCCGGGCTAGACGTTTTGTCATCTTTTCTCTTTATTGAGAACATTGTTATCTAGGATTTCAAAAGTGCTCTTAGAATACACTTTCCTAAATAGTATGTGGAGTTGCACAATGTATGCCTGTATAAAAACCCTGTTAAAAATTTCAAAGTTTGCAAACTGGAAGAATAAGTGAGTGGCTCATTTAATTTATTTTAATCAGTTATATCAGGAAAATGCAATTCTATTGAAGGGAAACCTTTGCAGAAGCAGAGAGCAATTATGTTTTGCGCACAGAGTACTCTTTTTTAAAAAAGACCATGTGTGCAGCATAAAAAAAAGCTTAGTAATGTCAATCATCTTGATTTCAAATTCCTTCAATGCAGCCCTTAAACAGTGCAGAAATTATAGAAAGCAGAAGCTATTTCTCTCAAGATTCTGTGCAGCTGTTTTCTGCAATTCTTGAATATTCTTGATATAAATGTGTTTCTGAATGTACCTGCTTGTAAAAGTAAAAATTACTGCAGTAATGCTCTTCACCTTGTTTTAAATAGACATTCTCACATCGTAACTTAAAGAGAATAATGCACCATAGGCCCCTTGAGTGAGCTAAACTTTGACTAATTTTAAGTAATAGGATTTCCCTCTAATAATTAACATCACATTATGCAGAGGAGTAGCTTAAAAGTTGAGAAATAGGTGGTGATGGTACAAAATGGCAGTTCATTTTAAGGGAGTTTCTTAAATTGTTGAAGATATTTGCAGGAGGAGGCAAGTGAGAAACTTTTTCGATGAGTACCATACTTCCAAAGAGACATCCAAATGCTATCCCTAGGGAGAGCAGAGATCTCTGCTTTCACAGATTTGAGCAGCTTTAAAATAAAGTCAGTGCATTTCACAAGTAAAAACAATCATGTTTCCTTTCCACTGAATGAAGGTAAATCAACTTTGAGCTCAATATTGAGTTGAAATCTCTTAAGATGTAGTGACTTATAACCTGTCCAGATATGATTAACAAAGACCTTTGATTAAAAATGGGAATATAGATGGTTTGTGACAGGTAAATCCCTCAAGTTCGGTGTGCAAGTTTCCATTGTTTCATATATTCTTAGATTCAGGTCATTTTCTGGTCTGTAACATGGGAAGTTGTGTAGTTTCATTATTATTAGAAAGCCAACCACCAGGTAGAGACTTTCAACAAATACTTCCAGTCTCCTGGAAGAAATGAATAACCTGAAAGTATAGTGTCGGTTTCATAACCCTGGCAGCCCCTAGCTTAGAAATGGGCTGCACTCCAAAAGTTCACAGGGAAGCCAATGGTTTAGAATTCAGAATGCATTTTCCTATAGATCAGTTCCATCTATTGTGTTGGTTTCCTCAGCAAAAAAAACTCTATTTGACTCCTAAGAAACCAGAAGGAGGCATTAATACTAAAGAACATTATTTTAAATATATTGTTTGACCACTTATGATACTGTAATTGAAGAGAAATAAATTTTAATTTTTAAGCCAGGTTAATAAGAGGTGATATCCTTGCTCCCAAAAAGCAGTGACAAATTACTGAGCATTAGGAAGTTACAACAGGCTACCCGGATGGGAAGAATTTGTTGACTCTTAGCAATTCTACAATTGCAGGAGAGGCATGTTTTTTTTCTGTTATTCATTTCTCATTAATTTTGAGTCACATAATAAAATGAATATATATCTCACTACCCATTAGCTGTGTTACCTTGGACAATTTACTTACTCTCTCTGTGCCTCAGGGTTTTTTTGTGAAAATGGATAATTCTTCAGTAGAAATTTATTCTTTGCCTCACCCAGTTTGTAACTCTCCTCTTCAAGCTATATCCCTGGTTTTCACTGGAAAATTCTCTCCCACCCAATTCTCATCTGGCAGGTGTGAACGGGGCCCTATCCCCGCTCAATCCTTAGAGTGGAACTCAGGACCCCAGACCTGCCAATCAGAGCTGGCTTTGGGGGTGACTTCAGAGTGACTGCTTCAAGAGTGATCCAGCCATGTGAGCAGATCCAATAAGAATGAACCTCAGGGTCATGAATTCAAGTCCCATGTTGGGTGTAGAAGTTACTGAAAATATAAATAAATAATCTTGTTTAAAAAAGGATCAATCTCAGAATGTTACTTTTCCTGGGGATACTGGGACAGAAATGTTTCATCTTCATCTGCTAGGTTTAAATCTGGAAAGATATGTTTCAGGAATACTTGGCAGTAATCTCCAATTTCCCAGTGGCTCTGACTGGAGGAGAGGGAAGGGAAAGCTACACTCTGTCCACCCTGTCCCCACACGGGGGACATTTGGCAATATTTGGGCACATTTTTTGTTGTCACAACTCTGGGAGCGTGCAGGGGTTACTAGTCTCAACTAATGAATGAAGGGCAGATATTCCACTAAACATCTTACAATGCACAGGATGGCTCCCCACAATGAAAAGTTTTCTGTCCCCAAAATGTCAATAGTTGAGGATTCCTGCTCTAATTCTATGGCCGCATGACAACATCACAAAAGCAGAGTCAAGAAATGGAGAACAAGTGACTCCTGGTGATACTGTTTGGATTCTGGATTAATTCACAAGGAGCATGATTTTGTGTCACTTTCATTCAAAAAATTCTTAAATGATAAATTGATTAAGTATGGAACATCACATGAGACATACAGTAGGCATCCAATAAGTGTTGGTGTTTTCGTTAAAGGTTACTACTCACACGAGAAGCGGGATCGGGGGAAACCAGAATAACAAACCTGTTTATAATCAAATGTTCATGGATCAGATGCTACCTACATAGGATTAAGTGGTTTAGTCCCTATAGTACACACCTGTGCCCTTCACTGTGCTCTCAATGCATTCCGCATTTCTGATTTGTACTCAGAAAACAACAACAACAGATAATACCATTGTTGTCCACGATTTGCAATTTTTTCTCTGATTAGATCTCATGTTATCAAGAAGCTAATATATCTGTTAGGAGACCAAAAAATTAAAAGAAAAGAAAAAAGTACACATTTTTTTTACAAAACTCACCAAGACTTTTAAAAGTGACTACAAGTCTGTCCATGCAAAGCAAGATGACAGTTTAAAAACTGCTTCATAAAATAACATTTAGGAGTAAAAAAAGTTTTCATTAATATTCCATATATTTTTCAGTTCTTGTGCTTTTGGAATATATCACAGAAGCGGACTGGGGGGTACTGTATCCTAAACTTGTTGGTTAAAAAAAAGTTGAAAATATTTTTGTTTTTGATATTGCTCTTTCCCAAAAGGTAGTAGGAATGTATAGATGTATGTATATGTGTATATATACATATGCCATTTGACCAACTCAAAATACATACCACATTTCTTGATTTCCCAATTCTGTAGCTTCTAGGGCATACGTTTCACAGTATTTTTGCTCTCTTAACAGTTTGTGCATTTCATTCCTCTGTAAGATATGAATGTATTATACTAAGAGATATTATATAAATGAGACCATTATTCAAAATGAGAATCTTCTCTACTAACAGCATCACTATTTGTAGCATATAAGACTAAATAAATGTCTCCCATGAGTGACTAAATGCAAAATAAAAAGTAACCACTCAACTTTAATAGTTTAAAAAATGCTATTAAACATAATGGCTTCTTGACATTCAAAGCAGCGCTATGTTTTAAGTGATCTTCATTTTTTAAGAACTACTTTATTTTCATTTTAAATATTGATGGCAAATCAAGTTCTCCAGGGTGAAGAACCAAAGGAGAAAGCTTTCTAAAGAAAATAAATTTCCATGGACTTTGGAGTTTCAAGGTGCTACTTTTTTTTTTTTGTTTTGTTTCTGCTGGTTTTGGTTTTATGTTCTCCTGAGGCTATGTAATAACATCATATAAATGAACACCCTGAAAAACTGACAGAGCAATCTTATTTCTCAAGATTTTCTTCAATTCCTGCTGGTAGGTACTTTTGGTCACATCCCTGCCTTCCTCACTTTAATCTGAAGGGGGAGCTCTGACCTCTACAGAGGACACCTGAAGAACAAAATGGCCCTGTGGGACCACCACCATGGAATGAAAGTCCTGTGAAGGAAATGACACTGGCAGCACAAGCAGAAGAGAATGTAGAGTCTTCAGAGGAAGTAGTGACCCCTTTCTTTTCTTATCCCCATGCAGAAGATTAACACTGGCATCAGACTTGAAGGGAAAACAAAGCAGGCACAACAAACCTGAGTTTAGTCTAGAATTATGTGAGGGGCACCTTTGAGATCTGGCTCTTACCCCACTCCCGTTCATCAGGTTAGAAGGAAAGAACCCTGGCTAGGAATAGTGTGTGTGTAGCTAACATGTCCTATGCTGTGCTACAGTTGTGTGCTGGTATGACCAGACAAGGATTCTGGGAGAGGGAATGCGTGAGCATAGGTCCCTAACAAGTAACTGTATTCAGTTGACTATAGAATGATGTCAGATCAAAGATGCAAATCTCTGCCTGCTAGACTCCAAGCTCACTGCGGGCAGGGCCTAGGTCTGTCTTATTCCTCATAGTGTTCCCAGTCTCTGTGTGCCTGGAAAAAGGCAGAAATGTGACCCATCAACCACTTACCACAGGAAAACCAAACCAAACCAGTATTTGCTTAAAGACTTTGAGAAACTCATCCAGCCATCTTGGACTTTAGTTTCCTCACTGCCTAAAATGTAAAGGATAAAGTAAACAGTTTCTCTGATACTGCATAGCTCGTTGAAGCTATAAAACACTCCTCACAAAATATCCAGACGTATGTCCAGAGAGATGATGACCAGCCACCTGTCTCTTATATATATCACTTGAAGTCACAGTTGGGAAAAATTTTTAAATGTGAAGATATTTGTCAGACTAAGCATTTCTGTCATATATAAGGCAACACCAAAGCCCGCCCTCTACTACCACTAAAAAGATGTCCATGCTGGCTGCCAATCACCTAGAGATATTTTCATCTTGTGGCGGTCAGCAGAATTATTTGCCTAGAACTTTCAAGGATTTTATTCTTGTCTCACTGATCAGCCATGTTCGATATTGTGCAACAGGAAAAAGTTGCCAGGCCATAAAAACCCTACAGAGAACAAGTCCCCTTTGAGGGGCACAGCAGCACAGCTGACATGCTCAGGTTTGGGAGTCAGATCTACCAGAGCATGAACTCCAATGGACACTTGCCTTCTTTGAACTATAATCACCTCCTCTGAAACACAAAAACAGTTCCTGCCTCACTGAGGTGGGAAGATAAAGGAAATGATGTATGTGAAATGTATGTCCATAGTTAACATTCAATGAAAAGAAGCAACTATTATTATTTAAGGCTCCCTCACTTGCTCTGACACATCAAGAAAGAAATTATTTAAGGGATAAAAAAAAAAAGTGGATGCTGAGATCTTTTCAGAAGGTGGTGAATTGAAAGAATGAAGAAAAGACTGGATGTGGAGTCAGAAAATCTGGAACGCCTCCCCTACTTACAAGATATATGATCTTGGGCTAGTCACTTTATCTCTTGAACCCAGCTTCCTCTTCTGTAAAGTAAGATTAATCATGTGCCCCTAGAAAGCACTCTGTCAATTCTAAAGTGCTATTCAAATGTTCATTGCTAATGTCATTATTACTGTAGACAAAGTGGTTCAAGGACACACTAATAACACAGACTTAGAAATCTGTGACATGTCTACGGATGGATAAGAAGCAGTAGCTAAGGATTTGCCATATTGACATTCTGGAACAAAAGAGAGAGTAATTTTTTTTTTAAGTCTTTTGGCAGTTGGGAAGCAAAAAAAAGCAGAATTAGAATTGCAACCACTTGTAGGTTCTTCCGGACTGGTGGTCGCCTCACCACGTTGAGGTAGAAGGAATTAAATCTATTTGCATTATATTGTATTCATAATTACTTCCTTAAATACAGCCAGAACCACCTTTGATTTCCAAACAAACTGCTCTGTTTCCGAAGCACTTTATGTCTATACACAGATTTAAGAAAGTTACGTAACAGAAGACGGAGAGAAAAACTTCAAAAGCCCTGAAATTCATCGAAAGCTTCTTCAAACCACTAGACTGTGATATGGAATGAAGAACAGCAAGTTCCAGTGTATCAAAGTTCACCTCTGAGGTTAGAAACAGGCCCTCTTCAGAGTCGTCAATATTGTCACAAATCATGAGTCCACAAATCATATTCATAAGCCAATCACACCAGCTTTAACAAGTGTGGATGTTCCTTAGCAGACCAGAAGGAGCCTTGGGGTACTTTTCAAGGTGTGAATGACAAGCTGGGAGGAGTTGGTTGTCCACTGGAGGGGCAGTTGAGGGCCATTAAGCCTAGCCAGTCATTAATCTCCAGGAAGTGCCCCAAGGTCGTTATTGCTATTATAAACTAAAAATGAAAAGAAAAAGAGAAGGCACGTAGTTCTTTTTTATGGGTGATACAGTTTCAATTGGCACATATTGAGCATTCCTAGAGATTTAATTAAGCAATCAGATTGCTTGAGTGGTCTCAATATTCAGTGCCTTTTATAGAGTTCTTTAATGACTATGCATAGAATTATTCTGGATACTTTATGGACCATAGCAAGTGAGACTTTATGTCTTCCCAGGAATACAGTGAACCTTTCCTCCATTCCTCTAGCTTAAACAAAGGTGTGGTTGTTGGTAGCAGTGGCGGTAGTGGTGGTGTTTTGGGGTTGGGGGGTGGGCCTTAGGTGTGTGTCTGCAAAAGTGCAGCCAGAAGATCAGAGTAAGATACTTTACTTAAATCGAGAAGCATTTGACTTTGCCTTCTCATGATTCATTCCAGTGAAATATAGTACCAGTGTTGAGTAAAACAAAAAGAGGCAACATATTTAATAACATATTCTTTCAGTTATTTTCCAAGCCATTGGGGGTATAAACAGTATTTTTAAGATGAAGTATATAGCAATGAACAGAATCTATGAGATTTGCATCCACACGTAAAGCAGCATAAGACAGTGATTAAGGAGACTGACTTTGGAGCCAACCACCTGGGTTTAAATCTTCACATATTCATGTACCAGCTGTGAGACATTGGGCACATTACTTAGCCCCTCTGTTCCTCAGTCTTTTCAGTTTTAGAATGAGGTGAAAATAGTTCCTTCTTCTTTGGCTCTTAGAAAGATTAAGTGGATAAATATAGAGGAAAGCACTTAGAATCAAGTACAGCATGTAGTAGGAACTAGATAGGTGTTAGCTATCATTATTCTGTTCTCACGCACAGAAATAAGACAATATGGCAGGAACAACTCAATCAACAAGGCGTTTGTAAGTAGTGATGAGTGGTATGTAAAAAGAAAGCAGTGTGAAGTGGGGATGAATTTGTTGGGAAATTCTTCTCTAAGAAGTAACATATGTGGTATCCCTGAACTACAGGCATATCTCATCTGATTGTACTTCACTCTGTTGTGATCCACAGACACCAGGTTATTACAAATTGAAAGTTTGGGGCAACCCCAAATCTATGGGGGCGAGGGGTTTCCAACAGCATTTTCTCACGTTGTGTCTCTGTGTTACATCTCAGTAATTCTCATAAATTTCAAACGTTTTCATTATTGTTCTATGTGTCATGGTGATCTGTTATCAGTGATCTTTGATGTAAACATTGTAATTATTTTGGAGCACCAAAATCAGCACCAATATAAGATGGCAAATTTAATCAATAAATGTTGTGTGTGTTCTGCCTGCCTCCCCCATCTCTCTCGCTCTCCTCAGGCTTCCCTATTTCCTGAGACACAATGGAAGTCAGCCAGTTAATAACCCTATGATGGCCTCAAAGTGTTTAAGTATAAAGAAGAGTCACACATCTCTCACATTAAAACAAAAGCTAGAAATGATTAAGCTTAGTGAGGAAAGCATACAAAAGCCAAGACAGGCCAAAAACTAGTCCTCTTGAGCCAGTTAGCCAAGTTGTCAATGCAAAGGAGAAGTCTAGAAGGAAATTAAAAGTGCTGCTCTGCTGAGCATACAAATGATAAGAAAGCAAAACAGACATATGGCCAATATGCAGAAAGATTAGAGGTCTGGATAGAAGATCAAACCAGTTAGTCTTGGGCCAAAGCCTAATAGGAAGGCCCTAACTCTCTTCAGTTCTGTGAAGGCAGAAAGAGATAAGGAAACTGCAGAAGAAAAGCTGAAAGCTAGCAGAGGTTGGTTCATGAGGTTTAAAGAAAGAAACCACCTCCATACATCAAATTGCAAGTTGAGGCTGCAAGTGCTGATATAGAAACTGCAGCAAGCTCTGCAGATCTAGTTAAGATAGTTCATGACGGTGGTTACACTAAACAACAGATTCTCTTCCTTTTTTTTGTTAAACAACAGATTTTCAATGTCGATGAAACAGCCTTCTATTGGAACAAGATGTCATCTAGAGCTTCCATAGCTAGAGAAGAGAAGTCAATGCCTGGCTTCAAAGCTTCAAAGGACAGGCTGACTCTCTTGTTAATGGTTAATGCAGCTGGTGACTTTAAGTTGAAGCCAATCCTTATTTATCATTCTAAAAATTGAAAGGCCCTTAAGAATTATGCTGTATCTACTCTGCCTGTGCGATATAAATGGAACAATAGAGCCTGGATGATAGCACATCTGGTTACAACATAGTTTACTGACTGTTTTAAGCTCACCGTTGAGACCTACTACTTGAGAAAAATAAAAGATTCCTTTCAAAATATTACTGTTCATTGACAATGCACATTGGTCACCCCAGAGCTCTGATAGAGACGTACAATAGGATTAACATTGTTTTCATGCCTGCTAACATAACATTGTGCAGCCCATGGATCAAAGAGTAATTTCAACTTTCAAGTCCTATTACTCAAGAAATTCATTTTGTAAGGCCATAGGTGTCCTAGATAGTGATTTCTCTGATGAATCCAGGCAAAGTAAATTGAAAACCTTCAGGGAAAGATTCACCATTCTAGATGCCATTAAGAACATTTGCATTCATGGGAAGAGATCAAAATATCAAAAGAATAGAAGTTGGAAAGTTGATTCCAGCCCTGATGGATGGCTTTGAGGGATTCAAGACTTCAGTGGAAGAAGCAACACCAGATGTGGTAGAAATAGCATGAGAACTAGAATCAGGAGTGAGGCCTGAAGATGGGACTGCGTGGCTGCTATCAGGTGACAAAACTAACGGATGAGGAGTTGTTTCTAACGGATGAGCAAAGAAAGTAGATTCTTGAGATGGAAGCTACTCCTGGTCAAGAGGCTGTGAAGATTGTTGAAATAACAACAGAGGATTTAGACTATCACATAAACTTAGTTGATAAAGCAGCAGCAGGGTCTTAGAGGATTGACTCCAATTTTAAAAGACATTCTCCTTTGGGTAAAATGCCATCAAACAGCACTGCGTGTTGCAAAGATATTGTTCATGAAGGGAAGAGTCTGTTGATGTAGCAAACTGTATTGTTGTCTTAATCTAAGAAATCACCACAGCCAAATTGCAGCATTCCCTTTACTGTGGTGGTTTGGAACCAAATCCACAGTATCTCTGAGCTGTGCCTGTATTAACATCTCTTGTGTAAGAATTGGAGGGGAGAGAACTAGTCCCAACGCAAGGAACCAAATGCAAAAAGCCATGAAATAGGATAAGTTTGGTTTTTGCAATATGAGAGCAGGGTGGCTGCAATGTGGTAAGAAAGTAGAAAGTGGCTGAGATGAGGCTGAAGAAGTGTCAGAGATCAACAAGGCTGTGTAGACTTAACTAAAAAGAGAAATCTAGTTACATACAAATTGGCATCTGTAATTTCTATAATACCTTGACGAATATGTCTGACCGTATATGTGGAACTATTTGGCAAAATTTAGATATAAACATTCCTAATTCATTAGGAGTTTGGATTTTATTTTAAATACAGTGAAAAACATTGGAATAGTAGGAGTATATGTCTGATAACCAAGTTTTCTGTGTGTGTTTGAAAGTCAACCCCAGGGGTTATGGTGAGAACAAACTGAGTGTGGGGTGGAGGGAAAAAGAGGTAAGAGTATTGGTCTGTTCAGTCCAACCTTGTGGATTGGGTGATCCTGGCCAATTCAATCCATGTTACCTCGATTAATTTAACTGACATTTACTGAGTGTCTACCATGTGCAAAGTCCCATGCTGGATGGGAAAAAGAAATAATAAGTTAAATAAAATAGGCCCTTGCACTAAAAGAGCCAATATTCAGTGGGAAAATTAAAACTAAAAATAATAAATAGTTTACAAGTCTTGGTGATATGCTCTCTACAAGACTGCCACTGGCAAGTAGAAAAAAGATAATTATATTTACAGGTCCACATGTAATTAGAAAGTGCTCTAGTCTGAGCAATCAGAGAGATCAATGAACAATTCTTTGTAAGGTGCCTCCCATGGGAAGCGCTTAGCTCTGTGTCCCACACGGGTAGACGCTCAGCACACATTTGTTAGCAGTGAAAAAAATGACCTACTCTTTTTTCTTTGCTTCCACAGAATTTTGCTTGAATATCTCTTAAATGATTATTCCATTCTGCATGGCAATAAAATGAGTTGTCTTTGTCTGCTTAGTAGAGTGTAAGACTGGGAAACAAAGGCTGGGCAGAATTGCTCCCTTACCGCACCTTGCTGCAAAACCGACTATTGAGAAGTCCTCCTTCTTTACTAAAATAGAAGCAGGTGCTGCTGCAGCCTTAATCCTGCAGCCGGATGCTGTGAGAGAACCGTGCTCTGCACCAATGACTACATCCCTCCACGGGACCGTTACCCTGTGCCTGGGAACACTTGCCATATGGGTCTGAGGTCTCAGAAGGGGACTACAGCTTGGGATTGCTGTTGACCAAACTCCATTCACGAGAAGACAAGGGGAAAGGTGGGTGAGCACTCTTGCCATTATCACTGGGTATCTTTCACGGGATCTGGAACAGCTATTGCTTTATATGAGAAGTTTCAGGGTTTTGCATTATTATGAGGAGATGGTGGAGTTCTTAGACAACAGGACACAGTATTAGAAATCAAAAGACTCTTTTACTTCCAGCTGTGCAGTTAAGTGACCTTCAGAAATTCACTTCCCCTCCCTGGGCCTTGGTTTATGCCTCTTTAAAATGAGGAGATTGAGCTAAATCAGAGGTTTCCAATTTGTCCTGGATCCTCAGAGTCCTTGTTGTGTATCAATGATACACATGACACATTGTGTATCATTGGAGTCTCTCAGGTTGAATTGGTGGATCCCAAATCCTCCCCCTCTTAGGCTACCTCCTCACTCCCGAAACAATGGGGGCTTCAAGAAAGGGACTTTGTGTCCCCAGAACCACAGCATTCCCAGCACATTGGGGCACATCAATGGTAAACCCCTTGTCTGAATAGCTGCACACAGTTTGTAAAGTGTTTCATGCCTTCCCTTTCATGTAATCTAGCATCCTATCATTTTAAATAAGAGATCAAAAATGAGAAGCAGTTACTTTTCCAGCTTTTGTTGCCACAGAGTGTGGACAGTCCAGAAGGTTCCACAGCCAAATGCTCTGAAAAAGCAAGATGGTAAGTTATAGAATCCTCAGGCCAATTTATCTGCTCTAGTTTATTACAAAAGCAAGAAATGCTATTTTTTAACATTACCATGCAAATTAGATCAGAGATCAATATGCCTAGATAAATATAGTAGTAATAGCTAATACACATAGTCTAGAAAAAGTTAACTCTAGGAGACCACATTTTTCATATTTTAAGATAATTTCCTTCTATCATATAATACATGTTCATGATAAAAAGAGCCTAGATTAAAATGACCCCAAAAATTACTAATAATTGCCCAAATGGAGATAATTACTATTCACATGTAAGTACCTACCTCCCTGTCTTTTTGCAACAGAGAAACACTTTAACAAAAACTAGGTTATAGTAGATACAGTTTTTAATCTGGTTTTTTTATCCAACAATGTATGATCATAACTCCAGGTCAAGGGGTATTTCAACAACACTGGTTTTTAATAGGAACATGGTTTTTTATCATATGGATTACCATTATGTATTCAAATGATCACCTATTATTGGAAATATCAGTTTTTTCCAATAACAAAGTACTTGCTTCTGGCTAAATCTTTGCCTTATTTGAGGACCTCCTTGATCAAAGCGTCTGTATATTTCTTTAAAAAATTTTTTTTTAATTTTAATGTTTATTTTTGAGAGAGAGAGTGCATGTGGGAGAAGTACAGAGAGAGGGGGAAGACATAGAATCTGAAGTAGGCTGCAGGCTCCGAGCCGGGGGGCTTGAACTCACAAACTGCACATTTCTTTAGAACTTTTGATACATGGAGCTCAAAATGTACCAAATTCATCCTCTGAATCTGTGATACATCAAAATGATGGGCCAAGGGGTGCCCAGATTAAGCGTTATTTCTGGGTGGGTCTGTGAGGGTGTTTTCAGATGAGATAACCATGGGAATCAGTGACTCAGTAAAGTAGCTGGCCCTCCCTAACGTGGGTGGACATCATCCAACCCACTAAGGGCCGAAACAGAACAAAAGGGAGAGGAAGGAGAACTTTGCCCCTTTTGTCCCTGTCTCATTGCTTCAGCTGGGCATCACCTCTCCCACACTTGATGAGATTTACAACATCAATTCCCCTGCTGTGTATTTAGTATGTGAAAGTGCATTTCCTTCCACCCCCCTTAAAAGCAAGGTGATATCACTCTCCGTATTTTAAACTCAATTTTCATGTAATGGGAGGGAAACTTTTTTCCACTTTGTAGTCTTCCAAACTCCACAATGGGGCTACTTAGTCCTCATGTCTTTCCCCAGGTTCTACCTTCCTGTCCTCATCTGAAGCAAATTTAAGGAGCTCTGGGTCAGTGGCTCAAGTATTTGGCATCTACTCAGGCTGTGCTGCTGATCTTACTTTGCTTCCTGCTGCTCTCTGTGACTGAGCCACAAGTCTAACCTTTCATGTCTCCTCTAGCTTATTCCCTGGTGAGAAATCTTCTGTTTTCAGGCCTGTGGGGGTTGGCTAGTGGTCCCCCAAAATGTATGTTCACACTGAACCTGTGAATGTGACTTTTATTTGAGAAAAGGGTCTTTGCAAGGTAATTAAGGATTTTGGCATGAGATTATCCTGGACTGGGGGGAGTAGGGGCTAAGTCCCATAACAAGTGTCCTTAGAAGAGAAGGGGAGAAGGCAGAAAAGAAAAATACACAGAGCAGAAGGCCATGTGAGGTCAGAGGCAGACAATGGAGTTGCCAATAGCTTAAAAGAGGAAAGGAAGGATTAATTTAAGGAAATAAATTCTGTTGTTTTGCACCACTAGATCTCTGGTAATTTGGTACAGTTTGAAACTACATAGGACCCTACAAAGGACCCTATTCTGAGTCTTCTCTCAATCACTGAGAAATACTCTTTAGAGGCAAGTGTCACAGGAGTTGGTGACCTGTCTACTGTCTACAACCCATTCATCAGACAAATGTTTATTGAGCACCTACAACATAGTAGGTCTTCCAGGAGCTGCATACATCAAAAGTAAAGATGTAGTCCTTGCCTTTGAGAACAAGGTCAGAGGACTCTGTTGGAGTTGGTTTAGGGCCAAAGCCCAGGCCACCTACATGCTGGTCTAGTCTCTCTCTTTTACATCACCTGCATTTTTCTCTGCTCTGTGCCCCATGTGTCATATTTCTCCAGTAATGCATCTACATTTTGACAGAGCTTTCTGGAAATAATGTGTTAACCAGTAGAAAAAAATTTTCAGAGTGGGAATGTTGGGCCTGGCAAGATATTTTTGGCTAGGCAGCCCTGTCAAAGCCCATTGAATCACACATCTGCCTCACAAAGGGCCAACCCAGAGCAAAGCCCATGGGTATATTTTGCCAAAAGGAGCAAATTAAAGCACTTCCAAATCAGGAAATGCCAAGCTAGGCTTTTCTGTGGTGTTAACTTACTGGCTCAAAGAAGACCAAATAGTAATTTACCTACAGCCTAGCCTGTTACCCAGAATCCTTCACTGGATCTTTGTCAATGTTGCCAAGGCAACAACAACTCTCACCACTTTGGTAATTTTTAGTTTCAATCACAAACTTCATATTGACTTGGCTGAAGGTCTGAGGCAGCAAAACTTTAACTCACTGGAATGTATGAGGAATAAATTCTCTTAGTTTCTAACAAATCTGACACTTTAATCCTTCAAAAATTCTGTCCACTTTGGATGGAAATTTCTCTAGAATTCTTTTCTTGTATCTATATCTTCCTCACATAATCAATGAACCCTAATTTAGTTGAATCATTTCTGGGTGAGTTGGGTGCTAGAGTGTCCTTTCCAAAATACAAACCCAAATGCAAGATACAAATCTAAACTCTTCTACTTTGGGAAAGTGCCTGTACTTTTCACCCTAACCTACCTCTCTGAGCTCATATTCTTTTTCTCTCCACATGCCTTTTGTTCCAGGAATATGGAAGCCACCAATACTTTTGGAACATTCCTGGAACACACCATTTTCATTCTTATTGCTGAGTATTTATACCCAGGGTGCTCTTGGAAGTCCTTCATTGTCTTCTTTAGAACATTTTTGCTCAACTTTCATTTATGGAGCTAGTATACCATCACCTACACAAAGCCTACTGAAAATCTTTCAAAATCACCTCTTCACAAAATCCCAGAGTACTTGGTGCCTACCTCTTTATTACAAGTACTTATATATCTGACTCCCTCACACCATCTTTGCACTCCATGTCTACTTAGCACTGCCTTGACCTGATATAGGTGCTAAATACATAGTTCTTAATACTACCAAATAAACAAGTACTAAACTCTTATTCATAAATACTACTTGGTGTTTACTACATACCAGAAACTGTAATGGGGACTTTTGTGTATTTCTCATTTAATTCTCATAAGAACTCAGTAAGTCCAGAGCCTAAAATCAAACCAGTTCTCCTGTCTCCCAGATCCAGGCTTTTCTTCTATATAATGTGGTACAGCACATGCTGGACAAATCCACATACTACGGTAAAAGCTGAGTGGTTGTTAATAAATTGGAGAATGATTAATGGCCTGGATGCCATGCTACACTTGGATAGCAAAGGGACTGGGTGGGTTGAAGAAGAGCGGGACCAAGTGTTTGTATAGATTAGGAGGGTCTGAGCAGGAATGAGAGGTCAGAAAGACAATACGTGGGGTAAAAAGAAGAGTGCAATAGTTGGAAAAGGCAAATCAGTCTTAAAAATCTAGAATCTAGAGTAGGAGTCACATATTCAATTGTTTAAAGGGCCAGAGGATTAAACTAAGCCAGACTGCTTCCACTAAGAAACCTCTTTTTCATTTCTACTGAGTCTCATGGCCCTCTGAGTCTAATGTCAGTTTGACTACTTCTGATATGTGTAAGAAGCATTTTACATTGATCTTCCCTCCCTGTCAGGAAAATAGTGTGTACATGATGAAAAAAGGTAGTTGGTGCTGGACCTCCAAGTGGAGACTATCAGCGAGCAGAACGAGTGGAGGCATTGACAGGCTGGATTCCAGAAGGGAAGTGAAGCCAGTGTTTCTAGACAATACACTTTTTAAGGGAAACTGCAAAGTTATATCAGTAAGCAAATCATCTGATTTTTCAAGTGAGGGGCACCTGGGTGGTTCAGTCAGTTATGTGGCCAACTTCAACTCAGGTCATGATATCACAACTCATGGGTTCAAGCCCATGTTGGGCACTGTGCTGACCGCTCAGAGCCTGGAGTCTGCTTCAGAGCCTCCCCCCTCTCTCTGCCCCTCCCCTGCTCATACTCTGTCTCTCTCTCTCTCTCTCAAAAATAAATAGACATTAAAAATTTTTTAAATCATCCATTAAAGTGAGAGGATTATGCAAAAATGCTTACAGGATAATGTGGAGTCCAGCTAAATCTTGAACTTCATTGGGCTTAACCATCTTCTAGAAATCTTGTTAAAACACAGGCTCTAGGGGCCCACTCAAGAGTTTCTAGTCTGTAAGTCTCTGTGGAATCTGAAAATGTGCATTTCTTACAATACCCTAGGTGAGTTGATGTTGACAGGGACCATGCATGGAATAGCACTTGCTGGGCATCAGTAATACAAGCTCCAGGATTTGGCATCTTGGGTCTAGAAATTTAGAGGAAAGAACTGGAAACAGGAGACATCGGAACAAACTCCGATCCTGGAACAGAAATTGTAGTCTCATATATCCTTAAGTGCTTCTCTTGCAAAACGTGCTGCAAAATAAGACAGGGGTTAGATATTAGATGTCCAGAAAAGTTCTTATACTCTGGCCTGAGACTAGCAAAAATTCACGAAGCTAAAATATGGCCATAGAATTTGTTGGAGATCGGAGAACTACAAACATAATTAGGAAATGAGACACAGAAGAGGAGAAATTTAAGGACCTCACATAAATTGGCTTAGAGAAGTCAAGTTCAAGCACTAACTCACTAACAAGTCTTCAAGCACAAGATGGAGTTTGGGAGAAGATGCTGAGCAGCTGTTCTCTGTTTTCCATGGAGGCTTGGCTAATATAACCTGAGTTTCCAGAACAGCGAGAGGGGCTACAGTAAAAAAAAAAAAGAATTTCCATACCCAACAGCTGTACAGGATAGACAGTGATTGCCATGGAGCCCTGCTAGATTCTTACCATTCAGATCTTTAAAATCAGGTAAATAATAGACTTTTGGCATATTTAGAAACCCATCCCCTTCCGATGTTTCTCAAAGTACAGGATTCTGGCCCACTCTTAGAAGATATGTTTTGGTGCCAATAGACACCAAATTATGTGTCTTTGAATCACAAAGGGGATCCTTTTACAATTCTCTTTCATTACGTGGTCATGTCCAGGAGAAAGTCTCCCCGAGGTCCTGTCTTTCTCAACTCTCTAACCCTTGCCAATCTCCCTTCTGAACAGAAGAGAGAAGGCTTCAGTGGCAGAGCATTAAACAGGCAACAGTGTGTATAAGCATTGATTGTCAACGTTTTGTGTCATGGTATTTCTTTTTTTGGTTTTCTGTTTGGTGAGTGATGCTGGTTTTCCATTTTAAAGTCATGATCGAAAGTTTCCTTTTAAGTAAATAAAATTAGGAAGGCAAAGTCCACTGAATTATAGAGAAATATCAGGCAAACGATACTGATGAATGACCATCATTGCTCAAAATTGCACAGATGGTACATGGAAAAATGATGTTTGGGAAACACGGATCAAGTCTAAGCGACTCCTTTATCAACGAGAAAGCTGAAGCTCAGAAAATTAAACGTCATTCTTGGTTTCATGCAGAATTTACAGATGAGCTGTGACTGGAGATGGGCTTGCTCAGGATGGAGGAGTGGGGAACTGGAGATTCCATGGTGCATCTGAAGCATCTCTGTCTAGCACAGTGACTGGCGCACCCAGTTTATGGCCCATGGATGAAATGGGTCAACTTCATCTCAACACTGTGGCTGTCCCTCTATGTTAATTGTCAGAGCTTCTCAGTTCACCATCTATAACATGAGCACCTAATTCTGGATATTTCTTGAGTGCAAAAGGAAGTACTACACATGAACATATCTTGTTAAACTGGACAAGGTCTCAAAACATAAGGCACAGAAGGTAGAAACCCGTAACCTACTGTTACTTTTTATACTCCCATAATATTAATATTTTGGTGGCTGGAAAGCAATATGAATTTTCTCATTTCTCTTATTTTGAATAAAAAAGAAGTAATTAAACATAGTTTACAACAATTTTATTTTTTTTCCTGAATTGACCCTCATGCATATAATATTATTCAGCAGTGATCTAAATGACACAATATTGCTACAGAGCTCTAGGTTTATCTCCTTCAAGCATATCAAGGCTTTACTTCATTAAAAAGGCAAGAATGCCTCATAATTAGTACACTGAAATACCAGTTTCAGCAAAAATGGCCTTTGCTTATGTTGTTTGGAGGCAAACAGGTGTTCTTAAGGACTAATAAACAGATTACACTCTTCAGAAGATGCACAATTTCCTTGATATTGGGTTCAAACCATTTTATGGGTTATTCATCCACCTTTCTGATATGGTAAAGGATAAACTTTAATTAGGCCTTATCCAAGTAATCACAGATTCCTATGAAAATGGCCAAATTAACAAGTTTTTGCTATAAATATATGCAGTGAGGTTTGGTCAATGTAAATGCAGTATTTTTAAAAACTGAGATTATTAACAAACCCTCAAGTTCAATCCAATAAAGAACCAAAGGGGGGAAAATGCATTTGCAATCAGCCTGCCAGAGATATTACAGAAATGAATGATTTCTAACCTCTGGTAACTCAAACCTGTAACATCCATAGTATTGCACAAATAGATCATTCAGAAAGATAAAGGTTACTTCCAAAAATAATAGTTGTAGAAAGGTGCTCCATTCCCCAGAAAATTAAAGATGCAGCCTCATTCCTACTTTCCATGCTGAACAGAACACTGGAGGAACCTATTAATAGCATCGTTAGTTTCAAGGAGGCGCTTACATGGAATTTGGATCTTAATGTACAGAAATAGATACTCATCTACTCTCCCCGCAATGCAACAACCTTAATGGAATAATCTTTTCAAAATGAAATCTCTGCCCTAATGAAAGTCCCCTTCTTCACTAAAATAAGAAAGTGAAGCAACCAAGACAAGACTCTCCATTGACGTGAATGATGTCACAGCTTCACCAGAAATGTATATTCAAGCCTGAGGATTACTTGTTGGAAATTTTAATGTTAAACGACCTACAGAATACACTTAGCTGTAGATAGTACAAACCAATAGACATTAAAAAAATTCTTTCTGAAAATTGAGCTTATAAATATTTATTTTAAAGGATCAACAGGGTAAGTGTTCTGTTGCCTAAGCAAGTTTAATACCACCATGCAAAATAGCTGAAGTTAAAGAGAATTGGTATATTTAAACCTGTAATATTGGAGGACTGTTGACTGGATTTTAGAATAGCAGACTTTATTTTCATTTCCCAGGAACCAATTTTATAGTGGACTAAGCTGCCCTTGGAAACAAGAGGTGTGTGTGTGTGTGTGTGTGTGTGTGTGTGTGTGTGTGTGTGTGTGTTGAGGGCACAGATCTCATCAAGTATCGGAAGGGCAGCTTAAGAAAGAGTGATGGGATTTGTTCCTTGTAGAACAAAATCACAGTGTGAATCCTGCCTCCTGGAATTCTGTAATCTGCAGCCTCGCAGCTAAATGTGGTGACCCTGGTCCAAGAAAGGGACAGGAATTAAGTTCTGATGTGTCCAAAGGTGGAAACTGACCACCCTTCTCTGCATCCATGCACCTTTGCAGTGAGACTGCAGATATTTTCCACCAAGAGGAGGGGTCTGTTTCCTCAGTCTCTGAATCTGGGCTGACCTCAGGATTTACTGTCACCAATAGACTATCTCCTGATGACGTCATGCCAATTAGAAACCTACAGCACAAGAGCCCTTGCACACTTCCCCTCTTGCTCCTAAAACCCTGTCACCTCTGACATCAACCAGCTCAGTTTGTTGGGGGATGAGGGCCACACAGAACACAGACAAGCCATTCCAGCAGAGGCTCTCCTAGACCAGACAAACCCCGTCAGTCTTCCAGCTGACCGCAGAGACATGAGTCGGCCCAGCCTAAATCAGCCCGTTCAGCAGAACCACCCGGCTCATTGATTCAGGAGCAATAACTAATGGTTGTTGTTTTAAACCATGAAGATTGGGGTGATTGTTTATGTAGCAAAATCTGTTACTCCCCCTGATGAATTCGAGGCTATAATTGCCTAAAGTATTGCTGTTTTTCACATCAGGCAAATGGATAGATTTGGGGCATAAAACCTCCAAACAGAGAGGTATATGTCTGAAAGGATAAAGTGTAGCTCTGAGTAAGTAGAGATGCTTTCTTTCAAAGACCACACGGCTTATGCATGGTAGCTGGGCCAGGGAGATGGAGCAGCAGCTTATATGAAAGAGACTTTGCTCCAGTTGTGGTCTAGCAGTATTAGTAGGCTGGTGAAGGGCCTGCAGGGAAGATGCACGGAGGATAGGCTCTTCTTGCTTCATGGTCAAAGCAGAAAGCACAACCTCTATAGGCTGTCCAGTCCCCCAATGTTCTCCCAACCCCCCATGGGAGTTCGCCAGTCTTTTTTGTCAATCAGATGGATGGGATCAAAGTATTTTGGATTAATACAAATGCTTCCACTCCGTAGACTGTAGAGCAGGTCTCAACCTGCTACATTAAAATAAAAGATCTTTCTGTATCACATTTAATACTCTTGATCTTGAAACTACTTTGAGTGGTATTAATATTGTTACTCTCCTTCTCTTTTGTTAGCATTGGCCTGATATAAATTTGTTACCCTTGTTTTAAGAAGCATGTAAGGTGACATATATTTAAAAACACATGATACTCAGGCACCAAGGCCAGATTTCCTTTATCTAGGGTGGGGCCTGAATGTCAGCACCATATGTATAATGCAGTGTTAATATACACCCAGAGCTCTCCTGTTTCCTACCCACTGGGCAGAATATTTAGCTAGATTTATGCCTCCTCTGCACCACCATTTCCCCCAGGTTTTGTTGAAAACACCTGGAATTATATTTCTTTCCGATTTTTTTTTACATTATACTTCTTATGTTCTGGGAATCTTTTCCACTTAACTTCAGCCTCATTAATAACAATTATTTAGGCATAATTATGAGCTCAGCTGGTTCCTTTGCTCATCAGTGTGTCTTATATTCATCCTCCCTTCTATGGAGTTTACATGCCAATCAAGATGCTTTCAGTCACAAGGAACAGAACCCCCCCCCCACACCCACAAGCAGTTGTTTGCAGTGTGGGGGCATTTTGTATCTCACAGCTAGAAGCCTGGACATAGCCAAGGTTGGCTAATTTAGCGGCTCGACCATGTCATCAAGGTGCCAGATGTCCCCCATCATTCTGCTCTGCCCAGCTCAGCATACCAATAAGGCCTTCTATGGTTTTAACATGGCAATAGCATTTTCTAGTGTCACTTGTAGATAAGCAGCATCTAGGACAGAAAAGCTGTCTTCTTCAATAGAGCTCAAGGAGAACTTTTTCCAAAAGCATTCCAACGCAAGTCCCCTCTCCCATCACTGACAAGGAGGATGAGACCATGATGATTGGCTTTGCCTAATCATAATTCATCCCTTGTGGGTGATGAGGGGCCAGCCTTCTTTGTGTGTGCCTGTCTGGTACTTAGAAAGTCTGAATTCTTCCAGCAAGAAAGAAGGGGAAAATCACTGTTAACTTAATGGTGTTAGCTATAATACATTTCAATTTTTTTCATTTGTTATGTTGTTATTTCCTAGAAAAAGATGCAAAGATAGAAAACTTGGATTTTTTTTAATTTTAGAAAATATCTTAATCCTTGGGGTGTCTTGGTGTCTGTCAGTTAGGCGTCTGACTTCGGCTCAGGTCGTGATCTCTTGGTTCATGAGTTCAACCCCCTTGTTGGGCCCTGACTCACAGCTCAGCCTGGAGCCTGATTCAGATTCAGTCTCCTTCTCTCTCTGCCCCTTCACCACTCATGCTCTGTCTCTCTTTCTCTCTCTTAAAGTATAAATAAACATTTTAGAAGTGTTCTGTAAAAAAGAAAATACTTTAATCCTCAAAATTGAATGATAGTTTGAATAGGTAGGTCAGTCTTGGCTATAAATACTTTCTCATAGTATATGTTTCACCAATGATCCAATGTTGAGCCAACATCTTTAAAATGAGAGGTCCACATGAAAACAAAATACATATGGAATAGAAGCATCATATGCAATGCAAAAGACACATGACAAAGTGGAGAAGAAAGTTGCAAATATCAGAAACAAGAGAGCTTTTAAAAACACGGGGTGGGGGAGGAAATAACAGTGCATATTGGGGCATCTCAAACCCATTCCCACCCATAGCAACCAGGGATGCCTGAAGAAATAGCCCATTCCTGGTCTGAAACAGAAAAATAAAAGACAAGTCCAACACATTTTGTCAAATGAGAAAACAAAGATATTAAAGACTATTAGGATGATATGAAAAGACCTGAAGAGGCTCCTAATGGCCATGGATGGAATAATTTGAACAAGAATGCACCGTATTGTAACCATATTAGAATCTGTCAGTTTGCAATGATGCCTAAAAACAAAACAAAAATAAACAAGCAAAAACATTTTGGTTGATCATTATTGGAAGTAGCTAAAGCACAGACCATTTACTCTAAAAATTACTAATTAAAAAAGAAAAAAGCATTTCTTTTGTCTTTTTGGTATAAATCACACCTCAGGGTAACCCAAAGGTTGATAAGGGGAAGCCTTTATTACACAAATATTTCAGCTAGTAGGTAAGGGAAGAATGACTGAGTTGGAGCATCACCATTTTACAATAGGCAATAATGGATCTTGACATTGACCATCATCAATGACTGCCTCACATCACAAAATGAGAACCAGAAGTTAGCACCTCCTGATAGAAAGATCTATGAAGTATTTTTGCCAAAAACTTATACCTGAATTTGATCAAGCTTCTAAAACAAGTCAAACTACTGATTTACAGGAAATATAAGGAACAGAGGAACAAGGTAAAACGTACCAAGGACAATAATCAGCAAAATACAGATAGTGAGAAACTCCACAGAACAGACAATGCAGTTTCTTCTACAAATAAATGGCAGTGAATGAAAGAAGAGAAAGAAGGAAGTGGTAAATTAAGACTTGGGAGACATGAGCAAATTGCAGAATACAGACTTTATTTGATTCTTATTCAAACAAATAAACTATAAAATACATTATGAGACAATGAGGGAAATTTGAACACTGATTGGATACTTAATGATATTAATGAATTGTTGTTGGTTTTTAAAGCTAAGAGTGTTTCTTTTCAAGTGAATCTTTATATTTCCAAGATATATGAAGAAATATTTACAGCTGAAATTATACCAGGCCTGAGATTTGTTTCAAAATAAGTTGGTGAGAAGAAAGTCAGGAAGAGTTAGATGGAATAAGGTTGGCAGTAGTGGTTTAAACTGGGTGATGATGGGTGCTTGGCAGGTAGTAACACACTTCTGCCAATGTTATACATGCTTGAAATTCCCCATAAAAGGTTTTTGTGTGTTTTCTAAATTTATTCTTATTTAATTATATTTTAATAACAAGTCTAACTTCAGTTGGATTCTAGTTTCTTGGCAAGCAACTATGATGGTTAATTTTATGTGTCAACTTGCTATGCCCAGATATTTGGTCAAACACTACTCTGGATGTTTCTGTGAGGCTATTTGTTTGGATGAGACTAACATTTAATATCAGACTTTTAGTAAAGCAAATCGCCTTGCCTTATGTGATGGGCTTCATCTACGCATTGAAGCCCTGAATGGAACAAAGACTGACCTCCTGCAAACAAGGAGGAGTTCCTTTAATTATTATTTATTTTTTAATTCAAGTATAATTAATATACAGTGTTATGTTGGTTTCAGGCATATATTACAATGATTTAACAATTGTATACATTACTCAGTGCTCATCACAGAAGTGTACTCATGATCTCCTTCACCTATTTGTCTTTCCTCCCCCCCACCCCCACCTTCCCCCTGACAATCACTAGTTTGTTCTCTATATTGAGGCTGGTTTTTTGTTTGTCTCTTTCTGCTTTGTTCATTTGTTACAAACAAGTAGGGGTTCTGTCAGTGGACTGCTTCCCTGGGTCTTCAATCTGCTACCCTACCTTGCAGATTTTGGAACTGCCAATCCTTAAAATCTATTCACCAACCAACCAACAAAGAAACAAACACTTCCTATTCTATCTTTCTGGAAAGTCCTTATTAATACAGCAACCTTTATTTTTATTTCATACCCTTTTTCCTCCTCCTTCAGTGCTCCAAAATTTTGCCATGTCTATGGCAAGCAACTTTCTCCAAGGAAGTTCTTTCTATCACAAATAATATCTATCTCTGGCTCAGGGAGACTGCTTGGTGACTGCTTTGTTCTGCTTCCCTTTTCTCTCCTGTTGAATTGCTCTTGTCTGGTTGGCTCTATTCCCTCTGTTTCCTAACTTCAATCTTAAAATTTTTTATACCACTGTCTTTTTCCATTCATTCTTTAAGAATCCCTTCACTCAATCTTTCATGATCTGCAGCCATGTATGTGACTATTTTATTATTAGGCCTGTCTATGGAGTCTTTTATTTCAACAATCCTACTTTGAAATTCTAAAAAACTGCTTCAAATTCAGTCCTCTGCCACTTACAGCCTCTGTGACCTTGGGCAAGTTATTTAGCCTCTCTGTGCCTTAGTTTCCTTGTCTATAAAATAGACCTCTTAATAGTGCCTAGCCCATAGGATTTTTAGAGAATTAAATAAGGTCGGGCATGAAAAAGGCAGTACATGGAAAAGGCTTAAGATGAAATGCTCAATAATTATTAGCTTCCAGAGAATCTTCTTTATATATATATATATATATATATATATATATATATATATATATATATATGAAGTACTCTCAACTCTCTTTGAAAATAGTGATTAGAATTTTCAAAATTTTATATGCCTTTTCTCTGTTAACTCTATTTCATTGGAATTTTCCCTCTATTTTTTTTAGATTGGTTTGCTATTTTACTTGTGCATTTTTTTCAGATATTTGGTGATTCTTGGTTTCCTGTTTATGCCAAGAGAGATGATACATCATGATTAATATTAGTACTGAACATAACAACTTTATAACTTTCATGGGCTACTTCCTCTGTAAAAAATATTTTAAATTATAGTTTACTACTTCATTCCTCATCCATGCTGGATTATACTCATTTTTTAAATTTTGGTCTTAAAAAATAATTAGAACATTTTCTTGGGCTTCTAGCAATGTCATGGACCCAGGCACCACACTGTTGCCCCTAATGGAGAAATTGGTCCTGGTAGTAGAAGTGGTTGTTCTCCACACAGATGACAGTGGATTGTCATTGCAAGGGTTCACATGAAAGAGGCTAAGGCCATGAGGAGTGTGTGTGCCTTGGGATGTGGGGGCCCCACCACTGAGAGCAGGTGGACTTTATCTGGGGTACAATCCTGCACTTCTCTCCATCTCTAAGGCACAAGTTAAGGAAAGCCAGGCAAGCCAACAATTGTATCAGGAATGGTTCTCATAGATTTATGCTGAGGGCAAATTCCAAAGCTAACCTCTCTGAAAGCACTGGACAGGCTCAGCTATGGGGCAGCATTTTAATTAGTAACCTGCCAGCTCTCTCAAGACCTCTTCTAACTTCCAGCCATTGCCAGATATTGTGGTTTTTCCAGGGTTCTTTTAGGGAACTTTACTCTTTCAGAGGTCTTCTTTTTATAACCTGCAGTGGGTCACTCATTGCCCCTCGACTGCTTCTTCATAGATTTGATCCTTTTTCTGTATATCTCCTCAGTGTTGCTGGTCTGCTGAAGTCATTGCTCCTGGCTTTCAAATACTCTTGAAATTTGTCCTATTTTTACATTTCTTCTGTTATTTCAGTAAGACTAGGATAGATGGAGAAAAGTTATCTATTGGGCTTAATAATCATTTTAAGCTGATGCGTAAAATATTAAATGTATGTTTGTTTTGGATAATGTTTTAAGTTTGAAGAAAGAAACATGATAGTAACTGATATAGCCACCGGGGTGTCCCCAAATCTTCTGGCTTCCTGAGCCCATCTTATTCAAAATCTAAATGGGAGGTTCTTTTCAGATCTTTACATTGTCCTATCCCTTCAGAATTTTCTCACTTCTTACTGATGTTCATTTCTCTCTACCCTATGATTCCCAGTGATTAATTACTGTAGCTTTATAGTAATTCTTAAAATCAAGTAGTGTGATTCCTAGTACTTTTTGTTTTCTTTTCAAAATTGTTTTGACTATTGTAAATCATTTGGTTTTTCGTATAAATTTTAAAAAGTTTGTGTACATGTGTGTGTTGAAATAAATATATATATATATACATATTTCAATATATATTGTAAAGCTTGTTTGAATTTTGATTTGGATTGCATTCAATTTATAGTTTATTTTGGGGAGAATTGATATCTTTGTTGAGTGTCCCAATTCATGAACATGATATATCCATTTATTTAGGTAGTTTTTGTTTCTTTCATTCGTGTTTTGTAGTTTTTAGCATACAGATTCTGTACATGTTTTGTTAAGTGTATTACTAAATATTTCATTTTTTATTGTCTTTGAAGTTGTCTTTTGGTTTCCATAGGTTTATTATTAGTCTATAGAAATGAAACTGATTTCTTTTGTGTTCATCTTTTATCTTGTAACTTTGCTGAACTCACTTACGAGTCCAAAGAGTGTTTTTGTTTTTGCCTTGGGATTTTCAACCTAGACAATCATGTCATCTACAAATAAGAAGAGTCTCACTTCTTCCTTCCTAGTTTACATGGTTTTTATATCTTTTTCTTACCTTATTGCACTGGCTACAATTTTCAATCTAATGTTGAATATGAATGGTTAATGCTAGTTCCTCATTTTAGGGAGAAAGCATTCAGTCTTTCACCACTAATAATGTTACCAGTAAGTTTTTTAGAGATGCTCATTATCAGGAAGTTATTATTACTGTGGATGTTCTGTCTTTATTCAGAGATTTTGTCTTGAGCGAATGCTAAATTTTGTCAAATGATTTTTCTGTATCATTTGGTGTTATGTTTTTTCTCCTACAGAGGGTTAATATGATGTTCTACCACATCAGTCAGGTTTCTCCAGAGAAATAGAACCAAAATAAAAACTATATTTATTAAAAGTAACTGGATCATGTGATTATAGAAGCTGGCAAGTCCATAATTTGAAAGTCAATGTTCCTGTTTGGGTCTGAAGGCTGGTAAGCTGCTGAAGAACCAAGAAAAGCTGATGTTCCAGATCACTATGAGACAGAAGAATTATCTCTTATTCAGGAAAGCATAAACGTTTTGTTTTTTCAGGTGTTCAAGTTATTGGATGAGGCCCACTCATATAATGGATGGTAATCTCCTTACTTATTCTACTGATTCAGATGTTAATCTCTTCCAAAAACATCTTCACAGAAATACTTAGAATAATGTTAAGCCAAATGTCTGGGCACACTATAGTCCAGTTAAGTTGACACATTAAATTAAGCATCACAACTATAGTGATTGATCAAGAACATTCAAACAGCTTTACATTCTTGGGATACACTCTATTTGGTCATGAATTCCATTATCTAATACTTTTGCTGAAGATTTTTGTGATAGGCTCATGAAAGATTTTCATCTGCAGTTTTCCTTTCTTGTACTGTATTTGTCTGGTTTTAATATTAGGGTAATGGTGGCCTTGTAAAGCAAGTTGGAAATTATTCCCTCATCTTTTGTTTTCTGGAAGAGATTATGTAAAGTTGGTGTTATTTATTCTGTAAATATTTGGTACAATTTGCCAGTAAAACTATCCATGCCTGGATATTTCATTTCAGAAGATGTTTAACTATGAAATCAATTTCTGTACTAGTTACAAGACTATTCAGATAAGTTATTTCAATTATGATGAACTTCAGTAGTTTGTGGTTTTCAAAGAATCAATCCATTTTTTAAAAATTATCAAATGGGGGCACCTGGGTGGCTCAGTTGGTTAAGCGTCCGACTTCAGCTTAGGACATGATCTCATGGTTCGTAGGTTCGAGCCCCACATTGGGCTCTGTGCTAACAGCTAGCTCAGAGCCTGGAGCCTGCTTCAGATTCTGTGTCTCCCTCTCTCTCTGCCCTTCGCCCACTCATGCTTGGTTTCTCTCTGTCTCAATAATAAATAAAAACATAAAAAATTTTAAGAAAATTATCAAATGTATAGAGTTGTTTGTGGTTGTAATGTCTACAGAGTCTGTAATGATATCCTATCTTTTCATTTTTAATATTGGATATTTGTGTCTCTCTCCCCTCTCCTCCTCTTTCTTTTTGTCAAAATTGCTAGAGATAGCTCAACTTTACTGATGTTTTTAAAGATTCAGTTCTGGCACAGTCAATTTTCTCTATGGTTTCACTCCTTTTTTGGTTTTCATCTTTTGGGTTCCAATGATTTCTGCTCTTATGCTTATAATTTCCTTCCTTCTGCTCAATTTTATTAATTATGCTCCTCTTTTTCTAGTTTCTTAAGATGGAAACTTAAGATTATTGAGTGAAGACTTTTTAGTAAAAGCATTAAATGATGTAAAGTTCCCTCTCAGCACTGCTTATCTGCCTCCCAGAAATTTTGATGTGTTGTGTTTTCATTTTCATTCAGTTCAATATAGTTTATAATTTTCTTAGAAACTTCCCCTTTGACCCATGGTGTTTGGATTTTTTCCTATTGCCTTTTGGGTTATTCATTTCTATTTTAATTACATCATAGTCCAAGAATGCACTATGTACAATTTAAATTCTTTTACCTCTTATGATCTAGCTGGAGGAATATTCCATGTGAAATTGGAAAGAAGGGTATGTTCTGCTGTTGTTAAGTGAAGTGTTTCATAAATATCCATTAGATCTAATTGGTTGTTGATAGTGTTCACTCCTTTATACTTGAAAGTTTTTCTCTCTACTTAGTTTATCAGGTACAGACAAAGGGTTTTTTATGTCTGTAATTATAATTATAGAAGTGCTTATTTCTCCTTTCAGTTCTGATGTTTGTTGCTTTGCAATATCATAAAGCTTATTCTTTAGTCATACATATTTAGAATTTTTATATCTTCTTGGAAACTGACACTTTTATCAATATATAGTCTTTTTTATCCCTGGTAATTTTATTTGCTTTGATGTCGACTTTGTCTGATATCAATACACCCTCTCTAGTTTTCTTTTGGTTAGTGTTTTCCATGGTATATATAATTCCATTGTTATACTCTTTAGCATACCTATATAAGTATATTAAAGTGAGTTTCTTGTACACCTTATACAGGTAAATATTGCTTTTGAATCCATTCTGACAATCTCTGTCTTTTAGTTAAAGTGTTTAGACCATTTATAATTATAACAAGTATTTATATGTTTGGATTTAATATTTCCATCTTAACATTTGTTTGCTGTTGTTTTTTCCTCCATTTTTCTCTTTCTCTATTTCCCACTTCCTACCTTTTTTAGGATTATATAGTATTTTTAGTACTCTATTTTAACTTATCTAATGTGTTTTTGTATATCTCTTCGTATATTTTTAATGGTTTCTCTAGGGATTATAATGTACATACTGAACTTTGAACACTTTACTTAAAATAAATATTTTATCATTTCATGTGGAATGTAGAAACTTCATTACTGTATAAATCACTTCACCCTCTCCTTTTTATAATGCTGTTGACTTATTTTTACATGCCCTTCCACTGAATATCCCATCAGACAGTTATAATTTTTACTTTAAACCAACAAAAATTTCAAATAACCCAACAAGAGGAGAATAGTCTATTATATTTCTATTGTACTTCCTTTATTCTTGATGTTCCAAACTTCCTTTTGCTATCATTTGCTATCTTTCTGTCTATAGAAATTCTGTTTAGCAATTCTTTTAGAGCAGGTCCACTAGGAATGACTTCTCTTAGATACCTTTTATTCAAGCATGTCTTTATTTCATCTTAATTGCTGAAGGATATTTTCACTGAATATAGAATTTCTTTTTTTCTTCAGCAGTTTAAAAATGTGTCTCTTTCTACTGAACTTTTTACAGTAAGAAATCAGTTGCCATTTGGATCATTGGTCCCTTCTAAGTAATCCATCAATTTTCTCCAGCTGCTCTCAAATTTTTTTATTTTTTTCGTTTTCACCAATTTTATTAAAATGTATCTGGACATCAATTTCTTTGGATTTATACTGTTCAGGATTCACTATACTTTTTAAATCCATAGATTTGTTTCTTTTGCCAGCTTCACAACATTTTCAGTCATACTTCTTCAAGTATTTTATGAGTACTGCACTTTCTCTTCTTGAACTCTTAAAAACACAAATGTTAGACTTTTTGATATTGTCTGCCCATACCATTCCGATTGGATGCTTTCTATTGATCTATCTTCAAGTTCATTGACTTTCTCTCCTATCATATTCTGCTATGAATCCATCCAGCTAACTTTTTATTTTGTTTTTGTACTTCCCTGTTCTCAATTTTCATTTGTTCTTCTTTTTATCTTATACTTTGCCAAGACTTTTATTCATTTTAGTGGTGTTGCATTTATTCTTAAAATAGTTTTACAATAACTGTGTTAAAATGTTGTTAGATAATCTCAACATCTGTATCACCACAATGTAGGGATCTTTTGATTGCTCTTTGCTATGAAAACTAAGATTCTGATTTTTTTTTTTTTATCCTGAGGAATTTCAGGTTGGGTAGATACCCAGGAGTGGAATACAAATTAAGAACACAACTTGAAAACCTTTTTCTTTCAAAATTGATACATACTGATTATAGAAGAAATGTTTTTGAAAACTAATAAACAAAGGGGAAAAAATCACCTATCACCTAGCTAATTAGAGGTGATGATTTTCCTCTGTTTATATATAACATCTCTCTCAGAATACTTCTGAAGTTTAATTTTCATGTAATTTGATTTTCTAAGGTCAAATTTACTCTTTACTTCCTCAAATACATATTTTAATTCTCTGATTGCAATAATCACTTCCTTTTAATTATCCTTTTCCTCACTCAGATTTCTCTTCACTTTATTTTGTTGCCTTTACATCTTATCCTTTTGACTTTTGAATGTATACTGTCACATTATTTCTTATTCAATTAGCTTTCATGTATTAGTTTTTCTTCTCCCATAGAGGCATATTCTTCTAACATATTAAGGTTTCAAAAAAAATCCTAAAATGTTTTTTTGGATCCAGTGTAAGTCATTTTCTACCAACTGTGCTTCCTCTGAGTTTTGAGTGCTATTTAGTTTACAATAAATTTTCACAGAACCTATGTTATTTTCACTTTACACTTCTTTCTCACTCAGATTATAATGGATTTTCTGGAATTGATGCTTTTGGATTTCCTGATGGAGCACAGTTACTATTATGTAGCTTCTAAGCTATTCCCAGCATCTATTAGACCTTTAAAAACATAGATATATAGATTAACTCTTAAACTTGGGGGGTGAGTGTCATACCAGTTAGAGTGCTTTGGTTGCAAGTAATGCAATGCATAAATTAATTTAAACAATAATTTGAAATTTCAAAGATGGACAGGTTTCAAATGTAGTAGAATCACACCTCTCGACTCATTTTCTGCCTTTCTCTCCACACTTCCCATTTCTCTGTATCGACTTTATCTTCAACTGGATTTTGTTTGTGGCTTTGAAAGTCCTATACACTTCACTATACTGAAAAGCTCTGAGGTTTTTTTCTCAAAATTATAAAACTAAGGTCCCAGGCTTCACTTATTTTAGATCAACTTAAGTTACATACTCCTGCCCTAAGCTGCTAGGGGCTGTCATAAGAATTTCCCAGATTCCCTTCTTCACATTGTGTTAAGTGGGCTCTGCATCCCACCAAATCTACATACACAATAAGAAATATCCCTTAAGAGGAAGAGAGGATGGATATTGCATATTACCTCCCTTCTCTCCCATAATGCTCACTACAAGGAAGTTTTCCACACCTGAACCTCTGGCACTCTAAGCCAATGAAATACAAGTTTTTCCAGCCTCTGCCCCATATTCGGCACCTTATTTGTGGAGACTAATCTCTAAGGATGCAATAGTGGATTGAAATTCATCAGGCAGACAGAGACCCTTGGTTTCATGTAATATACCATGAGTATGTCTCTAATTGTTTTTCCTTAATAAAACTCAATAAATCTTATTGCTAAGAAAAAAAATCATCACAGATTCTAACAATACAATATCTCTTAGGGTCCATTTCAATATTGTTCTGAACTTTTCCAAAGCTGAGCTAAGAACTAGCCACTGCTGGCGAGGGTGTGGAGAGACAGGCACCCTCCTGCACTGTTGGTGGGAATGTAACTGGTGCAGCCGCTCTGGAAAACAGTGTGGAGTTTCCTCAAAAACCTATCCATAGAACTCCCTTATGACCCAGTAATAGCACTGCTAGGGATTTACCCAAGAGATACAGAAATTCTGATGCATAGGAGCACATGTACCCCAATGTTCATAGCAGCAATGTCAACAATAGCCAAATCATGAAAAAAGCCTATATGTCCATCACCTGATGAGTGGATCAAGAAGATGTGGTATATATACACAATGAGGTATTAAATGGCAATGAGAAAGAATGAAATCTGGCCATTTGTAGGAAAGTGGATGGACCTCGAGGGTGTCATGCTAAGTGAAATAAGTCAGGCAGAGAAGGACAGATACCATATGTTTGCACTCATAGGTCTAACAGGAGAAGAGGAGAAACCTAATGGAGGACCAGGGGAGGGGAAGAGGGAAAGAGAGTTGGGGAAAGAGAGAGATGCAAAACTTGAGAGACTGTTGAATACTGAAAAGGAACTGAGGGTTGAAGGGGGAGGGGGGAAAAGAGGTGGTGGTGATGGAGGAGGGCACTTGTGGGGAAGAACACTGGGTGTTGTATGGAAACTAATTTAACAATAAACTACTTAAAAAATAAATAAATAAATTTCACAAAATATTCTTTTATATGCAGGTATTTTATTTATCTGTATAGTTAATTATTCCATAAGTAAGTTGAAAAACACATTCAATAAAACAACCTCACAATTTAGAACACGAATGTGAATCAGCTTTTGGTTAGATATAAATAAGTATAGATTAAAAAACAAATCGAGACTATGTAGGGGTGCCTGGGTGGCTCAGTCGGTTAAGCGTCTGGCTTCAGCTCAGGTCATGATCTCACTGTTCGTGGGTTCGAGCCCTGCGTCAGGCTCTGTGCTGACAGCTAGCTCAGACCTGGAGCTTGCTTTGGATTCTGTGTCTCCCTCTCTGATCCTCCCCTGCTCACGTTGTCTCTGTCTGTCTCTCAAAAATAAATTAAAAAACATTAAAAAAAAAAAAAGACTATGTAATACAAACCAAAAGGAATGACCAGATCAATTACCTTTGCTGCTGTTGTTGGAAATTTAATTTCTTCTAATTTAGCCTCAAATTTTGCTCTGAGCTTCCCAACAGCCAAAGGAAGAATCGTAGCATAGTCAGTTACATTATTCTCAAATGCCAAAGTAGACCAGTCTTTTAAAAGAATTAAATCTCTTCATGGTACTAAATGTTAAATGAGTATATAGGGAGTTCTGATCACTGGCAAAATGTCTTCCTTGTCAACATTTTATAGGGAATACAATCCTAAATCCTTGTAACTGTTTCTTATAGTGTATTTCATACACATTGAAATAATTGAAAAACTATAATTAAGAGTAATTTGATGGAGATTCTGTGAGGAGCCAAATAAGACATTGCAAGTATATAATCGGTCTTATGATTTAATTTGATCCTAAGACAAAGTTTTAACTATCTTGATAAATGCTTAGACTGTAAACCCTTCAAATAATCTATTTCTTCACTCAGGCTTTTGATAGTGTTTCATAATCTTTCACTCAATTCTTTCAACAACCCGAGATAACGTTCTTATTCCCACTAAATTACATTTGAGGAAGTGGAAGCTCAGAGGAGTGAACTGTTTTGTTGAAGGTCAGCCAGTAAATGACTTGGAAGGAACTCAAACACAGGTGCTCTGATTCCAGATTAACAAAATGCATTTGTTAAGTACCTACTGTGTGCTAGGCCATGCTCCTGGGCCTGGGGCTAGATAGTTGAATAAAATGTAATCCCTGTTCTCAAAGAGCTAGTAGCAAAAACAGATAAAGACAAAATTTTCTATAACTTAGCCAACACTCTTTGCTTTCACTATCCTGGCGCAATACCAGCAGTTGTGGAGGGGATAATTTGGGAATATAAGATTGCTGGATAAGACTAACTATTTCCGATGTTTCTTCCAGATCATGCTCTATATTATATGACACATAAAAATGCTCAAGTGTTAAGAGAAACACAGGCAAGAAGGACTGGAGAAATAATTACTTCATAGAGCTACTGCACCTTTTTTGGGAAAATCAGAAAGATATTCCATTTATTCCCTGGATAACAATAACTATTGACAGCCTTTGGTGACAAAAGTCATTCTGATGAAGAAAGATTTCAGCAGCAGGTAGGAATATCTTGGCCCAAATATTTTGAATCTATATTGGTGCTGGTGGTAATTTTATGTAAAATGACGAAGTCATGGCTGCCCTGCTCTAGACATGGTTCAGTGGAAAACAGGTGACTGTGAGGAAGTCCAGTGTTTTTATTCTGTGACCAGTCATTTTCATTCATGGTTTGTAAATAACAAAATCATTTTTCAAATCAAATTTCACATGAAACTCAGTATAGGTATTACCTTGAAGATATCGTAGATTTGGTTCCAGGCCACCACAATAAAGCAGGTCCAATGAATTTTTTGTTTCCCAGTGAATATATGTTCTGTTTTATACTATACAGCAGTGTATTAAGTGTGCAACAGCATTGTGTCTAAAGAAACAAGGTGCATTCCTTAAATTAAAAATACTTTTTTGCTGGGGCACTGGGTGACTCAGTCAGTGAAGCGACCCACTTTTGATTTTGGCTCAGGTCATGATCTCATGGTTGTGGGATCAAACCCCACATGGGGCTCTGTGCTGTCCGTGCAGAGCCTGCTCTGCTTGGGATACTCTCTCTCCCTCTTTCTCTGCCTCTCCCCTGCACTCACATGTGCCTCTTTCTGTCTCTCTCAAAATAAATAAACTTATAAAATGAAAAATAAAAATATTTTATTACTAAAAGATGCTAGACATCATTTAAGCTTTCAGTGACTCAGAATCTTTTTGCTGAAGGAGGGTCTTGCCTCTATGTGGATGGCTACTGACTGATCAGGATGGTGACTGCTGAAGTCTGGGGGCAGCTGTGGCAATTTCTTAAAATGGACAACAGTGAAGGTTGCTGCACCAGTGGACTCTTCATTTCATGAACAATTTCTCTGTAGCATGGGGTGCTGTCTGATAGCATTTTACCCACAGTAGAACTTCTTTCAAAATTGGAGTTAATCCTTCCAAACCCTTCTGTTGCCTTATCAACTAAGTTTATGTGATAATCTACATTCTTTGGTGTCATTTCATCGATTGTCACAGCATTTTCACCAGGAATACCTTCCATGCAAGAAACCACCTCCTTTGCTTAACCGTAAAGAGGCAACTCCTCATCCATTAAGACCCTATCATGAGACTGCAATAATTCATATATAATAATAATGGAAGACTTTGAAATATTGTGAGAATTACCAAAATATGTCCCAGAGACGTGATGGGAGCAAATAATTTTGGAAAAAAATGATGCCAGTAGACTTGCTTGATGCAGGATTGCCAGACAAGTTTAATTTGCGAAAATGCAGTATCTGCAAAGCACAGTAAAGCAAAGCACCATGAAATGAGGTGTGCCGGTATATAAAAGAGATCAAAGTAGAACAACTGTGGTTGACTAAATCCAGGGTGGGGTCCAGGAGGCCTTCCCGCACTGTATCCCCAGGATCTCTTCAATGCCTCGGGGTGATCATCGAAGCACTATCTGAAAACTGGTCCTGTCAATTCAAAGAGTCACTGCCCCTAGGAGTCTACAAAACAAGAGATACTGGTTGTTTTCTCTCCGATGGCTACTGAAGAGCATGCTGTTAGTAGCCTTTAGGGAAGTACAAATAATTTACATTTTTTGTTCTTTTTTCGTTGGTCACCTCAGTGGTTCAAATGCAGACAAAGCAGACAAACTCTGAGAGCTAGGTTTAAAAAGAAAAGAAAAAACAGCTCACAGTAACCACCCCTCCCAAGAAAAGACCCTGCAATCTTCCAGCTACAGTAGCAGTAATCCCAAACCCACTACAGCATCTAATTGAAATATCGATTCTTCGGTTAGGTCTCTAACTTAAAATTCCAGAGCGGAGAGCTCCCACCACACAGACACCCCCTTTGCAGAGTCACATCACAGAACACATAGTGTTTCCTTAACATTAAGCTTCCCCAGGCTTTCATTTCAATTAGTCATAAAAAAGATCAAGAAGGAAAGTATTGTCGGAAAGATTCCAGTCAGTGTTTTATTGCCTGAAACAGTTCTTAGGATTAACTGTTTCATATCAGAAAGGGAATTCTGCAGAAAGAGCAATGCTTTTTCTTACAGAAAGGAAGCTGTGGATAAAGCAAAGAATAAAAAATCTACAGTCTTCTAAGTGTCTTGTTCAACATGTTTTCATGAAATAATCTCATTTATGGCATTACAATTTTTCTGAACAAACACCCAATATATGCCAAAAAATTATCACGAATCCAACTTTTGCTCTCCTTCTATTTCCATTTAGGTTCCAAGAACAACAAAATCCCTTGACATTATTGTCTCCTTGGAATACTAATTATGTCACTACCACTGCATGTCTGCTAATCTTCCAGAAATAATGTGAGAATTACGGGGATGCAATAGGAACAGAATGGAATTAGAAACATATTTTGTGAATTTGTCAAAACTACCAGCTTTCTAAGAGTGGCAAAGTGCACATCCAAAAAATTTTTTTTTCATAAAAGGACAAATTCCCACAATGCAGATAAACGATGAGTCTTAATACCACACGTTGAGCACAAACCACGAGCTAGAGCAAGGCCAGCATTCTGTGGGCTCTTTTATTCTTACAAGAAATTTAGTTCACGGCACCTAGGATTTTCATCTCAGAGTACCAGCTTTGAATTCTAGATGAGACCTGTTTTTAATCATGCTTAATGGACCTGGTTCCCAGGAGAATAACAATGAAGGTGAAAATCTCTTGAGCAGGGAGGAGAATACACTTGCTCTGGACACCAGGACCTAATCCTTCCCTCTGAAGGAAGGGAACAATGTCTTCCTCCTCTTCAGTCTCAAACACGTCTTGAATGTATGACTGACTGTCATCGCGCTCTGCTCAACCTGGGCTAAAAACAAGAGAATCGTAAGCTGTGGTGCCTGAAGGTACCTTCGCCATTATCTCCTTCAGCTACATTTTGCAGAAGTAGAAACTGAGGCCCCAAAACTGATGGGTTTCCTGAAGGTACATACATGGTCACATTAAGGCGTAGGCATCTGTATTTATTTTCGCAATGTCTGATCAAGGCTCTCTCCTCTCCTGTAGATGACAAAGTCCCACATCATCCTCAAAATCAAGTCTTAGGGATGTCTCAGGACATCCCCTTCCCCGACCCAGAGCCACTAAGGGGCCCAGACATATATCACCTCTTTCTGGACACCAGCTGCAGGATCTGCTGGTTTTGGGGGTTCCAGTGTGGTCCACTTGGATGTCTCCACACTAATCTCAGATTTTTTCAGCCATGCTCCAAGGCCTTATTCTCTAGCCCATCACTGGCACCCACCTCACTTCTTTGCTATACAGCATCAGTGACCATCAGGCATGCACCTCTGTGCACACACTTCATGCTGGTTCAGTCACATAGGACTTTAGTTTTATGGTCTTCCTCAGCTGGATTCTTCTTCCCATCTGTGTGGCTGCTTCCATTCCATGCCATTGTTACCTCCCATGACTGCTCCCCTTCCTTCCACACCCCACACCCAGGCTTGGGTTAGGATCATCTAGTCTCAGATCTCATGTTTCCATGTATCTGTTATCTCTGCACTAAACTCAGGCACATTACCTAAAATCCTTACATGGGTTTCTCAGATTCAGCTGGACTTTTTTCTCCCAACCATCGAACCAATGAACATGCAGGCATCATGTGAAAGCTATGTTGACTTATAAATATTAACACAGACAAGTGACAGGTAGTTAGGAATGTTTAGACATTTGTGCATTTCTGGGCATCAATTACTCTCTTTTTTTTAAATTTAGTGGATTATTTTGAATACAGTGCACCTGTGATCTTTCTAATCCTCTCATAAAAGAACAGAAACTTTTGACAGAATTTTGCTTCTACCTTTGAAAACCTAATGTTAGTTATGGACAACTATGTGTTTTCTTTAAGGAGTTCAGTCACTAGACTCACAAAATGTTGTATCTGAGAAGAATAAAAATCTTAATTGTGTTTGCAATGAAATATATGAATAAATAGATTGAACACATGAATATTGTATTAATAGCTATGAGCGTCTTCTAGAATGGTGTGTGCTAGGCCAAGTGTAGCTGGTTGTATTATAAGTATCTTTTTATATGTCTGTTTCCCACACTTCATTCCAGGCTAATTGTCTGATTCAGATTGTGTGGCCAGAGCCAGCATAGTATCTGGCACAGGATAAAAACTCAATACTTTTGGAATGAAACATTTATGTAGTCCTAACCTCTTTCTGAAACCTTGGCTAAGTGGATATTTCCCCATGAACTACTTTTCCTATATCCCTTACCAAAAAGTCAGCCTACCCTTAAATTCAAGACACAGTATATTGCCAAAAAAGTTTGTCTCCTATAATATCTTCATTGCCTACATCTGCCCTCTAATGCCAAACAGAATAACCCTGGTTTCTTTTACAGATATTTGAAGACCGTGATTACTTCTCTGTCAAATCTGCACATCTTTGGACTACTATTTCTCTGTTCTTCAATCATATTCAGACATTATCATTAGGGCTTAACTCTCATAAGCACACTCTCCAAGTGGTCAATCTCCCACTTAAACCTTGGCCCCCAAGGTATGCACACAGCATTGCTTGGAATGTCTGGCCAGACCACATTTTGGGAGGGTGTCACTCCTTTGATTTTGATGCCATACCTCTGTTAATGAGGCCCAAGTGTATCAGCTTTTGTAGTAGCAACTAAACTGCCATCATGAAACCTCCACACCCACTCTTCCCCAGTTTCCTATCTGAAGAAGAGCCATTCCTCACACTATTAAAATCAATCCCTCCCCCTTGGACTTTTAACCCTATCTTGTTCTGCCTTTCCAAGGATTTTACACCATCACCTATAACCTCTCTTACTTTCTATGCAACTTCTTCCTGCCTATAGTCCCTTCCAGTAGGCTTTAAACATGATCAGTCTCTTATCTCTCTCTCCATCTCTCTCTCTCATCAATATCATGTTCTACCCTCATCACTTCTCTCAAATTCTCTTTGCCAAGATGACAAATGACTTTATTTTACTAAATCCAAGGACAAAACTAGCCTTCCATTTTGACTTCTTTGCTTTATTTGACTGTTAACTACTTAACAACTCCTTAAAATTCTTTCCTTAGCCTCCATGATGTTTGTCTTTCTGGTTTTTCTTCCATTTCCCTTGTGGGTTCCTGTTCCTCAGCTCATCCTTCAAATGTCTGTGTCCCCTAGGCCTTATCTTCAGCCTCTTCTCTTTCACCTTTCACTAGAGAATGGCATTACCTTCCATTATTTCAACCACCATCTAAAATCTAATGTCTCCCAAATTCTATCTCCATTCCAGATCTTTCTTCCAAGCTAAAGTCTTAATTTAAAAAAAAAAAGGAAAAAGAGGATACCCTCTACTCAGCATTTGCACAGGGGCATTTCTTGAGTCCTCCAACTCAACACCAGCAAACTCAACTCAACTGTTTCTAATCTTCTCTTCTCTTGTTCTTCTTCATTCCTTAAAAGCCAGGATGGACCACTCACTGTTCTCCAAGAGGCCTACAAATGAGATAGGGTGTAGACAAATAAAACTTGCTGAACAAGCCTAAATGACAAGACAATTGGTTCATCTTTGCTCCATCATTGAAATCAACCACTCCTGGTTAGACCTCTCTTTTTTGTCCCTGACAAAAAAGGGCTTAACTCTTATAAGCACACTCTCCAAGTGGTCAATCTCCCACTTAAACCTTGGCCCCCAAGGTATGCACACAGCATTGCTTGGAATGTCTGGCCAGACCACATTTTGGGAGGGTGTCACTCCTTTGATTTTGATGCCATACCTCTGTTAATGAGGCCCAAGTGTATCAGCTTTTGTAGTAGCAACAAAAGCACATTTCAAGCACTGTGAGCATCTTTTTGCACCATTGTCAATTACAAGAATAATTGCATTGAGCTCTCTGTAACTCACTTTCAAGTTCGGTCTTTTTTAAGTCACAACTTAAATTTCTCATCCAGTTTAAACCTTTTCTCGCCAGCCCACCTCTTCTCCCTAACTGGTATAATGTCAGGCCTGCCCCATGAACCAGGGACCTATGCTGAGGGAAGAAAACAATATGGCCTTCTTAGTCTCTCTGCTTGTCACTTATTCTATGGCTTCTGTGTTTCACTCCCTTCGTCTGAGAGAAGTGTCCTTAACCCAGAATGTCTATGACCATTAACAAAGCTCACTGGCCTAGCTTTCCTCACAAAAAGTGAAACTATTGTAGGAAATGACTTCCATAATTACTATTACAAGATCTCAGATTTCTTTTCTCTGAGACAAACACCAATTCCTTTGTCTATAGGGCATTGGCAATTTTTGAATTCCTAAATGTCTTGTCTATCTACAAGCTCATAAAAGAACTGTGGGTCCCTTAGTAATGTTTTTAAGCAAGACCAAAACATGAAGAGGCGTGGCACCACTCCTGGATTTCTAAACGGTACCATCAGCAAAACTGTCTTGTTTACATTGTCATCTTCTTACACCATTGCTGAGACCAGGGCAGCACTTTCATTCCATGTAGACTACATATATTTTTCTAAGATCATGGTCATACTTCAGGAAGGTAGGTTTGCAGCTTTACAATGTCCTCAGTAGTTATTGCTTCATTTACCCCTGAAATGGTGACCCATGGTCTCATTGAAACATTTCTTTTTTCTTTTCAAATTTCTTGACTGTCATGTAATAGTTTGGCTGTTTTGAAAACATCCTTTAGTCTTATAATATATTTACACTGTGGGATTTCAAATATGAGAGTGATGTCGTTGAGCAAGCTTTTGCCGGCAGTGGTACAATTTCAAGTAAGACTCTTGATAACTAAGTGTTTCCTCTAATACCTTAAATCTCAATCTCCTGTGCAAAAACATATTTCAATCGAAGTGACAGCAATCACAAATTACAAATCTGTGTGTGAGAAAGACTTATTTTAAAGTAATTTTAACAGAAATAATGCATGTACACAATTTTAAAGAACAAATAGTGGTCGTCTGCTCCATTCCTCTCTAGAAAATCAAGATTCCCAGTGGCAACATTTTTCAAGTCTTTCAGCTATTTCTTCTGGCATGTGATTCAACATTTCTAAATAAAATCCTTATAGCACTCATTCTTGGTTGTTCAACTTCAGACATTATTTTTTGGTTTCTGAGTTAGGATATAGATTTGGATACTGTGACAGAGCCTAAAATGACAGTGCCTTAAAATTAGCTTATTTTTCTCTTATAAATGACAGAGCATCAAATTAGAAAGACCTTTATTCACCTGATCCAAGACGGCTTGTCAGTATGACCACATTTCATCCAATGGGATCACAGAGAACAGAGTGGGAAGAACATGATTCTTTCCCTTTATGGGCACAACCTAGAAAATGTACATATTAAACACCTCAAATTTGCTTAACAAGTGTGTTTAACAAATTTAGCTTATTTTAAAAGTTTTCTCTGGTTATTGCAACTAAACAGATTTTTTTAAATACAGTTACATAATAAATGCAAAATTCAGAGCAGTGGTTCCCTCTGAGGAAGGAATAAGGCAGATGAAATAAAGGAGAAACTGAAACTGATTTATGGTTAATGCTTAGGCCAAACATTTGGTGATGTGGTTGTGGTCTCCATCATATTATTCTGTTTTATAGTTTTCATATATTACTTTATATGTATCAAATATTTAAGATAGATTATAAGAAGACAAAAGCAGGATAGATATAAAATACTAGAAAGTAATGGCAAGTAAGGTTGGAAGCAGATTAACAGAATTAAGGTATTCCTAGGATCCTTATAATGTTCGGAGCAAGTTTAATTACTATGAGACTTTAAGCTAGATAAGCATGGTAAAACAGCATGGGTAACAATTAAGAATAAATGAAATAAGGGGAAGGGCTTTCAAACCAGAAGTCAGGAAAGAAAAATAAAACATAAAAATAGTAGAACTGATAAAAAATACCAAATAAGAGGTAGAAATTAAGCCAAATAATCAGCAATCACAATGATTATAAGTGACTATATTCACTCATTAAAAGATAAAGACCATTAGGGGGCACCTGGGTGGCTCATTTGGTTGAGCGGCCAACTCTTGATTTTGGCGCAAGTCATGATCCCAGAGTCATGGGATCAATCCCCTCGTCAGGCTCCACAGAGAACCTGCTTAATATTCTGCCTCCCTCTGCCCCCTCCCCTGCTTATACTCTCTCCCTCTTTCTCTCTAAAAAATAAAAACAAATAAAACAAATCTTTTTCAAAAAAAGATAAGAACCATTAGGTTAGGATAAAAACAAGCAAACAAAAAATAAGCCAAATGCTATGTATGAGCACACCTTAAATAAAAGAAGACAGGTTCAAAGTAAAAGGAAAAAAAAGTTATACAGCAGGAATATATTAAACAAAACAAAACCAAAAACAAGCTTTCATGATATCAGGGAGAAAATATACTTTAAGGCCAAAAACATTACAGTTAAAGAAAAGCACTACATCACAGCAATGTTTTAGTTTACTTCAAAAATATAATAACTATAAACTACTATGACCTAATAATATGGCCTCAAAACATACCAAGAAAAAACAATCTATGATAAAGATCAAAGCTGTGTCCCATCTAACCTCCAGAAACATATGCTTTCAATATTAGACCTATTTACCTGAGCTCCGTCTCCCACCTCCCTTCTCATACTACAACGCCCTGATCTTTCTTGCAGGCAGGGGTTCCCTATTCCCACACAGCTGGAGTCTGCCTGAATTGGCCAATGGGAATGCATTTCTCTCTTTCTCTGCCAAACGCCATTTCCATGGCAACAGCAGCATCTACACTCTGGTCCAGATCCCACCGGCTGATCCTGCCTAAAGTTCCAATCATCTAGCCTCTCTTTATCCCTGCTATTCCCAGTCTCTAAGTTTTTGTCATTATCTTTTCTTCCACTTTTTAGCTCTTCCACCACAAGGGTAACCAAGTATCTGCCTACAGTCTATCTTGTTTCAAATACTCAGAGTGGTTCCTATTTTCATAGTTAGCCTTATCATTAGCATTCCATTGTTTCCATAGCAAATGGCAACAAATTAAGTGGCTTTAAAACAACACAGATTTATTATCTCATGGTCGTATGGGTCAAGAACCCAGTGGGCTTGACTGGTGTCTCTGTTCTGAGACTCACAAGGCTGAAATCCTTTTACACTTTTTTCCAGCTTTATTGAGATGTAATTGACAAATAATACTGTGTAAGTTTAAGGTGTACAATGTGATCATCTGATACATGTATATACTGTGAAAGTAATTACCACAAAAAGGTTACTTAACACATCCATCACTTCACATAGTTATAATTTTCCTGTAGTGAGAAATGTATGATTTACTCTCTTAGCAACTTTCAAGTATACAGTACAGTATTGTTAATTACGGTCATCACGATGTATGTTAGATCCCCAAAACTTATTCATCTTATAACAGGAAGTTTGTGGTCTTTGTACAACATCTTCCCAACTCCCCCACCCCAGTTCACGACAAACTACCACTCTACTTGCTGTTCTATGGGTTTAACTAACTTTTTTTAAGATTCTACATATAAGTGTGATTGTGGAGTAATTGTCTTTCCCTTCCTGACTAATTTCACTTAGCATAATGCCGTCAAGGTCCACATATGTTGTGTAATATTGTGTGTGTGTGTGTGTGTGTGTGTGTGTGTGTGTCTAATCTCTCCATCTGTTGATGGACACTTAGGTTGTTTCCATGTATTGACTATTTTAAATAATGCTGAAATAAACATTGGAGTACAGATATCTCTTTGAGATAGTGATTTCATTTCTTTCTAATATACACCCAGGGGTGAGATTGCTGGATCATATGGTAGATCTTTTTTTAATTTCTTGAGAAATCTCCATACTGTTTTCCACAGTGGTTATAAGAATATACATTCCCACCAACAGTGCACAAGGATTCCCTTTTCTCCACACGCTCACCAGCACTTGTTATCTCTTGTCTTTTATAGAAGACCTATTCTAACAGGTGTGAGGAGATATTTTATTGTGGTTTTCATTTGCATTCCCTAATGATTAGCGGTGTTGAATATCTTTTCATGTACCTGTTCATTTGTAGTTCTTCTTTGCAAAAATGTCTATTTAGATCCTCTATCCATAAATTGGTTTGTTTGTTTTACTTTGGATTTTTTGTTTTTTGCCATTGAATTGGCTCTATCTTGGATTTCCAGTGTTCTATTGAACAAGAATGGTGAGAATAAGCACCCTTGTCTTATTCTTGATTCTAAAGGAAAAGCTTTCAGTTTTCTACCATTGGGGATGATGTTAGTTGTGGGTTGTTCATATAAGGGTTTTATTATATTGAGATGTGTTGCTTTTATGCCCAATTTGTTGAGAGATTTTAACATAAAATGGTGTTGAATTTTGTCAAATGCTTTGTCTGCATCTATTGAGAGAATTGTACAATTTTTTTCCTTTATCTTATTAATGTGTGTATCACGTCTGTTGATTTGCATATGTTGGACCATCCCTGCATATGATACAAGGGATAAATCCCACTGTCATGGTGTATGGTCCTTTTAATGTGTTATTGAATTCAGTTTGCTGGTATTGTGCTGAGAATTTTTGCATCTGTATTCATCAGGATCATTGGCATGCGGTTTCCTTTACTTGTAGTGTCCTTATCTGACTTTGGTGTTAGGGTGAACTAGCCTTGTAAAATAAATTTGGGAGTATTCTTTCCCCTTCAGTTTTTTGGAAGAGTTTGATAAGGGTTGGCATTAATTCTTCTTTAAATGGTTGATGAATTTCAGCCATGAAACCATCTGGTCCTGGGCTTTTCTTTGTTGGATGGGTTTTGATTACTCCTTTCATCTGCTCTGGAAGAATGGGTGGCCATGTCTTTTGCCAGGTCCTCTGAGTGGACTGGACTGGTGTCTGACCATTGCAGAAAGGACTAGGGTCAAGTTTAGGGTCTTTTCAGGGCCTTTAGGACTACTGCTAGTGGGCCTACTCATAGACTGCAGCTCTAAGGGGGCTGGAGTCAAGTATAGGACCCCTTCAGGATCTCTGGGGGTGCAGATAGGAGTATCTCCTGCAGGATCCCTGTGCCAGGAAGACTATTCATAAACTGTGACTGGGATGGGTGGGAGCCCAGTTATAGGACCCTTTAAAATTTTTGGAAAAAAATTTTATTTATTTTTGAGAGACAGAGAGATAGAGCACAAGCAGGGGAGGATCAGAGAGAAGGAAGGTACAGAATCTGAAGATGGGCTCCAGGCTCTGAGCTAGCTGTCAGCACAGAGCCCAATGCAGGACTTGAACCCACGAACCAGGAGATCATGACCTGAGCCGAAGTCGGACGCTTAACTGACTGAGCCACCCAGGCGCCCCTGTAGGACCCTTTTAGAAATATACCCTGACCAAGCTTAGAAGACATACCTTCAGGGATTCCCAGACTGTGACCAAGAAGGGCTACAACTAGCTTATGGGCCCCTTGAGAGTCCACAGCTAACACTGAGGTCTATATCACCCAATGCATGGCATGACTTTTCCCTTGGTAAATGGTGTTGATGACAGGACCAAAGCCACATGGGACTGTAGCTGAGTCTTCAGGGGTATGAAGCTATTTCTAGGTCTCCACCCAGACACAGTCAGTGAAGTAGCGACCTGGGTGTAGGCCTGCTTTTCCAAAGTGGCTCTTCTTGGTCTTGGGCTGCACCAGGGTTTCACAGTCTCTTACCTGAATTCCAAACTCCCACAAAGACACTTTTGTCCACATATGGAGGCCAAATTATTGTTATTAAGGGGCAGATAGCTGTGAGGGATGTCTCATCTGGTCGTCTTGCTAACCGGTATTCCTTTCTGAAATCTGTATCTTATGACATTCAGGCTATCGGCAGAATTTTGTTCTTTGCAGTTGTAGAACTGAGTTTTCCATTTCCCTACTGGCTGCTTTCTGGGAGCTGCTTGCAACTTCTAGAAGCTGCCTGCATTCCTTGGCTCATGGCCCCTTTTTCCATCTTTAAAGCCAACAACAGTGGTCTGGTCCTCAGCGAGGTGTATCCTTTCTATCTATTCTGCCTCCCTGTCTTTTGCCAGTTATTTCTCACTTACTGTTTCACCTTATTCCTCTGATTATAAAGGCCCATGTGACTACATCTGAGCCACCTGAATAATCCAGAACAATCTTTCAATTTTAGAGTCAGCTGATTAGCAACTTTAACTCCAACTACAAATTTCCTTTTGCTATGTGCCATAACAGATTTCCAGCCCAATTACCAGGGAATAAAGATCATGGCCCCACCTAGTTAGGACTAGCTTCACTCCTAAGGAGTGATTCCTGACAAGAACTGGTGTAAAAGGGAATATAACTCTGAAGGAGTGAGCTAAGGCTTTGCACTGTTCCCCCAGGACTCTGAAAGCCCCAATGCGGTGGTTCAAGGCCCTCCCAAGAATCAGCACAGATGTTAACCTGACTCATTAGGACTTTACGCCTCTTCCTTTCTCCCCTGCATTTTACAAGTAGGAAGTAAAGGCTCAGAGAAACCAAGTCATTGCTCAAGGTCACAAACGCAGTTCATGACAACGTGATGGAAATATCTGATACTCATTCATTCATTTATCCACTCAATAACACTTGCTAAGCCCTACCAGCTAAGTGGACCAGGGAAATAAACATGAAATCAACATTGCCCTTCCACCTCTCAGAGATTTTTGTTTGTTTTCCAAAAACACAAGTGCAGTAACATGTTTGCATGTTTGATGTTGGTTCCGTAGTTTCCCACACATTTTTACATAGAAGTTTGATTTTATCTAAGAACATCTGCTTCAGCTCAAAGGCAGCTATCATGTTGATAGGACCTGATTCAAACACAAGCTGTGTGTCTTTAGGGAATTCACTTAGTAATAGTATTTACCTGGTAGGGCCGTTATGAGCAGGGTTGAGTAGTATATGCAGGCCACTGGGAACTAGCATACAGCAGGTACTTAGTAAGTGGTAGCTGTGATCATTGTCATTATCCAACCTCTTTGAGCCTCAGCTTTATTGTTTATTAAGTAGGTATAATAATAAACATCTCATGGGGTGATTACATGAGAAAGTATCAATACAGCACATGAGGCACACAGTTTGTACCAACACACATCCCCTTCTCCCCTCCCTAACAACCTCACTAGTGGACTGATTCTTCTTGAGGCTTACCCCTTCAATAAAACACTTCAAGGAGGGTCTGTGATGGAGATGAAATGCAGCAGGAGTCAGGATTTCAGAGTTCTTTAGAGAATCTGAAACTACCATCCTATGTGACTTTAGGCAACGGGTTTGGCCTTTATGATCCTCAGTTTCCTCATCCATGAAGAACAGAATGCTCTAGAAAATAGTCTTCACCTCCTGCTTTGGTTTTAAATTAACCAGAGAGTTAAGCTAATCTCTGGGAATGTAATCTTCCAAAATGCATGAGGCTTGCAAATCCCTTCATCGTGCAGTTTTAAGAGTCAGTCTCCCTGCTCACTTCATTTTCTTTTTGCTGATGTGATGGTCTCCCCGGGGAGCTCTCAGATGGACCAAAGGATGACACAGAAAACTGGAAGCCAGATGAGACCCAGAGAGACACCCAAACAAATAAGAGGGTGCCAGACCTGAGACAGATAGGTGGTTTCTCAACCAGAGCTGCAGCCCCAGAGGGGGAAAAAAAAAAACTCAGGCTGTCGGAAGAAACCTTGTGAAGAGAAAACCGTGACATATGGAGAAGCTAGTATGAAGTGGCCCTTGTTAACATTCTCCACTGTCCAGTGATATAGTACCCATCCCTGGATCATGCTGCCCCCATGTTAGGACCTGACAGGCCTCCATGCTAAAGGAGGCCATGGAGTTACCCACCCTATGGGAAGAGCCCAAGAACAGCACAAGGAGATTTGGAAAGAAAAGACCCAGAACCAAGCACAGAGCCAAGCCAGGCAAGGACAGGATTGGTAAATTGTCTCTTAGTGAGAAGCCAGCACCCCAAACACAAAGCTGTGTTCTTACCCACCTCAGAAAGAGTTCTTTTGGTTTTTCTAGAAACAGAGACTCTGTTAAGCTGTCTCAAAACATAAACCTTTATTGTCGGGATGCACAGTCAACAAAAGAGACTGGTTCACAAGAGAAGCCAGTTTGTTGTCTACAATTCAAAGCATAACCAGTGCTGGGACTTTGCTGTTTGTTCTCTCCTTCTATTTATGTCTTCTTGTTCTCTGACAAACTGGCTTGCTTTCTGTATTTTCTGAGTGATATTCCAAAAGGAGAAAATCTGGCTATTCTAGTTGATTACTATTGCCCTTACTTTTCAGGCTAATCTTCCTTACGACTCAGTGGCCAGACCATGAATTGGCTGCCCTCAAATCAGATATTTACTACCAACCTAGTAAGTACCAACTCTTTATTTAAGGAGCTATGTAGGGGTGACCTGTTGTGGGTGGGACTCATAGCATTCAAAGGTAGTGGTGAATAGCAGGCGCCATGGTGACCATGTCTAGTGAACATCCATGTAACAAACAGTAATTAAGAGACTATAATGTGTTGGTACCTGCCCCGTACCGCAGGAAGTTCCCATTTCTGCCCCTCAGGGTCCAATCAGTGGCAGCATCTACAAGAAGAGAGATTCCACCTAACGTCACAGAGACTTGATATCTTGGCCTTAGGCCTGATAGGAAGGGAAATGAGGGAGGAAGTAAACAGCAGGACCTGGACAGACAGAGGGTTCCTAGAGAATGCAGTTCCAAAAATTGCTCTGGATGGATTTCTGCCTGGGTTCTGGGTTGTCCTTGATGGAGTCACTGGTATCATAACCTGTGCACACAAATGCATTCCTTCCCGTCCTTTCTGTTCCAGCTGACAACGCCCCAAATAATGCTCATACTGATAGATTCATTAGTTGGGAATCAGACAGACCTGGGGTCTATCTCTGGCTCAGCTGTGTGTCCTTGAGCAGCTCACTTAACATCTATAGGGCTCAGTGTCCTCACCTATTAAATTACACAAAGGAAACCTACTGCATGCATGGACCACTATGTTTGGGATCATTCTTTCCATTGCTATTGGCATGTGACTGAACAGTGTTTGACTCTTAATGGAGTCATTATTCTTTCTGTAACAGGAAGTGGATGAAGACTTGGAAAGAAAGGAGGAAGGACTTCAAGGCATTGCTTCAAAGGCAGAAGGTAGAAAGGGAATAGTGTCAGGGCCCCTGAGGTCACGGGCTCCAGAACCAGTTTCTTACACAGCCATCCTGGGGATGAGCTGGTGCCTGGGTGGGAGACAATCCAGAGTTATGATGTCAGAGTCCAGGCCGGGGATGACTCAGAGAATCCTTGGCTGACGCAGCTCTGAGAGGGCAGAAAGCTCATTTACTACTCACTGCTGGAGCCTCTCGTCCACATTCTGTTACACGGCTGAGACCTCGGGAGCCCAGAGACAGCACTGTGGGGAGATTACCCTTCCCTCCTGGAGATGCTCTATCACTAGATGAAATGGCCTGATGCCCAGAGCAGCATAGGAGATTCAGGAAGAAAGGCATGACCCCTAGAAGGCACACAACTGGGCATAGTCTTCTGTTTTCAAGATCAAGGCTACATGACAGCTACAAAAGTAATGATAAAAGAAAACAGAGGCTGAGAATGGGTCTATGAGATTGCCAAGTTTCTTCTCCAAGAACTATTTTGGGGCAGGATAGGATCTTTTGGACTGCATAAACTCTAAAATTCTTGGATAATTCAGGATAGGAAAGGAAGGGGTATTGGCTGTTCTATTAATCTGGATATGTGGGTGCTGTAGAGAGCTTTAATCTTAAAAACCAAAGTGAGAGAAGCCTTATGCAGCTCCCCACCCCATAGGGGAAAGACATCATTGTGTTAATATTCTGAGAACATAGGCCTGGAAGGGATGGTCCTATGGGCTTTGAACACAGCTCTCCAGGGATTAGAAGTCCATTCAGGGACTTTCACTGTATCAGGCCCACTTAGGGAGTGACCAATTATCCTTCTTCATTTGGGCTGGGTTTTGATCACCGTACTGTGGACCAACCCAGATGTCTTTGTACTGTCCATGGCTGCCTGTTGGAGCTTGAGGTTCACATGCAGCTTTGCCAATAATAGGATACAGCCAAGCATGCTCAAAGCAGTAGGGCTGAGTGGGCTGGGAAGGAAAGATGGTTTCCATTCAGTCTGGAAGCTGATAATGTTCCCCCACCTGTGCTAATCTTACCTGGCACCTACCTCACCACGTGTTGTATATCTGAAGGTTCATCTTCCTCAAACCCTTTACTCAAACGTAAAATATGTGTGACAATATTCATCTGCAAGAAGGAAAATCATAATGAAGTTAAAGCTCAGATTCTGCTCTTCACACAGCTGTGTTATTAATTTTGGCATTTCGGCTTTATTCGTGAACTACTTGACACCCCACACAGCAGGATGTTTTGGGTGACTATAATGAAATTCATACAAAGAAAACAATTTAAATATCTGTATAACTCATATAGATTAATTTAGTTCAAGTATAGTTTAGTTTTTTTTAATTTGCCTTACCAAATTGTTATTTTCCTGGTAAAATAAATTTTTCTTCTCACTATTCCCTAACTGTACAGGGAAATAGACAAGATATGGTCATCTGGAGCTCCCATTGCCATCCATGGAAAATTCTAGAAGCTATTATTCTAGAATAATACTAGTTCCAAGTAAGTGGCTTATTGAATAAAGGAGGAATTGCCTTTGGGGAGATACTTTGGAATGTGAAGAGCTTAAATCTGAATGGGGAATATGAGTGAGGAAAAACATGACCCTAACATGTTGAGCATATTGATGTTAGGTTGAGGTCAGTATGTTGTTTGTGACTCTACTAAACAAAGGATATGAAGAAAAAAATTAGCATTCATTTTATCTATTATGTGCCAGCCATTGCACATAATATTTTAAATAAATTATATTTTTGAGGTTATGTTTAAAACTAATCTGTATGTTGCCTCACTTAACCTATTAAGCATAATAATAGTCTTGGCATCATCGAATGGTAAGGTAACATATGTGGCGAATCTTTGGTCAGACTCATCTTTGGTCTAATAGACTGTGGATCAGAATGGGTATATACAGTGAAAACCCATTGCTAGAGACACCACTGTGTGCACGAGGAGTGAAGAGAAGCCATTTCTAGAGGAAAGAGAATATGGTGAACTCTACAAAGACTCCAGAAAGTGCCTTCTAGAGTAAATCTGGACATGGCTCTCTATTCCTTAGTTTCATGCTCTGTAAAGTTGGGGTAATAGTAGGACCTTCTTAGGATCACTGTGAAAATGAAGTGAGAAATATAAAATATTTTAGATAATGATTATGTATAATCAGTTCTTTCCAGGCATATGTCAACCAGCTCACTCTTCTTTCAGTTTCCATCTGAGCCACCACTTCCTTTAAAAATCTCTCTGTAACTCCTAAACTCTAAATTAGTTTCCCCAACTTAGTTTCCCTAACTTACTCTGGTTTACCCCTTGAGTAAATGAGAGGGAGCAGGATTTGCACCCAAGACTCATGAGTCCAAAGAACCATGCTTTCCCACTATGTATGATCCCTCATTAGGCCAAAATCTGTTGAGAATTTCTGTGTTCTGGGTGTAGCATCATATATTTCCATTTCATCTTGGTTAGACTTTGCAACAATCTTTTGATGCAAGTGTATCAGTTTGCCATGTGAAGAAACTGTGACTTACATGCCCAAGGTCATATGGCAGACCTAAGATCCAGTCTTCTATGTCCAGAGAAACGATCTGTGATCATGACTCAGACATCCAGCAAGCCCCAATAGCCAGACTAGCAAACCCCAACAGTCAGAACCAACATGAAAGATCACAAGGCCTAAATGGGTCAAACTTCTCCTCCTGAAATATTCTGACAGACTTTGTTGATCTCTGGATTTTGCCTTGCTGTCCTGTCTTCCACCAGCAGCACCGTACTGCCCTGGTGAGCTATTTATAGACACCTGAAATATGTTTTAGTATAGTTCATATGTATCTGTTGCAAAGTATTGTGGGAGTAATTTCTTTTTAAATATCCAGGGAAAATTCAGGAGGCAAAAGAAAATAAAATAGTTGGGGGGGAAAAAAGTACTCTGCTTAAGGTGTTTGAAATCTGTTTATAGATTGGCATTTTTCTCTTTCCTCTTTTTAACATTTCTATCAAGTCAGTGAATGTTTATTAAAATGCTTGACAAAAGGGAATATCTTATTTAAATAATGCTCTTTAGGTAATATGCTATTTTGTAAGTATCACACAAACTTTCTTCCTACTGTTTTCTTTTCATGGTTAAAGGAAAGGAAGTTCAGAATTATAGTTTGAGAAATAATAAAGAGCTAGGCTGCATTTCCTCAGCGGTCAGTGCCCATTATGCCAGCCATCTTCTCTTTAGCTAGTAAAATGCAACTGGAAATTGTAAAATAATTGTCCCAAAACAACAATTGCCATACTATTGTCTATCAAAAACATCTTTGGTTAAGAACACAATAGTGACTCTAGCTCTTAAATGCTGATTCAATATAAAAGGTTAACCTAGAATCTACACATCATTTCTTTGGCATCTTGTCAAGCATCATAAAGAATAACATAAAAAAGAAACCATCAAATTCTGCCTTCAAATTGTCCCTCAAGAGTAAAAGAAAGCCAAGATACACACCAAAGTTTTAGAATGCCATAGCCCACCAACAGCAGTGCAGAGGAAATACTTCCAAAACAGGGTCAAGGACACCTGGGGTCTTGGTCAGTTCAGGCTGCTACAATAAATGTCACAGACTGGGGAGAGGGAGGGGGGAGCTTAAGCAACAAACATGGATTTGTCTCAGTTCTAGAAGCTGGAAGTCTGAGATCAGGGTGCCAGCATGGGCAGGTTCTGGTAAGAACTCTCTTCCTGGCTTGCAAATAGCCATATTCCTCACAAGGCATAGAGACTAATCATGTCTCTTCTGTCTCTTCTTATAAGGCTTCACCCTCATGATCTAATTAATTCCCAAAGGCCCTGCTTCCAAATATCATCACACTGGGGACTAGGTTTCAATATGTGGATTGGGGAGGGGCACAAGAATTCAATCCATAGCATCTGGGTTCTAGAACCATCTTGGATGACAACTTGCTCTATCCCACCCTTCTCTGGGCCCTCATTTCCTTATACGCAGTGTCAGAAATGCTAATGGGAGGGTACTGCCTCAGACTCCACTGGGAGATCTATGATACACACAATACAGTTACTGTATTATATCTGAAAATCTGAGAAATTCTAACACTTAAAACACATCTGACCCCAGGGTATCTGGATTATAGGTGTAGATTTGCGTTTTCTTATCACAGTGTAGACCACTGTGGCTTTACGTGAACTTTCTCCGTGACACGGAGTATCTCTAACTCAACTTTTCATCTCACCTTTTCATCTAGAAAAATATTCTGCACCATGCAAAACCCATTCTAAAGGCTCCTTCTTCTGTAAAGCTGTCCCCAAGCTACATCAGTCCTTGTCTTCTGTGTCCTGGACAGACTTAACTTAGTAACTAGCTCTTCTGTGTAGGTAACCATCTGCACATTATAGCGTGGACCCTGTTGATGGTACCCATCTGTTTATAGGTCCAATGTTCCTCTTCTGGCCTGTAGGCTCCTGAAAGGTAGGAGCTGCCTTACTGATCTCTGACTGCAGCCCCCGGCAGAGCTCCTGGAACTAGGAAATGCCTGGCAATTTGAGGTCAGCACTCAGTAAAGAGCAACCCACCAATCTATCACACCTGGGGAAGATGCATTGAGGTCATTCTGATGCAGGACAAATAAGGAGACAGAGAGGCAAAGGCAGAGCTCTCTAACTCCCTTCCCAGAGCACAGGAATCCCCATTCTCCTGGCTGGTGCTCTGATACTGCTCCGTCTGCTTCTCCCGCCCACACCAGCAGCTCCAGGACACAGAACATAAGCTACCACACTATTCCCAGAGCTGCAGATGGGAGACGGTCCCCTCTCCACGCCCTCCCAAATAGTAACAGAGGCCAAGTTGTCCTCCAGCCCATGGGGCTGGGTATGCAAATGAGACTGGTCCTCAGAAGCTAGGATAGAAGATATTTAGCTATCTTCAGCGCCACAGTTCTGAGATTCAAATATATAGAGATGAGGTAAGCAGTAGTTATCAGAACAATAATGATATTGGCATAGGGCATCAGGGCTTACAAAGGACTTTTACTTACATTTTCTCACTTAAGTAAATGCTCACGTAACCCTGTAAAGTAGATACTGGTATTGTGCCCAATTAATAGATGAGGAAACTGAGGCTCAGGGAGAATAACCATTAGCAGTAAAGGCACAAAATTAATTGAAAAGAAGTTGGGGTTAAATGTAGATTTGCAGTGGGGGACGCCAGGATGGCTCAGTCAGTTAATTTCAGCTCAGGTCATGATCTCATGGTTCGTGAGTGTGCTGACAGTGCTGAGACTGCTCCGGATTCTCTGTCTCCGGCTCTCTCCTCCTCTGCCCCAGTCCCAGTCCCATGCAAGCTCACTCTCTCTCTCTCTCTCTCTCTCTCTCTCAAACATTTTAAAAAGAAGATTTATGGGGAAAACACTCATACTCTCAAATTTGCAGGAGAGAGTATTGGCCAAAGCCATAGACAAAACAAATAATAAAAAAAAAAAGGACTTAAATTCTATTTTCCTGATGGCAGGAAAGGGAGGTTAGAGTTCTATGCATAGAAAGGTCTAGAGTTTTGATTCTGAGAGAGAAAAAATGGTATAACTGCATTAGAACTGGCATTAGCAAAAAGAAAGAAAGAAATCTGGTTGAGGGCTCCATGGCATCACAGAGCTAAAGTTGATGAGACCGTGACTTCCATTAAATTAAAAATAATATATGACTATTCTAGAAAATGTAGGGGTGCCTACAGTAGTTAAGTGTTAACTTTGGCTTCAGGTCATGATCTCATGGTCCATGAGTTTGAGCCCCACATGAGGCTCTGTGCTGACAGCTCAGAGCCTGGAGCCTGCTTTGGATTCTGTGTCTCCTTCTTTCTCTGCACTCTTCCCCCTCTCAAAATAAATCAACATTAAAAAACATTTTTAAGAAAATGTAGGAAAAAAACACAAAAATTAAAAGAACAGATAATTGTTTAAGCCACTCTAAAGTCTCATCATGTAAAGTCAGCTCTCCAATTATTTACAATATAAATTTTTATTTTAAGGGATTTTTTTAAAGGTAGATGTTATCTGCTAAATTTCTCTTAATCAGTGAAAGTGATTATTTTACTATACCCCCAACAACATTAGGTACCATTATTTTGTTTAAACACCAGATGTTTGGATGGGGAATTTTTGAAAGGGGAAAATAAGCCCTCACTATTGTTTTCATTTGCATTTATTTGGTTACTCAGGGAAGTTTTAAAAAAATGTGTGCAGCTATTTACCAACATACTTCATATTTATGTTTTGCCTATTTATATCCTTTCTCCATGTATTTCCTGGGGTCCTGGTATTTGTGATATTGAATTTATATGAGTTTTATATATATTAAAAGAAGTTACCCTTTGTCAAACTTCCGACAGCATCATCTCTAGTCTTGTTGATTGCCTTTTAATCTTGGTGATTTTTTTTTGATGTATAAAAGTTTTAAATTTTTATGTAGTTAGATCTATCAGTCACATCCTTAGTGATTTATTTCATCAATTCTAAGCTTAGAAAACTCTCCCCCTCAGGAAGCTTGATAAATATTCACATCTATTTTCTTCCAGATTTTCTAACAGTTAAGGTTTTTAAATATTTAACTCTTTAATCCATCTGGAACTTATTCTGATGCTTCTAGTGAGGTAAGAAATGTTCAAAATTCTTCTAAAAAATAAAGCACTCAACGCCTCACATGTTTAGCTGATATTAGCATAAACCTTGAAGGCCAAGTAGTACCAGCTTCAAAGGCAGCAAATTTCTTAATAGAGTTTAGGATTTCCCCCCTTAATAGCACAGCGTACAAAATACACACACTTGCCAGTCATGGCTCCAAGTGAATTTATCAGCAAGCTGCACACCCAGCATACGGTCTTTTTTTCATTATTAAGAAAAGTAAGTAATAAATAGGAACTGAGGCTCCCACCAATCATTAGCAAATCCTCCAAAGAAAATTAAGCACATATTGGAATCTTGTCCCCAGTGGACTCCTGCAATCTCTCTGACTGAATCATTTCACCAAAGAAAACTTTTCCCTCCTTCCAATCTCGTTAAAAGTACGCGGTGACTCATTCCAAAGAGCACATGCAGAAGAAACCAGAATACACGCAGTTTGATTTCTCTCCACGCTGGGGAAACATTCCTGCCTCTCGCTGCCTTCCAGCCCAAAGGCAGCCACGTCTGGAGCTGCACTGAAAAAGATTTGTGGCTTATTGTCCTGATGGATGCCAGAGTAATGGAATGCCTCCGTACTTTGTCCTGGAAAGGCAGGCCAACAAGGCATTGTGCTATTGACGGCTCGCATTATAATGGAGAAATATTAGGGGGATATTTCAATAGCCACCCAGAGGAGAAGCAGTGGCTATAAGCATGCCACAGACTGCTTCCAAGGAGAGTAAAAGGGACATAAAAAAAAGGGGGGTGGGGCAGGGCCGGGGTGGAAATGATCAGGAAGGAAAAAAAAAAGTGCACTCAGAGAATGCATGTGAATGCAAAGCCTGTTTGCCCGCCTGGTTCTCTAGAGAAGGGCAGTAACGATTCCTCGTATGTGAACTCCACAGTTATAGCGTTATTAATTTATGCAGCGCTGTAGACCACAAGCGGGACTTCATGGTAATTAAGTTACAGATAAAGTCAGGTTAGTTTCCCTCTGAATATAAACAGTTACGTTCTGTTTTACAAATGCACAAGGAAAACTGGCGGATTTTTGGCCAAAGAAAAGTGTCTGGTAAACATATATTTCATGCAGAACCTGTCAGTAACTCAATGTCTTAAAAAAAAATAAAGACCACCTAGCACCTAGCAATAGATTTAACAGATCAGTAGAATGATGGAGACTTAGCCAATAAACCACTCCATGAGAGAACTGAGTAGGGAGGTTGGAGGCAAGAGGCTTAATAGGAGTCCCTCCTATGAGGTTCAAGTTAGTAATGTACAAACGTTCGAGTAGACCCTGGGGACAAGATTAAAACCCATTATCGTGGTCACCTGGAATGATCAGAAGTGGATTAAACCAAGACATAACCCTTAAAAAGTGGCATACACTGAATCTAGCAATTTTACTTCTAGGGATTCATTCTAAGTAAATACCATTGTGATGGCTACATTTGGGGGTGTCAACCTGACTGAACCAGAGGGTGCCCAGATTTATTGAAACTTTATTTTGGGGTGTGTCTGTGAGGGTGCTTCTGGATGAGATTAACTTTTGCATTCTTAGACTAAGTAAAGTAGGTTGCTCTCCCCCCTTGGGTGAGCCTTATTCAATCAGTTGAAGGCCTGAGTAGAATAAAAGGCTGAGTAAGAAAGAATACTTTCTTTCAGCATCTGGTGACTCAGTCAGTTAAACATCCAACTCTCGATTTTGGCTCAGGTCAAGATCTCATGGTTCATGGGTTTGAGCCCCACATCAGGCTCTTCATTCACAGTGCAGGGCCTGCTTCAGATCCTCTGTCTCCCTCTCTGGTCCTCCCCCACTCGTGCTAGGCCTCTCTCTCTCAAAAATAAATAAGCATAATAAATAATTTTTTAAAAAAGAAAGAATTATTTCTCTCTGTCTGATTTTGAGCTGGAACATCAGTCTCCATCTGTCTTCAGACTCAGACTCAAACTAGAACACCTTTGGCTGTCCTGGTTCTCAGGCCTTTGGACTTGGACTGGAACTATATCATTCAGTCTCCTAGTCTTCAGCTTACTACCTGCAGATCTTGGACTTCCCAGCCCCCGTAATCACATGAAAATTGCTTATGATAAATATATGTATATTTCCTGTTGGTTCTGTTTCTCTACAGAACCAAGACTAATAAAATTGTGGATGTGTGCAGAGATTTTCCTACAAAGATGTTCATCACAGTATTGTTTATAAAATTGTGTTAATGTTTATTTATTATTTCTGAGTGAGAGAGAGAGAGAGACAGACAGACCATCAGAGAGGGAAGGACAAAGAGAGAGGGAGACACAGAATCCGAACCAGGCTCCAGGCTCTGAGCTGTCACCACAGAGCCTGATGAGGGGCTTAAACCCATGAGCCATGAGATCATGACCTGAGCTGAAGTTGGACACTTAACCAACTGAGCCACCCAGGTGCCCCCACAGTATTGTTTATAATAGCAAACATTTGCAATCCACCCACATTTTTACTTGACAGTTTACTGTGAACAAATCTCCATTCTATTGATATATCTGTGGACACTTATTTTGAATGACTAGAGTCTTCCATTGATGAATGCATCATAATTAGTTTAATCAATATACACAAGGATTTAAAATTATGTTACATAAGCTCTTTATTATGTTCACTAAATTGAAAAGAGCAAACTAAGCTGACACCACAAATATTGTCTATTTTACTTTTATTTTCTGCTTACTGGATCTCTCAGGAGTACCCTCTCCAGCAGTTCATAGTTTTATTTGTTTTATTACCAACAAAATGCCTCCTCACAAGGCATTTTTATTGTATCTAGATTGTCATTTAAATGACCTATTTTTATGCCAGATTCTCTAATCGTGTCCCTGAGTAACCCACATATCAGATGTATGTGCAAGGTACCTATCTCAGGGTTGTAAAAAATATATAAGAAAGTAAAGTCATGTAGACTATCTTGGTAAATCTTAAGAAAATGTCTGTTCGTTTTATAGTAGGACACCATTGGAAATACTGGTTATTTGACCAAAGCTTTGACTGGAATGTCCTATTTGAGAGTCAGGCATAGACTCAGATATGACCTGACAGCTTTAAGGAACTAAGGTTGACTTTATGGAACATGGAGCTGTAAAGCCTTGTGGAAATGTTGGCTGGATACCTTGCTCACAGAGTTCCAAGCAGCCTTCCCAGGTGAGTAAAGAAGGTCACTTCCTGGCAGGTGTAGGAACCTTGGCATATGTTGGGGCCCCCGGGAAGAGGAGTCTGCCCAATTTAACAGGTATTGCAGGCCTGTCCAATGGAAAGTG